>NC_134543.1:58480984-58845984 GCF_050624435.1 Tenrec ecaudatus | reverse complement strand
CCCTTTCACTTTCACAAATTTCCTTATCTCAGAGGAGACTCTGTCCCCATCGAGTAGTCACCACCATCTCCTGTTCACTCGTCTGTGTTTCTGTTTCTAGGAATTCCCTACTGCAGATATTTCATGTAAATGGAATCCCATGATTTTGTGTTTGGCTTCTTTCACTAACAATGTTCCCCAGACTTCCATAATGTAGCACACAGCAGTGCTTCATTATTTTTATAGTTGAGTAATATTTTTGAATTTTTTGACAATTTTACTAGTGAAATTACACACATTGAAAAGAATATCTGAATTTATCAAAGTGTCCTTTATCATTAATTTGTGAAATTTATGGAAAGCTCTATTATAAGGAATTTGTGTGAACCAAGAAATAAAAAGTATTCTGCATAAAAAAGAAGTTTCTGGAAAAGAGATACCACACTCATTATCTTTTTTTAAAACATAGTATAGGATTTTCATTCATTATAAATTACACACAATCGAATATTCACAATACTAAAGGACAACACTCAGCTGAGATGAAATGATATACAAAATCAATAACTCAATACCCAAAAGATTTTTTCCAAGTTGTACACAAGACTAATTTCCCAGAATGGAACTGGGGAGAGGAACTGTGTAGCTGAGACAACGAAAGAGAGTTTTGTTGTTAATAAACTTCCAAAATCTATGAAGAAAGTCACGTGCCACTTGGGAAGCACAAGTCTGGAGTATTTTAAAGTCAGATCAGAATCTAAAGTTGAGGCGGTGCATCTAGTGCTGTTACGGCTTTGTTTTTGTTTTACCCAGCCTAGAAATACAAGGGATATAAGATTCCATTCTGAAAAGTAATTTTTACAGAAAATGAAAGATTAGAAGGTGTGTTCAAAGGGAAACAGGAGAAAAAAAATCACAACCAGTGGCTACTTCAGTTGAAAAAGAAAAACAGCATCTTTCAAAAGGATGGCAAATAGAGACTTTTAAGAGAAAGAGAAAATTAGGCCAAATGTTAACAGATCTATGAAATAATACAAATACTTCTGAATGTCTATTACTATGTTATGCATTTTAACATATATATATTCTCTGAGGATGTTATATGGCTTACTCTGAAGAGACTATGACTTTTCCTTCACTTGAGATAGGTTTTCAACATCTAAATGGTCATCTAACCTGCTTGGCATGGCTGTGGTCCACAGACATCTATCATGGAAACTCTCCGTGGTGAATGTGTTGAATCTGGCCTACTATCAAATTGGATTTTATACCTTAACAAATATTATATTGAATGTAGAGAAAGTTGCACATCTAAATTATTTCTTGACCTTTAAACATTATTCCCCTTACATTTCTGTAAAGAATAATGATTTTCCAAATTTAGTAATGCATAAATATCAATTCATAAACCCTAAGGCAAGCCACAAGAACCCAGATTTTTTTATAAGTATCCTATTCTGGTGCAAAGAAGTGAAGATCAGACGTCATGAAGCTAATACTTCTGCCCTGAAGTTGGTTCCATAGTGTACAGGGCCCACGGTTCTAGCCTCTCAAGAACAAGGGTGCACAGGGAGCTGATGTGACAACTGTGGAGGTTGCGATCAATGGAACGAAGCAAATGTGTACAAATTGTTGAATGGCATCGTCAGCTAATTCACAATAAAAATATATATATTAAAATTTCTTTATCAGGTATGTTTTTATTTTTCCTCCTAGAAATATTTTCTCCTCTGAAACTGGTCTCAGCCTTCCTGATACAATCACCAGATCCCCAGAGCAAAGCTGAGGGAGATCAGGGGGGTCTGTGTCCAGGGAGAAATGAGGAGCCATCTTACTCTGAGGCCATTCCTTATGTGGACTTTAAGCCGACTGTCAGGAGGGTAATTGGCTAAATGTTGCAAAAGTAAATTGTCATAATTCTAGGATTGTTCATCTAAATAATATGCTAAAGATTATTTTTAAAAGTTGCCACTGTAGTCCAAAAGAATAGAGTCCTTGTATACAACATGAATTTGTTTATCAAAACATTTTGAAGGTAGGAATAAAGTTCAATATGATCCTTCAAATATTCTAAATAGGCTTATTTTATCCTAAAATTTCACGACAGTTTTTATATTTCATTGCATTATATAAAGGCATATATGAACATATTTTAAAACAAAATATTTTAAACAAAATAACAGTTTAATGTATATTTTAAAATATTTTTATTTATCTACATTGGGTACCATCATATGCATTAATTTTTCATAGAACATAAAATAAGGAAATACATTTGAGATGTTATATCCTATTGTGTCACATTACAGAGACAGAACTTTAGTGAGAGCGTAGATGATGACAATGTATCAAACTTGATTAAAATAAGTGATCACATAAACAGGATCCATTTCAAAGCTTAGCTTTGTTTCATAACTTTTTTATATTCATAAAGTTTTACTTTAGGTAAATAAGTGTTCTACATTTGAATTAAAGGTGAAAAAAAATATTTTAGATACCCATTGCCTTCGAGTTTATTCCAACTCATAGCGACCCCAGTGGACAGAACAGGACAACCTCGCAGGCTTACAGACTTCAGGACTTAGAGAAGCAGCCTGCCCCATCATTCGGCCCTACAGCAGCGTGTGGGTCAAACCCATACAACTTGTCTGCAACAGCTGAACTTCTAACTACTGCACTTCTAGATGTTATGTATATTATCAATTACAAATAAATAATATATGATCAGAAATAATTTTGACTATATATGGATATGATTACCTAGGTTTAAGAGTATTGTGGTGCTGAGTTTCCTTTGGACAAACTTATAAAAGGTAAAATGTTGCTTAATTTCATTCAGTAAATGTATCTTAAAATTAAAAAAATCTAATAGAGGAAATCACCAAATGCTTACATTTCGTTATTTATTTTAGTGCTAATGAAGCTTAATGCTTATATAATCCTTTTTTAAAAGCACAAAGTAATATTATAGATACTCTAAAAACAATCTTAGGCTCTGATATCCAAACATGACACCTACTGGTTAAACAGAGAAAGGATACTCCTTCTCTCCTTTCTTTCTTCCAGGAAGAGTGTAAAAATACAAATTCTCAATTTTACTTTCTAGATTTATTTTTATACAGTGTTGTTCCAGCTTAAATTCTTTTTAGCCCTGCTAGCATAGAACTGCATACATTATCTAAATTACCTCATTTTTAGATACATTGTGTATGGTACATGTAGGTCTTGGGTTTAAAAATATTCTTAAAATTAAAAAATGTTTTTATAAACTTAATATAAATATATTATAATAAATGCATTCTATTTTAAGTAGGTTATAGAAGTTAGTAAATTGAAAGTTCAAAATATGAATTCATGCAAGAAGCTCAAACACAAGCTTAAAATAACTATCATTCAATTAAGAACATTTATATGCTTGATCATAAACTTAAGCATAAACATATATGCTTGACCATAAAATTTGATATTAAGAAGCCCTATAAAACTAATACATTTTTGTAATATAAACAAAAAGAAATGCATAATAGTTGTCAAGATTGTACATCTCCTTTTTAGAAATAATTAACATTTTGAGAAATAGCCTATACAGAAGAAAGAAAATATCATTTTAAATATGGCTTCTCAACCCAAATTTCCATCAACTGATGATTGGATTAAAAAACTGTGGTATATACATACAATGGAGTACTACGCATCACTAAAAAGCAGTGATGAATGCATGAGGCACATAGCGGCAGGGGAAGAAATGGAGGAAATCATGCTAAGTGAAGTAAGTCAGACACAAAAGGAAAAGTACAACATGAGCCCACTGAGGTAAGTATTTAAAAAAATGCAAAAGGGGCATAGGGAAAAAGTTACTGTATACAAATTTTTGGGGGTGAAGACTGTGTAGTATGGCAGAGACCAGACCAAAACCAGGGATGCACGTGGTAGACAACTGGGGAGGAGGTGAGGAAAGGAAAAATAAAAGGATGAATATAAGGAAGAAAAGGGGAGCGGGGGCATGGGGCACTAATCCACCCAAGGGGAGGGTATTATTTATATCTCCACAGGGAAAGTGGGACCAGACTTCAACCCAGTGCTGCAAGGTGTGAATGCAACATCCCGGCGTGGAGTAGGGAACCAGTGGAGAGGTCTGGGAGGCTGGCCCCTGCACCAAAAATTAAGTGGATTCCTGCCCCTCCCCCGAGAAGAATTTGTTTCAAAGGACGACATTGACTCTGCAGCTCCGGGAGATGAACATATCTGATCAGAGCACATGGGAGAAGATGAAGGGGCAGGAGGAGAGAGGGGAGCACAGCCTGGCCCACCAGGCCATGAGGATGATGTTCCTGAGTAGAGCAGCCAGTCCACAGAGAGAACAACATGGCTGGCCCCACTATGAGAAATGATGCCCCTCACTGTCCAATGGTGCTACAGGGGACAGCAGCGGAGACACAGTGTGAGAATCGCACCGGACCTGATCCCACCACACCGAGGCAAAGCACCGGGGGATGCAGCAGAACAGCAAGGGAATGGAGCGGCAAGGTCCCCAGGGAATGCTGAAAGTGGACTTTGGGGCCAGGGCATGGTGCCCCAACAAACTGGACTGGAAAACACTCCTAAAGGCCAACAAACGATCCTTGAACGAACTACAAGCTTTTCTTTCCTAATGTGTTTGTTATGTTCTTTGTCAGTGGTTTGTTGTTGGTGTTTTGTTGTCTACTGCTGCTTTGTTTTCCTCTGTCTTGTTTTCATGCATGTTTTTAGCTCTACAGGTCTGTCTAAATAAGACAGGCTGGATGAACTATCTGGAGGAAAAACAACGGGACCGACAGTTAAGGGGGACAAGGTGGAGGTAGGGGGTAAGGAAGTGGAGTTAACAAACCCAGGGACAAGGGAACAACATGGGATCCAAATTGGTGGTGAGGGGGGAGTGGTAGGCCTGGTAGGGAATGATCAAGGGTAAGGTAAAGTAAAGAAGAGGTAACCCAGGTGGGGACGGAGCATGATAGTGGGGCAGGAGGAAAGTCAAGGGAAATAGAGGAAAGAACTAGGAGGCAAAGGGCACTTAAAGAGGTCTAGACAAATACATGTGCATGCAAATATATGTATCAGGATGGGGAAATAGATCTGTGTGTCTATATTTATAGGTTTAGTATTAAGGTGGTGGAAGGACCTTGGGCCTCTACTCAAGCACTCCCTCAATGCATGAATACTTTCTTCTATTAAATTGGCATTCTATGATGCTCACCCTCCTGACACAACTGCTGCAGCCAAAGTGGGTGGACAAGTAAATGTGGTGAAGAAACCTGATGGTGCCCGGCTATCAAAAGAGATAGCATCTGGGGTCTTAAAGGCTTAAAGATAAACAAGCGGCCATCTAGCTCAGAAGCAACAAAGCCCACATGCAAGAACATACCAGACTGTGTGATCACGTGGTCCTGAAGGGATCAGTTATCAGGCATCAAAAAACAAAAAATCATATCATTGTCTGCACACCTCCATGATATGATCGCCGAGGCCAAACGGGTGCATAAGCAAATGTGGCAAAGAAAGCTGATGGTGCCCGGCAATAAAGCCCACATGGAAGAAGCAGCCTGTGCGATCATGAGGTGTCAAAGGGATCAGGTATAAGGCATCATCATCAAAAAAAATCTTACCATAGTGAATGAAAGGGGAAGTGGAGAGTGGAGACCCAAGGCCGATTTGTCAGCTACTGGAGATCCCCTCACAGAGGGGTCTATGGGAGGAGATGAGTCAGTCAGTGTGTGATGAAGCACCGATGAAGAATACAGCTATCCCCCAGTTCCTAAATGCTTCCTCCCCACCAACTACCATGATCTGAATTCTATCTTGCAAGTCTGGAGAGAGCAGAGGCTGTACACTGGTGCATATAGGAGCTAGAGACACAGGGAATCCAGAGTGGATGATACCTTCAGGACCAGGGGTGTGAGGGGCGATACTAGGAGACTAGAGGATGAGTGGGTTGGAAAGGGGGAACCGATTACAAGAATCTACATGTGACCTCCTCCCTGGGGGACCGACAACAGAAAAAGGGGGTGAAAGGAGACACCGGATAGGGAAAGATATGACAAAATAATAATTTATGAATTATCAAGGGCTCATGAGGGAGGGGGGAGTGGGGAGGGAGGGAAAAAAAGAAGACCCGATTCAAAGGGCTTAAGTGGAGACCAAATGCTTTGAGAATGACTGGGGCAAAGAGTGTACAGATGTGCTTTATACAATTGATGTATGTATATGTATGGATTGTGATAAGAGTTGTATGAGCCCCTAATAAAATGTTTAATAAAAATAAATAAAAATGGCTTCTAGGACATGTTTACATATGTGATGAATGGAACAACTGCAAACAAGGACAACTTGGAAGACATTAAGCTGATTGAAATTAGTCAATCACAAAAGGAGAAATAGTATGTAAAATCATTTTGTAAAAAAGTGAAGAAATCGTTTTATGCGAATAGAGCATTCTTTGATAGTTACCAGGAGTAGGAGGGGAATGGAGGGAGAGGAGGTACATGTTATGGGTAGGTAAGTGTTCATTTGGGTCAAGGGGAAGCAATATACAATAGGGAGAGGTGGGGGAAAATGGTGGAGGCAGTGGAAGACAATTGATTGGATGTTTGCAAGTGTTAAAGGCAACAGAAGCAAACACAAATACATATACAACCCTGCAATAGGGGTGATCTAGGGTTAGAGGCTTGGACAGACAAGCGGATTGATGGGGAATGGGAGCATACCAAGGACTATGTGTATGTTTAACAGAGGTAATTTGTATATGTATATTCACATTTGCTGCAAATATTCATCAACACGGCAAAACACAGAGGGGTAAAAATTATGAAAACTTCTTAAACATAACCAAATATCGTGAAATAATGAGTGCTAGGCTTCTGGAGTGAGGATTATAGTCTCAGTGGATTCCAAGTTCATTTGGCATAGCATTATTCAATAAGATTTACATCCCCCTTTGGTGAGTCCCAACTAAATACTTAAAAGCACATGAGTGACCATCTAAGGTGTGACTATTTTTCTCTCCTCATCCAGAGGGAAGAAGAGTGATGAAAATCAAAGACACATGAAATCAATATGTTCAATGACCTAATGCACCACACAAACACCAGTGTCTACATCCAGAGACCAGAATTAGTGGTGCACGGCTCTCATTATCAACCATACTGAAAGGATCACATTAGAAGGTTCTGGACTGAATGAGAGAAAAATGTGGAGGAAACCCCCCTGAAAATCATAAAAGAGAGCAAGCTTATTGCCTTCATAGAGACTAGTAGAATTGCAGTCTGGAACTGAATTCATCCCCATCATGCTCACACATTCTTTCATTTAAAATCCATAGGGCATAATATACTCAAGGATGCAGTTGGGAAACTTAAGAAAAAAGGAGGAATAAGGAAAAACAAAAAAAACCAAAACAAAATACCAAGGACAACATCAAAACTCTAGTTTTGTCTAGAAATGCTAGATGAAAATGCAAAATATCTTCTTAAATGCACAGCTCATCTTGAAAGCAAGAGAGTATTTTCTTGGGTCAAAAAACAGAGATTTGAAAACCATATACTGAATAAATAATTGAGGAGAAAAGGACTATTGGTTCTCTTTGGACTTCTGGGTCATAAACTATTTTTATTCATAGGAAATATGGTTATTGAATTAGTGTGATGAGAAAAGATGGAAGCGAGGCCACTAAATGTGACCAGACCAGTAACGCTACAACTTCAGCCATTCACTATTATAAAAAGCTGAGAAAAAATATTTGCAGCAACATAACAAAATCCATGATTAGTTATGCCATTGAAGTGCTTAAGTGAAGCAAATGCCAAAGTTATTTTTGAAAGACATGCTCCCAATTTACTTTGCAAGGAATTCTGATGATCAAGCCCCAATGAATATGAAAAATTGAACACTGGAAGCACACACGAAAATATTTCACAGTAAGTCAAACCTCAGAGAACAGAAACATAAAATGGAATTTATAAATAGGTATGTTTTAAATGATAGAAGTCATACAATGGAGAGATGAGGCCTTCCAAGACAGGATAATCAATATTCCCTTTGGGGACCATGCATAGGCTTCTTAAGGTTCATGTCTGAAATGTTTATTGATCTTATAGGAGGTAGAATTCCTCAGATATGAAAAGAGTGGTTCGTGGTGAGACACAAGTGAAAAGAAAGAAATCGTGACCCTAAATTGATTCAATGAACATATTATATATAGGTAATGTTTTAGAAACTAGCACAGGATCTGGTATGGCTATGCTATGTCTTTCATCCTATCAAAGAGCACACTTAAAAAGAGCAAGGGTAGCGTTATTGATTACTTCAAAAATGATTGACAAACACAAGCCTTAAGTACGACAGAAAATATACGTCAGTGTTTTTATGGGGAAATACGTTGTTTGATCCTTTCTTTGCTAATGTGTTTGATCTTAGCTTACATTCCAGTTATTCTCAAATGATTTTAAGCAGTAATCATTTAAATGGGCATATAGATATATACACCATATCACACTGACTGCTTTCAATTTTATAGTATGAAAAGAAATGTGATAAAATTAATTTTATAAAATTAAAATAATCAAAATAGTAGTAATGCAGACATTTCCACGACACTGTGGCATTGCAACAACGATAACAAAATCTAAATTAAAATGCCTCCTGCGTATACTGATCACTACAAGACAGAAAGGGAAATACTGCTCTCAAGACAATTCCACTCAGAGCAACCCCATGCTTTACTGAGTGCAGCTGGCCTTTAACGTGTTTCAGCTACGAACTCCTTGGCAAATTTAAAACAAAACTTAAAATCAAAGTCAGTGTAGCACTGATGCTACAATGATTGGAAAGCAAACCGTTTTCCAGAAAGAATCACAGGGCAGCAATTGCCAGCATGAATCTGTAGTCCTAGAGTTCACAACACAGTCAAGTGCTTTTGGAAATCCGAGTCCTTTTATTCCCTTCGATCTTAGAAACGTATAACAATGATCAATGCAGTTCGTTTTCATAGCTTTAGACAGCTGCATGGAGAACTTTCTTTGTTTGAACCAGAGTTACTCTCTTTTCAAATTAGTGAACTTTGAGTCATAGTTTAAAAACTAATTAAAACTCTTTTCAGAACAGTAGATTTTGCTAAGTTTTTAATCAGGGAAATGATATGAATCTACTTTATATTTTGGAACTGTAATCCTGGTGGGGAAAAGGAAAATGACTGAGAAGCCTGTGTCAGGGTATCAGTTAGAAGTTACTATCTTCAAATGAAAGAATTTAGCAATTTAATTTAGGGAATGAGGAAATGATCATTACAATTCTTTACAGGTAAACCCTTACAGTCAGCCTGGGGACTGGAAGAGGACTTCTGTTTCCTGTACACAGATACCACAGTGTCCACATAAAAATGGATTCATAACTTCTCTTGTAAGAAAAGTAAAGAACTGTGTTTCCTTTTGAGGTTCTGGTCTTCTGAGAGCTTATTGTTTTGATTTAAAGGAATATAAAAGTGTTATGAAATTGGTGCATAGGGAGTATTTTGTGGTTTAACGAAAGAAATCTTCAATTCTGCGAGTCAAAAGAAAAATTTTAACAAAAGAACAATCAATGTCCTCATTTCTGTTACTTCTCATACTATGCTATGTCTTTCTTCTCAGTGCCAGCGAGTCAGCGCACACTCACGGTGACCCCCTGTGGGTTTCCAGAACTGTAACTGTTCACAGCAGCAGCAAGTCCAGGCTTTCTCTCACAGAGCTGCTCATGGTTTTGAACTGGCAACCATGTGGATCACAGTCCAATGCATAACCACTACACTACTAGGGTTATATTAGCACTTATCACATTACAAGTAATGAAGACAATACTAATTTAATGAATTCTACATATCTTATTCGACTTGGAATAATTATGATGAACACGTATTTATTATGAAAAGGGAATGGAAAATGAAATATATATACACACATATATCTTTTGAAAATTATTGCATCAGATGCTTTATTTACAGGCTTAGGTGAATATTAGAACAGCAATAAAACTGAATGCACCGAATGATCATTTGCCAATTGGTGTGCAGGAATAACAGCTGAATTACTCAACTGTGAAGTCAACGACAGGGTGTTTAGCTAAAGACTGTAGAGTTCATAAAATGAAAACTGCAAGATCTGTATAATAGCTTACAACATGATGAAATAATCTAGATGCAATTCATTTGTGCTTGAACTAGAGAAGCTTTGGCCATGACGTCACATTAGTAACATGTTAACATACGTGGAAGGAATGAGCTAACCAGTAATTCTGCAGGGTGCCTGAGATGCCTACGACCCTAATCAGACTACCTTCTAAACCGGATTCAGGGGAAAAAAACATTTTAAAAAGCCAAATGATTTAAGTTATGCCAATATTTGATTTGTCCCTAGGTATTTAGAAAGGAGCTATACACAATGAATTCTTAAATGAACGGACAGAGGCATGTTCCAAGGAAAAGATTACTTATGAGTCCTGAAATTTGAATCTCATTAGTTTCACATGTCCTTAACTGTTGTTCCTTTGGGGTGTTTTTGTGAAACATCCAAAATGCAAGAAGTCGTTCCTGACTCCTGAGGTACTGAAAAGCACACGGCTGATTTGGCTCATTGGCATGATTTGCAATATGTGAGGGTAAGTAAAAAAAATAATGCTACAAAATCATAGAAGCATTTACTAAAAAAACTATCAAAATGGGAAGCTATTCTTCCTTAATCTATGTTTGTATCCTCCATTTAGGTATACATACGTCGATGGTATATAAGTATACATCTCGCTAACACTTCCCCTGGTAACTCGGAGCTCTTCCATTTGCACCACGTCCCAATGACAGTTTGGCCTCCAATTGTGTTCGTTTGAAATGCTGCTTGAGTCTTCAGAACAAAAAGGATTCTGAAGGGGATAGATCAGTGCCGTTATGTGGACAGGGTAAGGTTTCCCAAAGAAATTCTTAAAGGAGAGTCTTGCTATGCTCCAAGAAAAAGCAGGTACTTTCGGTAGTGGGAAAATAAACAAAGGAATATCAAAGAAGAATCGATGCATTTGAATTACAGTGGTGATGAAGAATATTGAAAATACCCTGGATTTCTAAAAGGAAAAAAACATTTCTTTTAGAAGTATAGCCAGCGTGCTCCTGAGAGGCAAGAATGGCCAGACTTCACCTTAAATACATTGGTCAGGGAAGTATTTGGAGAAGGACATCATGCTTGTTAAAGTGGAGCGGCAGTGAGGGACAGAAAGACCCTAAATGAGATGGGTTGCCGTTGTGGCCGCGTCGATGGGCTGAGGAGTAGACAGTTGTGAGAATGGCACGGTGTTTTGTTCTGTTGGGCATGGGGTCACGGCAGGTGGGCCCAACTAGATGGCAGCTGGCAACAACATCAAGGTTACCTACTCTCTTCGGAGTGCTGTTAAAACCTGTCAGAGCCTTCTAAGCTGACCTCTTGCTTCACATTTAACTTACCTAGACACCCCCCGAAGACATTGCTTTCATAATGAAACTAACCTCAAGGGCAGCAGTTTGAACCCAGCAACTGCTCCATGACAGAAAGACGAGTCTGCCTGCTATTATAAATATTCAGGATCACAGAAACCCTAAGGCATAATTTCACTCTGTCCTCCAGGGGAGCTGTGTATCAGAATTTAATTGATGGCAGTGATTTTAATTATATTCCAGAGAGAGTTTACCTGCATCCCTCTACTAATCAGAGGTGTTTCAACATTTTTTTTGAGGAAATAAACCAGGGCCTGCATGAACTGGAGTCCTAAGGGCAGAAATTTATACCTCAGCCTTGTTTCATGACACTACTGAAGGCTGGACATACACTAACTTCTTATTTAAAATTGCTTTCTTTGGGGTCTACTTGGTTTGCCAAATTGCATATTATAAAGCAATCAGCAATTCATATACTTATGAGCTTCGGAGAAGAGATGTTGCTACATAGAACCTCCGTATGTGTGTTTATCAACCTAAAAGATTCAAACTGTGGGATCATGTGGACCATGAAGATTTCCACTCAGGCCAATTCCAAGTCAGAGAGAGAAAGAGTGAGAGAGTGAGAGTGAGGGGGCAGGGAGGTGGTAGATTTGCAGCCTTTCAGTGTTGAATGCTAAGTCTAGACAATTTCTTGCTTGCAGATGTCCCTAATTATTTGTAAAGTTTAATGTTGTGAATGCTGTTTGATACACCTGAGCCTGTGTTGACAATAAGGAGTCCTGATGGCGTAGTGGCTACACATGGGGCGCTGATCCGCATGGTCGGCAGTTTGAAACCACCAGCAGCTCCATGGGAGACACACTGGGCTTTGTATTCGCATCAAGAATTTCAGTCTCAGATGAGTCAGCATTGACTCGATGGCAGCTAGTGAGTTGGCGATGCAGTCCTTTTTGGTAGAATGAATGTCTAATTGAATTATAAAATGCTTGAGGATATATGTATGCCTTTTTTTAATTAGCAAGTGACCTTGATAATTAGTTGAATAAATGAAGAAGACCTGTGTGAAAGTCATTCTAATTTTTAATTAAGATATATTTTAAATAATTATGTGACTATATAAACAGTATGTGACCTGACATATGGTGAAAACACATGAATACATTTTTATAAATGTATATAATGCTAAATGAGATTCTTTGAGAGGGTGATGTTGTTTGTTGTTGCTAATTACAGAGTCAGTTCTGACACACGGCAACTCTGTGGGCAGCAACTCTACAAGCTGCCCCGACCTATGCCATCCTTGCCATTGTTTCTAGACGTAAGTCCATAGTCCGTCTCATTTAGCGGCTTCCTCTCTTTCACCGCTCCTCTGCTTTACCAATCATAACGTCCTTCTCCAGGGACTGGTCTCTCCTGGCAACATGTCCAAAGTGTGTAAGACAAATTCTTGCCATCCAGGCCTCTGTAGGGTGCTGTGGCCAGACTTCTTCCGAGACATATTTGTTTATCCTTTCAGCAGTCAGAAGTATTTCTAGTTTTAATATTCTCCCTAGCACCACGATGCAAATGCATCGATTCTTCTTCAGTCTTCCTTCTGCATTGACTTCCCCATGCTTACGAAACAATGGGAAATAGCATGGCTTGGGTCAGGTCCACTTTATTCCTCAAGGTAATATCCTTGCTTCTCAGTACTCTAACGAAGTCTGACATAAAGGCATTTTTCATCTGACCACACTTTGAATTGGCAGATTGTTTATGTTTCATGTATCATGATTTTTATAAATGATCATGTCATTCCAATTCTAAGTACTCACTTTCAATTGCAAATCTACTTATTTCTTAAGTAGTCAACATTCTAAAGAGGAAAATAAATGTTGCAAAAAATGGAAAACTTCAATATTTCCCACATGGAGCAGTCAAATATTAACAAGAACTTCAATAAATTTTAATACAATTTACTTTTTCTCTCATAGATATTTAATTAAGCCTTAATACCAATTGTAGTATTCAGATTTTGTACAACCAGAATATTTTTAAAGTTTTCTAGAACATATAGAAATGTTTACAGTAATCAAAAGGTCAGTGGTTCAAACCCACCGCCACTCCACAGGAGAAAGTTTTGCAGTTTCTTACAGCCTTGGAAATCTTACGGAGCCAGCTCTGCGCTGTTGGTAGAGTATGAATTGACTTGACAGAAAGAGATGGGCTTCTCCCCTCATTTGCGTTGGCCCTCTACGATGCAGGATATAGTTATTCAGGGGTTGGTCCCCCAGAATATATGTCCAACATACATGACACGAAGTCTCGAATCCTTGCTTCTAGCACCTTGCTGACTTTGCTTCTTTCAAGACACATTTGTTTGTTCTTCTGGCAGGTCACGGCACTTTCAGTATTCTTTGCCAACACCAGAAATCAAACACATCAATTATGCTGCTATGTTTCAGGACAATTATTCGTTGTCGATGTTTTCCCATGCGCATGAGGCATTTGAAATACTACGTGTGGCCTGGATCAGGTGCGCCGTAGTGCTAAGAATCACAGTGTTGCTATTCAACACTTTAACGAGCGCCTACACAGCAGGTGAGCCCAACGCAGTGTCTTCCGATTTCTTGATGGCTGCTTACATTAGAGTGGATTGTGGATCTAAGTAAAGCGAAATCATTGAGAACCCGTCTTCTCTCCATTGATCACTATATAGTTGAGTGGTACAGTTGTGAGTGTTTTAGTATTCTTTCATGGAGTTGTCATCCATCCTAAGGGCTGCAATCTTTGATTTTCTATGATCAAGTGTCGCAGGTCCTTACTTTCAGCAAGAAGTATGATTAGCATAGTTAGCGATATTTCCTTCCATGGTGATATTCCTTCAATGATTTTCCTTCTTATTTTTCTCAGATTGTTTGCTAAAGGCACCATCAGGACACCGATTGAATAAGTATGGTGAAAAGATACAAAGCTGACACACACCTTTCCTAATTTTAAACCATGTAGTCCCCTTGCTCTATTAGAACAATTCCTCTAGGTCTATGTACAGGTTCCGCACAAGTACAAGTAAATGTTCTGGACCTTCCATTATGCATAATGTTTGCGATGGTCTACATAGTTTGTGATGGTCTACATAGTGAATGCCTTCGTGTGGTCAATAAAACCCACATAAACATCTTTCTGGTACTCTTATATTTCAGCCAAGATCCATCTTATGTCAGCAATGACATCCATCAGTGCACATCATCTTCTGAATCCAGCTTGAATTTGTGGGAGCTCCCGACTGATGTGCTGCTGCACCCATTTCAAAAATTGCACTGAAAAAATATTTACATGTATATACTTTTGTTATTGTTCAATAATGTCCTCGTTCTGTTGGGTCACCTACCTCTGAGAGGGACACACATATAAATATCTTCCAGTTGGTTGGGGAGGTAACTGTCGTCCGAAGAACTAATGAGTACTTCCAGCAGGGCGTCAGTCTATTGAAACATTTCACTCGGTACACTGTCAAGTCCTAGATACTTGCTGATTGCTAATATTTTCACGGCATCTTGGACTTCTTTCGATATCAACAATTCTGAGCTATGTGCTACTTTTGATTAAAATAGTTTTATATCAAACTTTTTTGGGACAGTGACTGTGCATTCCTTTCATCTTCCTTTGATGCTTCCTGCATCATTCGAGATTTTGCCCACAGAATCCTTCAACATTGCAACTTGAGGTCTGTTTTTTTTTTCTTTTGGAATTTCTAACTTCAGGTCATTGTATCAAAAGGGTGAGTGTGGTTGATGGGTTTTATTTCCCTTGCCATTCACATGTGCTGTGACACAAAGATCACATTTGTTTATGGGGCACTTTTTATTCTTTTCTTTTGTCCTAATTCACGCACAGGCACTGAAGGTTAGGCGCCATTGGCCTGGCTCCAACTCAGAGTGACCCTATGTACAGTAGAAGGTCCTATGCCACCCTCCCGATTGTTGTCATGTTTGAGCCACGGCTGCAGTCACTGCGGCCGTCCATGTCTTGAGGGTCTTCTTTGTCTTCGCCGTCCCTCTACTTTTCCAGGGATATGCCCTTTTCCGGAGTCTGCTCTTTCACATTGATTGTCCAGTATTCCCATGCAGACTGAAAACACCATATCAGGGGCCAGGTGCATCTTAGTCTTCAAAGAGATATCTTTCCTCTGTAACACTGAGTAACCTGGTGGGCTCACTCCTTCAACTAATCTGACTATCCTCTGACCTCCTTGATGTACAGAAACCAGCAACCAAGCCCGCTAGGCAGATTACATCATTATCAGAAAGAATTACTGACTTAAAAGATAAGAAAAATATGGCCTACATCTCTGAAATAAGAATTCTCTGTATTATGTAATTTACTCAGGTTAATGAATATGCAAATAAACATAGAGTTCCTTAAAGTTACCTTTTTCCCGGAAACCTCATAGCAAACTAGCAGAAAAGCCTTGTGCTCATTTAAAGGATTATGGTTTGGTGGATGTCCATGAAGGAGGAGCAGATGGACGAACTGACCCAGTGGCTCTCAGACGGAGAGAACTGCATGTTCAATGGCAAACTTACAGAGCGCATTAACTTCCTGGCAAGTGCAGCTGATGCAAATGTGGGTGGTCCCCTGCAGAATGCGAATGCGCTGAATATCATTTAGGCAGGGAGCAAGAGGTGCTCAAGTGAGTTGGAGAGAAGCCCAGAAGGAACGCTGTTTATCTTCCAGCAACATTTATTTTCTCCAAAACATATAACTTGAGTTAATAAAGTGAATTTAGATGGGAATAAAGGAAACTAGTTATTGAAAATGGCATCGCTGTGACTCTCTAAGAATAACTAAAAGATTCATGAATACGAGTCCTGGAACAAGACAAAGATTAGAGCACAAATCACTGTTCTTATCACACTGCTAGGAAGCGCTGAACTGAATCTGGCTGCGAAGCAGGTATCTGCCTGCAGTTAGATCCTGAGGCTTCGCATCACTGTCATTTTGATGAGTTCTTTAAAAATAGACAGCGATCATTAGAATAACGGGGGATGGAGATTTCTTAAGTAATGCTCATGTAAGGAAACTCAAATTATTAGACTGCAGCTAGGTTTCCTGTTCTGAAACCTGCAAAGAATGCACTGAAAGGAAACCTTTGTTGACTCTCGCCTCACACAGCCAGTTACAAAGGCTCCCAGGGGACAAGAGGATGAAGCCAGTTGTGGGCAATCATCTGGGCGACCTCGCTCCTGAGCGCGTCAAGGCTGGTTTCTGGCACGCCTATGGGACGATGTCTGCCTGTTCTCCTCCATTAATCATCCCTTTAGGGTGATGGACAGAGGCCAGGTGCTTCAACAGACACTTGGAGGTGGGGGACTTTGATTCCACTGAACTAAAACGTTTGATTTTTGCATAGATTGGTTCTATCACAATTCTACAAGTACTGAACATTTCTAATTACTAAACACATGATACTCATCTCAGGTTTCTTTGTTTCATTCTTAAATTTTGTCAGTGAATATTCTAAAGGCTCTTCTCAGGAAAGACTATGTGAGATTTTAGAAAAAAACGTCCTCTGAAAATCGCATCTAATGCAGAGTTCAAGATAATATGAAATAGCTTTGCAAAAAATGTTGGGATCCAGTGGCATAGCTTGGAATGCTGATGGCTCGGCTTCTTCTTTAATGCCTAACGGTGACAATCTCTGCTTACAAAAGGCGATACTCCACAACTTGAGTCCTATATTCTGATTTAACTTGTAGACATGCTCTTCGTTACCAACCTATTAAGTCCGCTTGTATTCGTGCTATAACAGTCGCTGCCTCCAGTTGCAAAGAATACAATTAACAGGGAAAGACAATGATCCTCATGGAAGGGGAGAGAGTGGGGAGAATACTTAACTCAGTGTTCTTAAGTACAGACACCACATTGGAAGTGAGTAAGAAGAGTGGAACAAATAATTATAGGGGGATAATACTATAAAGTTATTACATCATATGCATTTAAAACAATATGTGGGTTAATTTGGAGAGAAAAATACTATACATAGTAGTAGATATTATAAGCAAATGTCTTCCATAGTTTGGCCAATATCCATATATGCAGCAATCTATTGTTCAGGTATAATTAAAACAATGTCAAGTGCACATATTTCAAGCATGAATTTTGATGATGCTCTGGAAATAAATATAGGTAGTCACTGAATTATAATTGCGTTCTGTATGCATGACTCCACTTAATTATATTTAGTTTTCATATTGTTGCCTTTTGTTATTAATATATTAATAAATCCATCTATGGGAGTAAGAATTATAATATCAGCAAATTACATGCTGTAACATTATATGTAGTACCTATTATTATGCACAACATATACACACATGCAAACACATGTACATACATATACATGCACATACACTATATGCACATGTAGTGTGTGCTATATATTTGTACATATAACATGTACAAAAAGGCTAAACAAAACCCCTAAAATAAAAACAAACAAACAAGGTCATGGGTCTGACTTACTTTGTAATTACTACCCGATGAAGATTTAGGACATTTCCATCACTAAAGAGAGTTGCTACCTGTGGTCCTGAAATCAATTACCTTCACCCTCAGTCTCAGCAAGCAATTCAATTCTACCACTAAAAATTAGTTTCACCTGGAAGGAACTTCATGTAAATGAATTGCTTAGTATACTGTATTCATTTCCAAAAGGTAATGCACAAATTATATAAAATATATAATATATAAAAGACAAAATATAATTATTGTGTAACACTAGGAACCAATGATATTTAAACCTATTAGAAAACAAGGAAACAAAGTGGAGGATTGACATTACCTGATTTCCAGGCTTAATATAAAGTGCAGTAATCAACACCGTACATATTTTTGTTCAAAGATAAATATATAAATAAATGAACCAGAAGACAGAATCCAGAAATTGTCCTCACATATAATATAAGATCAACTGAGCTTTTACAAAAACATGAACATATACATTGATAAAAGGAGACTCTTTTGAATAAATTGTTCTAGAACACCTGGGTATCAATATTGGAGAAAACAACTTTACACAATAATTCACTACCCTCTGAATTAATTTAAAATTGAGTGTAGCACCAAATATCAATGCATATAAAATTAATGGAAGATATTATAGAAAAAACATGTACATACAAAAATCATTAATAAAAATATATTATATTTTATTAAAGTGAATATACTGCTCACCAAATGAATTATTAAGAAGTTTTTAAAAATTGAAAGAAAGTATTTGTAATGCAAGTATTTGACAAAGGATTTGTACCTAGTCATACAGAGAATCTTTTCAATTGTATAATAGGATAACCACTTCAAGACATAATTATCAAAAAACTTGAATGAATGTTTCATTAGGTTGCTTCCTTAAAGACCTACAGTCTCTATACAAAATTGCTTTAGTCAGAATCAACTTGAGGGCAGTACATTTTGTTTGTTTTATTCTAGTTGAATTTTTATAGTCTTCATAAATTTCAGCAAGGCTCAAGTTACTCTTCTCTTGCTCTGGTATTAAACGATGTTATATTCATATGTATTTTCTTTGTGGATTTCTGAATGTATTATACCATTCCAAGTTTGGTATCTTGTCATTTGCTGAATGATATCTTCTCAGTGAAAGGCATTCCACTGTGATCACAGTGCCACTTGGCTGCGTGGTCAAAGACGAGGCTCTCCTCTGGGACGCTGTTTCCTGGTCTTTCTTGTGGGTCATCTTCCTGTGAAACTGCCGTGATTTTTATTCCAACAACTCTTCCTAAAGGGACAAAATTTTCATTCATCCTTTCCTGTCTTTTCTCAGATGATGACTGAATTTCATCAAACTATTTCTTTACATTTAAGATATTTGTTCTTCAGTTTATCATCTGGAAAAACAATGTTTGTTTGTTTTCTCTTTCAAGCTTTCTTACTTAACACATACTGTCTTCGTTTCCTTCAAGGTAATTTCTTCCGCCATTTGAAAAATGCCTTCTTCAGAACATTCTTCCTCATTTGAATGCACCTTATTACGAACACCTGCTACAGCATCCTGATTTTCAACTGGATCAAGGAAACCTTTGTGTTTCGGGTTTCTGGAACTTTTCACTGACGTAAGTCATTGACTTCCAGAGCTCTCTTTCATTTTCATCAGAATCCATATCTTCAAACAACACCTTCTTCCTCCTCTCCTCTAACCGTCTGTTCCTCTTCTTTTTAGAAATTGTATCCTTTAACTTTAAATTATTTACAGCCACTAGATAGAAATATAATTGATAATTCATTCTGTCCTTATCTCTTTTGCCATTGATAGGTTACCTTATTCATTCAAGAACGTTTTCTTATAGATGTGTTAGGATTTTTAAGTGAACACCACCATAGGTTCTACAGATAAACAGATGTCGTTTTTATGATTTATTTTAGCTTGTTAATTACCTTTTTCATATGTTATTGAACTAACAAGGACTGCCCATTATTAAACTCACCCATACTTGATTTGTTGTTGTTCTTAGGTGCCATTGAGCCAGCTCTGTCCCACAGAGACTCTATGAACAACAGAGCAAAACACTGCCTGGTCTTGAGCCATCTTCACAATAGTACCTATGCATCTTTACTTGATTTATATAAATTCAAAAGATGAAATTTTAGATGAGAGTTCACGCTGGAATAGGACTTTTGAAGAAATTTAATAGAATAAATGAATTTTGTATATGGGAAGTACATGCATTTGGGGATACCAAAAAGTTAGAATGGCAATTAACTTTAATTTCCTATGATTATAGGGAACATTGATTGCCATTTCATTTTATTCTTATTTTCTTTGTTCTAGAATCTAGTGTACACAAGCTTTTATTGTCATAAAATAGTTTGTACATTTCATTAAAATGATGAACCAAATGAGCTAAACAGACAATTCTCCTTTTGCCACCTTACTCACTTCCTTGTCAAACTTGTTAACAAGAAGTCTCAACACCTGACATTCATAAACATTTCAATAAAAACATTTTGCCATAAACATTTGTTAAAGCAAAAATATGAAAAAGAATGGTTCTGGAAATATAATTTTAATTCTTTAGCACATGTAATTACTAGGTATTTAGAAACACCAAGTAGAACATTTTGAAAGATAATAAATTAAAGCTTCATAAATCATTGCTGTCTCCATATTCAAGAACAGGTAAAAATGCAAACTTACTAGTTCCTAGCGCTACTCATAAATGTGCAGAGAGATTCTCTCTCATCAAAGTTCTTTAGTATCCGACTTTCTTTATACATCGTCCCTCTGCTATATGGTGTAAAGACACAATAGTTAAAATTTTAATCATTCTTTTTTTGTGAGTCTTTACCAAGGTACAACTTAAACTAACACAAACTACCGATGCGAGTGGTAGATGGCACCTCCAGGGTTGCAGTCCCCCACGTCTCTAACTCTGAAAGCCCCAGTTCAATACTAATGAGCTTTTCAAGAGGAAAAAGACACTGCAAATTACAACTATGCTTAGATGTCAGAAGTCACTGCTCCTGGGACTCGGTTTTTATTTTTTTTTGTGGGGAGTGGAGGGGGGGAAATCGCAGGAGTCAGCACACCCGGAGTGCAACAGATAAGCCTCGCCCTGGGAAAACCACCTTCGTGATCATGGTATTTCCCCTGCCAGGTAAGTATTAGGGACTCGGGGTTTTAACCAGCTTATGATGATAATGTTGAAGACACAGATTGGTGTTGTTAAGTGCCATCTAGTCAGTGCAGACTCATAATGACCCTATTCCCAACAGAACAAAACACTATCTACTTCTGTGTCATAGATACAATCATTGTTGTATTTGAACTCATTGCTGCAATCTCTGTGTCAATCCATATATTTGAAGGTTTTTCTTTGTATCTCTGACCAAATATGATGTCCCTCTCCATGGGCTGGTCCTTCTTGAAAATACGTCCACATTATGTGAGACACTATCTTTCTATTTTTTGCTTCTCAGGAGTATCTACTATGAACTTCATCCAAGACAGATGTATTTCTTTGTCCGGTGGCCCATTGTATATTGAATATTCATTATCAACATCATATGAGAGGTACCCCCCAAAAAACATTTTTTCAAAGCTATGTACCCAATTTTCTTTTAAAAAAAACAACCTTATCACCATCAAAGTACCCGCCATTACACTTAATATATTTGTCAAATCTGCTATTCCATTCTAGGAAACATTTTTAAAACTCATCTGTTTGGATGGCTGACCGTACCTTCCCATTTTGTCCTTCACTCTTCTAAATTGTCAAATTGCTGTCATTTCATGTCCATCTTCATTCGTGGAAATAAAAACAAGTCTCATGGAGCGAGGTCAGTGGTGTTCATGAACAAGAGAAGCATGGTGTTGTTTTTGTTTTTTTTTGCCATAAACTGGCACACTGAAATGGCTGAGAGAGCAGGTGTATTGTTGTGCTGTCAAAACCAGTCCCCAGTCTGTACAAATCTGGCCTTTTTTTGGTCACACACTGTTAAGCAATCTTTTCAGAACCTCTAAATAGAAAGCTTGATTAACAGTTTGACCTGGTGGAATGAACCCCAAAGGCACTATCCCCCTCACATCAAAAAGACCAAATGAGCATTGTCTTGATCTTTGATTTAACTTGTCAAGTTTTTATGGGTGAGGTGAAAATTGGGTCTTCTACTAGCTTGACTCACATGTGCTTTCGGGGTCTAAAGAATAACACCATGTCTCATCCCCAGTAATGACCTTGGGGAAAAAGTCTGGATTGCTTCAGAGCTGTTTTTAAAAACATTGTATGTTTCTACTGGATGCTCTTTTCCTGGCCAGTTAGAACTCCAGGCACAAATTCCTCAGCAACCCTCTCATTGCCAAATCGTCCTTAAAATTTGCTGGACTGAGCTCTAAGATAGTCCAGATAACCTCCCCATCTCTTCAATGGTCCGTCATCCTCGTCGGTCTTCAAGCACAAGTGAACAAATTTTGTCGACATTTTCGTCTGCTTGGGAACTTGATAGATATCCAGAATGAGGTTTGTCATCAAATGGCATCTCACCATTTTGAAATGAGAAAACCACTCGTACACTTGAGGTTTTCCCATAGTGCCATCCTTGAAAGCTGTGTTCAAACATCACAACAGTCTCCACTGCATTTTTCCTGAGCGGGAAACAAAATTTCGCAGCTGCGCTGTTGTTCTCTTAAATCAGCCATCACAAAAAACGAGGTTGGAGGGTAATGCTTTCACACACACACAAAAAAAATCACTGTGACTAGTGGGAACCGTCCCAGGCGATGACACTGAGTGCACTAACTCAGAGCAAGTTGCCTGATGCTTGCCTAGTAGAAGAAATGTATACAATGAAAGCTCCACCCAGTGGGCTTTTTTCTTTTTGGGGGGTTAGCCCCTCATAATTTTAAAAAGCATCAATTCTTTTTTTTTTTCACAAGAGAAAAGCTTGTAGTTAGTTCAGGGATCGTTCGCTGGCCCTTAGAAGCATTTTCAAGTCCAGTCTGTCGGGGCACCACACCCTGGCCCCAAAGTCCACTTTCAGCATTCCCTGGGGACCTTGCTGCTCCATTCCCTTGCTGTTCCGCTGCACTACCCCAGTGATTTGCCTCGGTGTGTTGGGATCAGGTCAGGTGCAATTCCCACACTGTGTCTCTGGTGCTGTCCCCTGTATCACCCTTAGTCACTGAGGGGCATCATTTCTCATAGTGGGGCCAGCCATGTTGTTCTCACATCAATTCTTTCTCTGTGTTCCTTATTCATTGACCAGATTTCACAAACATATGAGGTGACTGAAAACACCATGGGTTGCAGCAAGCACATCTTAATGATATCTTTGTGGTTGGACACTTTAAAGAGGAGTTTTTGTAACAAATTTGCTCAAAGCAATATGGTATTTGATTTCTTGACTACTGGTTCCAAGGGGATTTATTATGGATCCAAGTAATACAACACCCTCAACAATTTCAATCTTTTCTCATCTATCTTGACGTTGCTTCTTAGGTCAGTTGAAGGATTTTAATGATATTTTATGTTGCAGTGCAATTCACGCCAAGGGCTGTTGACACCTTTGGTCTCAGGACGCATGTCAGTTCTCCAATAGCAAACAAGCTATGTCATTAGCATAGCAAAGCTTGTTAATGAGTCTTCCTCTAATCCTGCTGTTAAATTCTTCATTTAGTTCAACTTTTCGGATTATGTTCTCAGCATACAGATCGAACAAGTATGGTCAAAGCGTCACACCTTTTTGAATTTGGCCGTGCAGGATCCATTTGTTCCCTTCAAATGACTGTCTCTTGGTCCATGCACAAGTTCTGCATGGATACAGTTATGTTCTCTGAAACCCCTATAGTTCATAAAGTTATCTACAATTTTTTGTGGTCGGTCAAATACAGAAGCAAAACTATTCTATTCAAATCACAGCAAATACCTCAAACACAGAGGCAAAACTATTCTATTCAAATTGCAGCATTTTAAACAGAAATGTTTTCGTAATATTGAGTTTTAATATGGATTAATTTTCTAGATCTACATTAACCAACCAGCATGAACGGAACGGCTTAAAATAACTAGAGTTACATTTTCTTACAGCTCTGAAATCCATTTGTCATCCATCCCTGTTCCTTCTGATGTCACCATGGTAGGATCTGATCCTCAATCTCTTTCAACTTTCGTGGCTCTGAGCGCTCCTTAACTTGTACACAGCTTCTACCTGTTTATCACAATGCCATCCTTTCTTTTCTGTCCAAGCCTCTGCCTCTCATAAACGTATACATGATCACATGTAGGTCTCTGATCCAGTTAAACTCCCAATTTCAAAGTCCTTAACATACTTAAATATTTTACCATGTAAACTGAGGTTTATTCTTTTAACACACAAGATAATATTCTTAGCATCTAGGGTTAAGAAATTGGGCATATATTTGGAGGGGTTAACATTCAACCCATTGCTTAATATATTATCCTATAAGTTTGAACTATTTTTTTCACACTCTCTGTATTTGGTCCTTTTCTCTCTCTCTCAAAAAGAAAAACAAAAAAAGCACTCAAATAAGTTATGTTTTATTAAATCATTCACTCACTTGTCCATTTCTCTATTTAATCATTCAACATGTAGTGAAATTCATTTATGAGTCAATTTCTTTACTCAGTCTTACCTAGCATACTATTTAGTCATGTCTGTTAAATAAATAAATGAATGCACTTAAATGTTTTGAAGCTCATAAATATGTATATTTATGTATTTATATATGCATTTACATATGGGATTCAAAAAGTCATGTCAAAATTCCATTATCTTTAAATTCTATTTTTACATGAAACCTTTTAACCCCCTTCACCCCTATTATATATACATCTAGGTAAACGTGAAATTACACGCTACCAAAAGGTTGGTACCAATAAATTAGTATGCCTCATTTAGGTTTAGAATTTTCAAAACTCTCCCTATGGTACAACCTGATAAATAATACTTAAGTTCCTACTAAAGCTTAAAAAGTTGACTTAAACCAGAAAAAAATCAGTACTATAATTCTGCCATGAAAACTTTGGTAAGTAAAATTAATGCAAATTCACAATATTTTGTAATAGTATAATTAGTCATCTCCTACAGAGACAGTACACTACAATCGTAGACAGGCACTATTTACAAAGGTACCTTTGCTTACTCTCTTGTCTAGCTTACCAGGAAACGACCACAGTCTCCAGGGCTTTCAATAAACACACTCTTACTCTCTTTACTCGCACTCCCACACAGAGCATACATACATGTTATAAAGGGAGAACATAGGTGTAAGGTGTCATCTCTCCAGTACATGTGTGAATATGGATGTGAGATCCGCCATTGTGTTTCAGTTCAAGTGAGATCAAGTGAATATTTCATATATTGTGTAACTTTCATGGTGAATGGAACAGTGGAATTTGGAAGAATAGTTTTAATGATTTTTTTAAATTTCAATATTAATTTGGGTCTCAGAAAACATTGATATAGATGAAGAAGCTTCAAAAGGTCCATATACAAAATAGCATTAAAAGATAATGGGATTTTTCTATGAATGATTTGAAATCCTTTGTTCCATTTCAGGTATATGTGTTAATTTGCCTGGATTTTCCTTTATTTGGAATTCATTCATTTCCTTTTATCTTCCTCAAAACTATTTTAGATTGTATATGATTTTTTTGAAACCCGAGGCTGACCAGAAAACTGACACGTGCAAAGTGGGAACAAATTAATGCATGGGGTTATGTCCTTCCTCCCCTTCGACTGGCGTCCTATAAGGGTCGAGTCTTTTCCGTAGCTTTCAGAATCCACTGGAATGGGAGCATGAAGCTTAGTGCTAATTCTGGTCTCAGCTTGCCTGCTCCTTCAAAGAATAGGCTTTACATCACACAAATGAAAATGAAGATCCTGCAGAGGCAGCTTGGACTCAACTAACTCGAAGGTAAAAAAAACTAGAAAGTAAATACAGTAAAAAAAAAAAAGGTTGAACAAAGGAATATTATTATATACCTTAGTTAACATATGGATCATTTTTTGGTTTTGACAAATAGTGAATGAAAGTAAGTCATTACATTTATATCAATATGTGGAGGGGTAAGCATAGAAAGATTTAGTGTCAAGCATATCTGTACATTTGTTTCTCTCATCATTCTCAAAACATTTGCTTTCTACTTGAGCCCTTGGTATCAGCTCCTCATTTTTTCCCTTCCCTCCCCGCTCTCTGCTCCCTCATGAACCCTTGATATAAATTATTATTATTTTGTCAAATCTTACACCATCTGATGTCTCCCTTCACCCACTTCTCCACTGTCTGTCCCACAGGGAGGAGGTTATATGTAGATCATTGTAATCTGTTCTCCCGTTCTCCCTCACCTTCCCCCCACACCCTCCCAGTATCGTCACACAATGGATGGGTGGATGGATTATTATAAGAGTTGTACGAGCCCCCAATAAAATGATTTAAAAAATAAAAGAAATATTCTTAGTGCACTGGGTCAATAATATGTAAAAATACATAAAGTCTTCCCATGGAGTAATCAGCTAGGTTTTATTTCATATATATAATATATAAAGGTTTTAGCACCTTTATATTTCATATATATACATATATAAATGTTTTAGCTCCTTTATATTTCATATCTATATAAAGTTTAAGCTCCTTTATATAGATATGAAATAAAAGGAATATATTATATAATATATATTTTTATTATAATATATATCACAACATTTTCTAACGTAATGTTTTTCATGTGTACCGCTTAGTTAAATCTATTATATAAATCATTTCAGGCAACCATCACCAATGACAACTGCCTTCAGGGACAGCAGCCGGCAGTTAGATCACCATGTAAGACTACCTTCTCTGGGGTTCTTTGGTTTTGTTTTAGGAGTTTACTTTTAAAATGAAAATAAGAAAGCTTTTATTGAACTGAACTGAAGCTCTTAAAATATGCTCTATGACCAAGAGGTGAAGAGGAAGGAGTGAGCATCTTCATGACCCTTAGTAAGTCAATTATATTTTAGCTACCTAATCCCATATTTCAGAAGAAGAGTGGCTCAGGTAATAGATATCTACAGTCTCCTCTTATAAGTATGAACTTATAACTTAAATGTAGCTTACTTGTGGATGCGGTTTAATTAAGTCTGAAATACTTTAATGAACATTTATATAATTTGTTCTTGGATAATATATGTCTAGCGCTTTCACTTACTACCATAAGCCTCCCAACTATTGCAACTAATTTTAAGTAGAATAAATGAATAATGACTAGTTTTTACTTTTATTGTAGCCCTAAACTCTAGCTCAAAATGACATAGTTTTTTGGGGGGCTTATAGATGATAAAAAACACCTTAAAAAGTACCTAATACTAAACATACAAGGTACATTTAAGGGTAATGATAATAAAACTGTTGATACTTCTTTCAAAATTTATTAAAGTGTAGCTATAATAGCTTTATTGCTTTATATTAAAACACTGTAGACCTGTGAAAAGTCATGGGCAGAATGCTGATTGACTATGCATTAAGAATGCATGGATTCAGTCATATAAATATGAATAAATGGAATAAGGAAAAGAAAGGGAGAAAACATTTTTTTTTTGCTAAACACTTTTTTCTTGCTAAAAATCCAGTTCAGGAACCTGTATTCAAGAGATTATATATGTGTAGAAGAAGAAAAAGGTTACCTATGTTAATACTTGAAAATTGATCTAAATAAAGTTAACTACCACCAGTGTCCATTGCTTTATTATTGAGGTAGATTTGCCTTGGAAAGAAATGAGTAGATGTTCTGATATGAGTAATCGGGAGGTTCAGAGTACACTGCATGCATTTTTAAAAAGCCTTCATTTTTATATTTACAAGAGCCATGGTGGTGCGTTACTTAAGCTGTACCCCAAAGGTGGCTACTTGATCACACTGCTTGCCCAGGAAAGCCGTGGCATTCAGCTCCCACGAAGTTGACAGCCTTCAGCACATGGAGCAATTCTGTTCTGTAGTCATAAGTCTGCATCGACTCAAAGGCACACATCAGAGATACTTTGGTCTTAAGATTCACAACAATAAACAAATAAAAAGGAACATATTTTAAATCTTACCTGTAACAAGGAAGCTGCATCTTCCAGCTCCAGCTTCATTTATGATGCTACAATTATAAATCCCATAGTTTTCGTTGGAGAGGCTCTTCACAGGGTACTCTGTGTACTCTTGAGAGTCAAACTGACCGGTCCGTAATAATTTACTGCCCAAACGCCACTCATACGTCAGGACTCGGATAGGATACGCTCTGAGTACTCGGCAATTCATTGTGACGCTTCGGTCCTGCCCTTGCCGGATTTCTAAGAATGCGGGTTCCACAGCAGGAGGATCTGTAAAAAAAAGGATATTGGAACTAGATAAAGACTGTGGTCTGCAAATAACCCATGGCCATTATCTCTGCACAAAGTATTTTAAGGACACAGCATGTGTTGGGAAGAAGTTCAAGGGACAGGCGGAGGAGAATGCATGACCTCTAAAGCTTGCACCTTTCCTCCGCATGCGTCCTTGTCTGAATAGGAAGTGAATGAGGGTCCTTCTTTAAAAAAGAACTCACAGGCGAAAAGAGCAGGCATTATTTTTTTTCTTTCTAACTTCTTCCTCGAAAAAGAAATCTGGACAATTTGTTCTCTAATGTCAGCAGCCACATGATGCTCGGGAAATTAAATGCAGAGTCAAGGTGGGGGCTCCACCATAAGATCTCATGGCACATAATGAAGTGGGGTCAAATCAATGAATGCTAATTGTTTCCATCTTCGGTTCTTAAGCAGACACAAACATATACATTTATTTTCTAAATTGTCTGACATTTCTAATATTAATGTATAAAGCGTAGGCAAATGTTGCACATACATCACAGATGGTGTTTTTAAAAACACTAACATGGAATGTTTATCTGGTATCATTGTGATAGTTGTGTTGTTATAATAATCAGAATTATCAGTCATGATCTCATCCTTGCCAATATGTGTGTATAGCACCTTTTGACTTATACAATTACTGCTCTACTTATTAGTCTCTCCTGAAAGATTCCAAAAAATAATTGAGGACTACTGTACAAATCTAAGAATAGAAACAAAACCATAATTTGAAAATTCTGTCTGCATATGATTTATGGTCTAAAATAGAAGGCAGGCATGTAAATAGTTAACTTATAAAACTAAATTATGAAAAATATATCCAGAATAACAAATAATACTTATAAGTATTGACTAGGCAAGTTATCCCATGAAAGGCAATACTTGAGTTATGTCTTTCAACATGTAGGCAAAGGTCCAAGGAGTCATCTATGATTCCACATAAAGGACTATATTGGGGCAAGTGCTCAGGTAAACAGAAATTAGTATATAGGGTCATGTTGGTTTGTGAGGTACTAAAGATAGGATAAAAGAAAGAAATCCCATTCAAAGTTTTGCATGTCATGTTATGGAGTTTGGATGATTTTATTTTGTTGGTATTAGGGGCTCTTTAAAAACATTCGCCTGAAGACGTCTGTCATTTAGGAAGATAATTGTGGTAGGGATGAGGAACATACGAGAGAGAAGGAAGATGCTAAGTACAGAGAAAGAGGTGAAGACCGGGGAAAAAACAATGTCAGTGGGATGACAAATGATGCCTTAAGCAATGGAAGGGATACTCTTGTCAATGACCAAGATGGAGAAGAAAAAGAGGTGGAAGAGGTGCAGTGGGTGTAGAGGGGGCATGTTGAGTTTGCACACCTAGGAGTCCACAGTATGAATGAATACCTGGGAGGCACGTTACATAGCACTTACATGCTCTATTTCTACACCCCTTTACTCTGATATATTTATATTTTATATATAACTTTCTAATAATATCTGGTTATATTCTAATTGTTATAGTCTGCCTATGTTTCTTTACTTCGGGCACTTAACATTTATAGTTAATGTAACTACTGATGTACTTAGTTAAAAATAAATAATTTCTTCTTCTTTATTTATTTATTTATTTATTTTTTACTTTCTTATTCTTTGCTTTCTAGAATACTTTTTCTTGATCACTTTCTTTCAGAATTGGCTAACTTAACTGTTACAACTATTTTCCTGCTATAACTTCACTATGCAAAGTTAACTATTCTGTTTGTCATATTTTAATAATTATTCAAACGTTTCAATATGCATAATTTTTAAAAATGTCAATACTTCCATCATCCTTCTAGATTATAAAAATATCTTCACAAACTCTTCCTAATTCACTCCCCACTTGACATATATCACTGAGTTATGAATTCAAACTCTTGCTTTTCTGTTCTCTTTTATTTGTTAACTTATAGATATTGTCTTTGTTTCATGCCAGCATTATTTTCTAGATTTACTCAGCCATATGATAGCTGGTTATTGATTCTGTCTTTGTGATTTCTTTTGTTTAAAGCAATAACTTAGAATTCATTAGTAAAATTATTTGATCTCAAAATATACTTTTAAATCTTATGCTCAAAAGATATTTTTTCTTGGGTATCAAATTATCAGTTTACAAATATTTTTGAAGCACATCAACAGAAGATTTCACTGATTTTTAACTGCCATTTTCGCTGTGGAGAGGTCATCAATAACTCCTATATTTAGAAGTGAATGTATTCTGCTCCCTACCCCCACACTCCATGCAAACACCATTTTTAACCTGTTTCCCCGAAAATAAGACAGTGTCTTTTTTTAAGACAGTGTCATATTAATTTTTGCTCCCAAAGATGCGCTAAGTCTTATTTTCAGGGAATGTGTTATTCTTCCATAAAGAAGAATATGGTACGCATTTATTGTTTATTGTTTTATTAATAAAGACATCGCACTTCCTGTCTGCTCTGGCTTCACTGCGGCTGACAGTGAACTGCATGGCAGTGCCCACCACTACGGTCCAGAGTCCAGAGTTACAGTAGCTTCAGGGGGCCTTATTTTCAGGGATGCCTTATATTTCACTGAGAGGCAAACTTGTAATAGGTCTTATTTTCAGGGGATGTCTTACTTTCAAGGTAACAGGATACTAGCTCCTAATCTTTGAATAATATTCCTAGGTATGGATTTTTGTTTTAAAATATACATTTGAGAGTTGGGCTCCTTAAATTTATTAAACTAACATAGGTATCATTTATTTGAGGCACTTTTTGAAAAGTCTTAGCCATTGCCTCTTCAAAAAAAAAAAAGAAAAGGTCTGTTATCTTCTTTGTATCTTCACGTCACCATCCTGTCAGTTCATTGTTTCCCCAGTTCTGCTTACTCTTCATAATTCATTAGTTCCAATGATATGTTTTTATTTATACATGATAAGCTCTTTTGTAAACTTGATGTTACTTTTTTAATACATTCCTATTACCTAAAGCTGTAGGTAAACATTCACTACATATCATACAGGTATATTCTTTCTTTTTAAAAGTAATTATTTTATAATGTTTGATAATGACAAGTGAGACTTTGAGGGTATTTTTGCTTGGTTCTTTTCAGCCACTAGGCATGAAGTAGTAGTTTGCCCTATTGTAAGACTACTAACTAAACACATAACTTTGTCCTTCAAAACCCAACAGTGTGAAATTGTCAATGGGGAATATGAATGACGAAGGGAGAGGACAAAGGTCTAGGAAATGAAATGGCTCAATTTAAGCAACAGATCACATGGTACTGATGGCAGCAAATTCAAAGGGAAACAAACGGGGAAGACAGTCAATGAACTGAATGAATAGGACTCGAAAACTTTAAACAAGTGCATAAGGAAAATAATATGCAGAAAGTTTCATTTGACAAATAGGGATTTTTTTTATAGTTTAGTATTTCAGCAGTAAAGAAACCTGCAGTGTGTATGGCCCCTGGAATGAAATGCTGAAGTAGAAAGGAGATGAACGGTGCTGGAGGCTAGAAATAAGTGCCCATATATAACCAGACAGTTTCGACTTTGCTCAAAAGTCCGAGTGCATATGTAGCAAATCAAAGTCTGCAAATTTCTCCTATAAATCATATCCACAACTCTAGTTTGCTTACTTAGTGATGTCTATTGGCAGTTCAGATACATCAATCAGTTACTTATTGTATATTTGTTACCTGACATTTGAAAAAATAATATGGTGTTATAAGTGAATATTATTTTTTCCTGTTGGGCTGTGATCCACAAGGTCAGCAGTTTGAAACCACCAGGCACTTTATGGGAGACAGACAAGGCTTTCTACTCCCATAAAATAATGACAGCCTTGGAAATTCACAAGGTCAATTCTACCCTGTCCTACAGGTCACCATGAGTCGGCATCGACTTGATGACAGTGAGTTGTTGTTTTTAATTAAAATAAACACATTTTAACATCAGATTACATTTCTTTGTCTACCAAGTATAAAAGTGTTTGCAACTGTTTTACTATTAATTTCATTTTATACTAAAAAATTGCAAATGACATTGATTGTCCCTGACAGGGATATATCCTAAAATATACGTTTATTTTGCTATGCATTATTTTCTGTGAGAATATTTGGATATGTTCTGAAATGACGGATTACTTAACCCTTTCACGGCTTGTGTCTACTTACAGTTTTCACCACTGGGATTTGGCGGGAAGCTTTTATCCCACTTTTCATACTTGCTAACTTCTGGTGAGGGCCTTTATAACTGCATGAATCCAAAGAGCAGGCCTCACCCCACGACTCCATGACCAGCGAGTCCTCAGGACACATGTGTCTCACATATAACAGAATCAAGGATAACAGAATCCATGTTTCCTCAAAATGGTTTTCAATGAAGTCAAAATGCATTCCATTGTTGAACTTACACAGTTTCAACAAAAAGTCAAACAGAAAATAATTCAGCTTTGAAAGGCTCAAAATTGTGTGAATTTTAAGCCCTTTCTACATAAGAATAACATTCTTCTAAGCCTAGAAGATTCAGCCCAGTCAATTACTAGTGGTCTATAAAGACATCCAGTAGTGTTAGAAGTCTTCAAAGAGTGTGTTTTCAGTAAGTTTAATAGAGTCTGAGCTGGATAGCAACTCTAAATTAAAGAAATCACCACTTCTAATAAAATGCTGTGCAAACGAATTGAATTCTAGGGTGGTTCTTTATCCACAGAAAGCTAGGGCACGTGAAAGTGAGTTCACTCATTCTGGCCCAAATGAAGTCGGTCTGTGGAAACATTCGGCTAAGATATAAGGTTCACTTCAGCGTAGTGGCTATTAGAGAACGCCACACTCATTCTATGGACGACCCGGTGAGAAGGCTAGACCTTTGCTAGTCTGATTGATGGTGCAGTCTGCAGACTTTGAATGTGATGAAAGTTTTAAGCTAAAAAGAGAGTTCGTTATTGATTGAATCCATGAATTTAAACTGATTGAATCCATTTTTCATGCTATAAGGTTTACTCAGTATATTTTATTATAAAATTTAGAATATTAAGAAAGTGAAATAAAATGAGAATACTATGGGGAAAAAACACTCATGTGTGACACCCTTAAAAATTGGATAGCTTAAGCGAAAGGTATTCCATTTTGTTCAATTAAACAAAATGATTCTAAAATATATACCACTATATTTTTTCAATTTTATTTATCATTAAAGAAGTTACTCCCTGTGGGTTTCTGAGATGGTAACTGTTTAAAGAGTAGAAAGCCCAGTCCTTTTCCCAAGGAATTGCTCGTGGTTCAGAAATGCCAACCACGCAGATCAAAGCCCAGTGGCCAACCACTACCCCGCCAGGGCTCCGTAGCTTTTGCTTTTCCCACAAAACCGACAGCATGCTCCTGATGAATCAGGATAAGCAGCTGCAGGTAGATGTGGATTGTTTGATATGATTCAGCTGTGTTTATTAAGAGGATGGCTTGTAATTGCCATCCTGCAGGGGATCCAGTGATCCCTCTCGGAAGCAGGAAATGGGGAGATTCCTACCTGCAAAAGAGAGGCGCCAGGAGTAGAGCTCGTCATTCGGACCCTGAGACAGCTGCACAGGGAAACTGTGATCCCAGAGACAGCTGGGACACCAGAGAACCACAAAGTAGCTGCGAAGCAGAACCAGGACCAGAGCATGACACAGAGTGGCGGGCGGGCGGGCGGGCGGGCGGCTCGGCCTGGAGAGCAGGCAAAGCTGAGTTCTGTGAGCAGGCAGCTGGTTGATGGACAGCGGCGTTTCTGGGCAGTTAATGCGGAGAGCTGGGTTTGCGGACCCGCCAGCGTGGAGCTGCCGGCCTTCACTGAAGCTGAAAGCTGAGCGGCGTCCTTTGGCAGGTTCTAGCAGTCCAAAAGCACTGAATCATATGCTCTGAGCGGGGCAAGAGCCTCGCGAAGCATCCAAGAGGCTGGGGAAGGCTTCATCGCAGGTACCTCAGAGGACCAGCTGTCCCCACCGAACACCTGTATCCTGAGCATTGCTCTCCTGAATTGTAAACTTGTTAACTTTGCACATAAACGCGCTCATTGGAACGTTGTCTCAATCCTGAGTGCTTGTAGCAATGACTCAGAGAATGCAGCAGACAAGCAGAGTGTGGAGAAGGTGGAAGGCTTGATGTCAGGACAGGGTCCAGAAGGCGGGAGGATGGGAGCATGTTTAACCTTCGCCTTGTGGCGCTCAGCCTTAGCAGCTGGAGGTCAGCTACGACCCTCCATCATTACCTCGCTAACCAATCCCTTTGGTCGAGCAGAAGTGCCTCAGATTTGCATAGCCCCACCCAATCATTCGGCGACCCTCAGGTCAGAGGGCACTTGAAAGGGGCCAGGATAAACTGCTTTCTCAAAGTGGTGCCTACTATGGTAACTGGAATGTGGGGTAGAGCCCGTGGGAGGGAGCCCTCAGGATCTTCATTCGCTGAAGAGACACAACTCCTGGTGAGAAGGAACAGCACAGCGCTCTGCTAATGAATGGAAGGATGGATCTGAGAAAACTGGAACCATCACATATGCAAGCAACGAGCACAGACGCATGTCCTGGGCATTCATGGGTTAAAATGGGGTGACTCTGGTTATTTTGAATCAGAAAGGATTTACGATGCCAGGAATAACAACAAATGGCAGGGCATTCATTGTCAAAATGGACATTGCAAAATCCATCATGAATTACAATGCTGTCTGTGATTCATGAAAAGATCAGATTATAGGAGAAATGTGTATTAATATTGATATCCCAATAATGCTCATCATCATTATAATAACAATAGGGTTTTCTTAACATTGCATATGAATAAAATTTTTCCCATATTTATAGAAAACAATATTCAGAGTCTAATGACAGTTAGAACGGCAATCAAAGCAATACTGTTGATTAAAATGATAAAATATATTAAATTTTTACCTTGAAACTAAGATTGAAAAATCTCAATGCCATCCATCTTTAAGTCTTAGTAGAGTGTGAGCTTTTGGGAATTTAAATATTCAAAAGGTTATCAATTCATTTGGAGTTAAAAGCGGAAAGTATCCCCCTGTTTGGAGCACGTTAGTGCTTAAATATTTGGCCTCCTTATGAGGTGACTGAAAATATCATGTCTTGAGTCAGTCACTCTGTCCTCAAAGTAACAGCCCCACGCTGCACCACCTTACAAAGGTCTCACGCAGGGGATTTGCCCAGCGCAGTGCATTGTGGGATCTCTGTCCTGCTGCTTTCATGAACGGTGTTTGTGGACATAAGGAAGATAAAATTCTTGACAACTTCAATTTTTTCTCCATTTTCCGTGATGCTATTTGTTGGTCCAGTTGTGAGCACTTTGGTTTTATTGACAATGAGGTGTAGTCCAGATTGAAGGCGGCATCCTTGACCTTCGTGAGGGTTTCAGGTGCTCCTCACTTTCCACAAGCAATGTTGGGTCCTCTGCGGATTGCAGGTTGTTCCTAAACCTTCCTCAAATCTGATGCTGCATTCTTCTTCATACAATCCAGCTTCTCCAATGATCTGCTTACCATACAGATTGCTAAAATAAGGTGAGAAAATACAACGCTGACTCACACCTCTCCTGATTTTACACCATGCAGTATTTCCTTGTTCTGTTTGTACAAAAGCCTTTGAATCTATGTACAGAGTCCACGTGAGCACAAGGAAGTGTTCTGGATTGTAATTCTTCTAAAGTCTATCCAAAGTGTGTTATGGCTCACACAGTCAAATATCTTTGCATAGACAATGGAACAGAGGGTCCGTATTTCTGGTATTCTCAGTTGTCAGCCAGCATCCATCTGATGTCAGCATTGGTCTCGCTCACTCCATGTCCTCTTCTGAATCAGGCCTGAATCTCTGGCAGCTTCCTCCCAGGGTATTGTTGCAACCATCGTTGGATAATCTCGAGCAAAATTTTACTGGCACGGAATATCAACTGTATTGTTCTGTAAATTCCTTATTCTTTGGGGTCAACTTTCTTTGGTATGGATACAAATATCTTTTCCAGCCAGTTGGCCAAGGATCTCTCTTCCAAACCCCTGGCACAGAGTGCTGGCAGAAGCCCTATTAAAATTTGCTATATCGTCTCCAAAAATGACTGAAATAAGAAAATATTTATATCGCCACTCACATGTTCTGTGATGTATTTTGGTGGCTCTATATTTATATTACATATTGTTTGTGAGAGAGGTCTCTTCATAGAAATTCTGTGTGTAAATTCTTGACTAAAGGTGCAAACACAGTTGAATTAATGTACAAAATTGTAATTGTGTGGAAATGTTTATATTTCAAATTCCAACATGTTCTGATCATCTCGGAATTTAAAAATCCTTTATTATTTTTTCTTGAAGAATAGTACATATTTATTCCTGTAAAGAGTCTGATATTTTCATGGACTGCAGGACCAAATCTAACTTAGAGGACAAAGTAGAAATATCCCACAGGGCTTCTAAGACTCATCTCTATGAGAGCAGAATGCCATGGCTTTCCCTTGCAGAATGGCTATAGGTTCAAGCTTCCATCCTTCCAATTAGCAGCCAAGCATTTAACTACTATATGAGTGCTTACTATATGCAATTAAGTATGATGTCATTGTGATAATACAAATCATTGGCCTCATGGATATTATACTCTAGTGGGAAACCCAAATATAAATATATATGACATTTAAATAATATAATAAATAAGTTTAATAGAGTATTAGGAATGCTCATGATAGATATTAAATGAACAATATAAATATTTAGAGCTCAAAGTTAAAAACAAATAAAACAACACTGTAGAGCAATCTAAGTTTTCATGGGCTAAATTTAGAATGGTCTTTTGCTCGCACAGAGGGATGAAATCCTTTTCTGTGAAAAAGGATTGAGACCCCACACCAAACTCACTGTCATTCAGTTAATCCCGACTCACAGCAACCCCCGTGGATTCTCAAGACTGAACTGTTGAAGGAGTGGAACACCCAGTCTTTCTCCCGAGGAAGTGCGGGGGGAGGAGGGAGTTGGAACCATGCAGATCACAAAACGTGAGTGCGGCCTAATGCGCAGACACTACACAACCATGGCTTAGGACTGAAAAGTGGGTGCTGTGTTGTTACTCTGTCCACATTTTTACTTAAAATATCTGGCTTTTAGTTAACTGAAGATCCCAGATGGTGCAGGGGGGTAAGCATTGGGCTGATAACCACAGATTCAGTAGTTCAAACCCACAAGCTGCTCTACAAAGGAAACATGAGGCTGCCTGCTCCCATGAAGATTCATAGTCTCAGGAATGCTAAGGAACAGTTCTACTCTGTCGGATAAGGCTGCGATAAGATGGCGCTGACTCAGTAGAGCAGGGTTGGTTTAGTTTTGGATTAGAGAATAAATATTTGGACTGATCACAAAAGTGAATGAGCTTGGTAGCAGAATCACAGAGGTTGTGAACTGCATCGCACTATGGTAACAATGATGGATAGGAAGGTATCACCTTTTGAAGGACGACAGTCTCAAAAGTGAAGTAATAAGTGATCAATGTTGAGCCATGTATTTAATCATTCAGCCACAAGAATTTCAGCATCTCCTAGCTATTACATCCTCTTTTGGGCATTTTACTTCAGAAATCTATAAAAAATAGCTCTCACTGTTAATTTAACACCAAGACCAAAGAATTGTATTGCAAAGAATAATGAAATGCCACGGGCTGCAACAACAAACATGGCTAGGGAGAATACATCACCATTTTTCTTTAGAAGCACGGGTGGTGAATTTTGGTCTCACACATTTTAGACATGTTACCTGAAGGTGCCGATCCCTAGAGGACACCTTGCTTTCTCAAGGAAAGTATTGGCAAATTTGAGAAGACCCTCAACTAGATGGATTGGCATGTGGGCCGCAGCACCATGTGTAACAATTGTGAGGATGGTGCGGGCCCAGCAGCGACTGCTTCTGTTCTACACAAAGGCTCTAAGAGTGTGACTGAGATCAACAGCACTTAGCAGCAACTGTCAAGAATCTACACATACATTTCCATAATATTTCAAGAGAGATAATTATCTCTGCAAAAAAGTGAAATTACCATATTATTGTTATTAACTATATAGTAGACATCCCTAAATTATTAAAATTATGTTTTGAATAATATTGTCAAATAATTTAACAATTAGAGATAATATATTGATGAAGCCAAAAATAGTAATTAAAATATTTTACAGTAAATCATTAAAAATTAAAATAACATCTATGTTCATTCATAAACATTTTAATTACTAAAGAAATATTAAAAATACAGAAAAGAAAAATATTTACTTTTCATATATGGTCTCAAATGTTGTTTAGTTTCCTAGCTGAATCTTCTTGTCATCTTATGAAACTAATAGTTTTCTAAAAATTGTATTTATCTCAATATGGTCAATTTTTTCCCATTTTTATGGGGAGCTCTTACAGATAACATAACAATCCATAGTTCATTAGATCAAGCATGACTGTACAATTGCTGCCATTATCATTTTCATAAAAATGTCTTTTCTCTTACATTCTTTGCTCTCAGATCTCCATTATCCTCCCCTCCCCCACTCCACCACCCATGAACCTTTGTTATTATAGTGAATATTATTATTAGTTATTCCTTTTTTTGCTGTATCTTTCACCACCCAATGTATCCACTCACCTACCATTCTGTTATTCATTCCCCTTGAGTGGGGTGATACAGTCATCACTGCTCTCGGTTCCCAGTTCTCCCTCATTCCCCCTTCTCTTTCTTTATACTCAGGGAATCATTACTCCCATTACTATTTCTGAAGGGCTTATCTATCTTGTATTTCATGCTTGAAACAATCTTAATTATAACAAATGAACATGTGCAGGTCTAAAAGGATTAATGAGGTAAAACTAAGACCATAACAGTGGGGAAAATAGTAAAGAACTAGAGGATAGTTATGTGTTTCAATAGGCTATACTGCCCTGACCCGAGGGGATGAGTGGTGCTCTGTTAAATAGCGAGCAGGTCCTGCTAAAACCATCGGTCCATTCCCCTTTTCTTTGGGGATCTCCCAGGACGTGCTTACCTAACAGCACTTACTTTTATTTTTAAAATAAAGCGTCCTATAATTTTTCCTGTTGCAATTTATTGTTGATAAGTTTGAAATTAATAAAATACTCAATACTGCCTTCTAGGGAAAAAAGTTTTCAATTAAGAAAATTATCTCTTTAAATAGCAAATAAGCAATATTTACTAAATAAGATATATTCTCCATTGTATTTTTCTATTGAAAGTTTAAATATATGCTTGTTGTGTTATATTCTACTTTACTTTTACTAGACAAAATTTACCAAATAATTTTCTTTTTTTGTGATTATCTTGAATTGAATTTATATGCTTCAAAATCTTGGTACTTCTCACTTTCATTCCTTGCTACTACAGAATATAAAACATATAAATGGGTGCTTCATTCAAAGAATCTTCCCAAAAAAGCAGTATCAAGAAATCCCTAACAAAGTTGAGATGTTCCAAAGTGTCATAGGAGATTTAAAAATTAAATATCACATATGTGTTTAATTTGTTTAACATGGTCACTCCTTGATTTATAGGAATGGGCTTCAATATTTCCATGAGGTTGGTGAGGGGTTTAATCTCACATCTTATAAAAAAAGAGAGGAGTCGCTGGAAGAAGACAGCGTGCTGGGTAAAAGAAAGGATCAGGGGAAAGGCCTTCAGTGAGATAGATTGACACATGCAATGCGCTCGAAAATAACACTGGTGGTGAGGATGGTGCAGGACCCAGCAGTGTTCTATTCTCTTGTAGGTTATTAGTGGGAGTCTAATAACCAGAACCCCCCAACTTTTTCAAGAATACTAATGGACTCAGTGAGAGAATTACAAAAGTCACTGGTGGGGCCAACGACTAATCCACTCAGTTGCTAACAGAAAGTTTGGTGGCCATTCAAGCCAATGTCTCCTTTCAAGAAAGGCTTGCCATTCAACTTGGGGGAAAACAGTCATTAAAAAGGAAATCATATGGGACACAGATCTACACTCACATACATGGAGTTACCAAGATATTTCTACACTAAAAAATAAAACAAAACAAAAATCCTACCTACTCACAAATCTATAACAAATCAGTGCCCTTTTAACACAAAGAAGGCAATGATTTCCAATGGATACCTGTATCCAGTTCTCCCCGTCATATTTTTCAAGAATAGTTACTTAGTCCATCAGTTCACCACTAAAATCTTACATCACTCACCTATGAAATAATAGCCTGCACTATTAAACTAATGCTGCTTTGCCAACACATCACAATACTGTGAGATAGAAACAGATTTCCTTGTCAACTTTCAAAAGAACTAGCAACTACTTCTATTATCCAGTTGTGTTTCTTTCTTTTTTTTTTTTTTAGTGTATAATTCATACATCCTGGAATTTTCCTCCTTTTCATTCCTAGCACTTACATTACTGGTGTGACTTTGGTTTGCTATTACTTTAATAACAGTAATTTAAAATTATATCTAATACGGAAATATCTTAAAGCTATATGTAGATTCTTCAAATATTTAATTAAGACTTGTTTTTTCAGTGGCTTATTTCTGTTCTGTACACATGCATTTTCTCCTCTGGACCCTACTGTGAAAATTTCAATCGAACAAGAGAAGAATCAAATTTAAAATAATACAGTAGAACCCTGAAGTAGAACTCTTCTGGATGCTCAAGCTGATTAGTCCAGTGACTGGGATAAAATAACTGGCTTCCTCTTGAATTCGGTTTCTTATTCTGTAAAATGTGAAATTTCATTATAGAGTTTGCCAGACTCAGGATTAATGAGTTCTTGAGAATAAAAAGTTCTGATCAAGATTAAATAAAATTTGTGGTTTTTAAAAAAGTGATATAGTGATAGGGCAGGGAACAATGCATTGATTAAAATTATTTTCAATGAATTCCCTTGTTTTGTTTGAGGAATTCAGTACAGCTCCTTCAAAACAGGTGTATTAGAGCTTGTTGAAAATAATTGAATTGACCCTCAATAATTATGCATTTATATGTAACCATACATATGTATATCCAGATGCCATGGAATGTTAAATTGGGAAATCAGTATTTGCTTCTTTCTCATATTGGAATTCCTGCTACTACATGACTCTTTTTAATTCTTGTGAATCCACGCTAGAGTAATTTCCCTTACAGTTAGGTCACACAAACAAAATTCCCTGCCCTGGAGTCGATGTCAACTCATAGCGACCCTACAGAACAAGGTGGAACTTCCCTGGCACGTTTCTGAGACTAACTGCTTATGGGACTGTGACTCCTTCAGAGGGGCTGGAAGTTCAAGCTTGGAGCTTGCAGTTCGCAATCCAGTGTGTCACCAGGGCCCCTTGACGGTGAGGTGAGCTAAAACAACTTGGGAACACAGGGCAGCTTTCTGTGGGGTCTACTCACAGCCTGCCTAACATACTGCTGCTCCAAATAACACAGGCTTGCAATGAGTATGCCATCCACTTATGAACACACCCAGACCAGAGTAGAAATAGCCACTCTCCATGGTGGGGCATGGAGCAATGCATTTATCCTGACAGCTAACCAACCCTTTTCTGGAAAGGTTTATTGTGAAGCTAACAAAGAATTGAGCATCAATGAATCTACGATCAATATTTCTGGCAGTAGTACTAATTATTAATATTGAAATTAACACAAGATGAAACCAAAGAACACCCTAGAGACCTTAACATACTTTTAAGAATCAGATATTCAAAAGAAAAGGGAAAAGTTTTTATGGTGCAAGGGCCAAGTATATCGTTGCTAATTGAAAGGTTGGGGTTTGAATTCATGGGACTGAATTCATGATGATCTGCTTTAATAAGATTACAAACCTTTTGGGCCATTCTACCCTGCCCTGTAAGATCACAATGAATCAGAATTGACTCAAGAGCTAGCAGTTCAAACCCAGGTAGTCCTTTCATGAGAATAACCTAAGAATCGGATCCGATAGAGTCGTTCTATTCTGTAACATGTGGGTCCTTTGAATTGAAGATCCACTCAGTGGCACCCAACAAGAGACAAACCTTGTCAACTTAGGCTACTGCGCTAACACTGCTGTTAGGCATCTGATCCAGAGGCACTATTAGCGATCTCCAATGGAATACTTGCTCTAGAAAAAGAAGGGGTCGGGAAGAGAAAGGAAAATGAAGATGGAAACATAGAAGGAAGGGGAAGGAAGAGGAAGAAGAGAGAGAGACTTCAAGCATTCATGTAATTCATCAAGGAAAACTCTCTATTAAGTAATATTCCTTACTATTGAAAAGTGCCACTGTTTTGTTAACCCTGAGAGCCCAAGCATACTTGTTACAATATCAGGCTCCAAGTAAGTATTAGTACAGTTTCGAAGCCCATCAACTGTTTTTACTTTGCAGAGCTGGCACTTGGCACAGAGGCGAACTGACAGATGGCATAGCGATATCAATAGCTTTTCATTCAAGAACCGTGTCACATACTGAACTCGAATATGCACAGGTGGTCGCCGAACTTCTTTGTACAAGCAGTTTTACCAAGTCCCTTTACATCTGTGAATGTATTTGAATCCACAGGCTTCCTTAGGGCCTCTTGCTAAGGTTAAATTCGTTCCTTTCATTATGAATCACGGAGATGCTTTGCTCAACACTAATGACCACTTAAAATAGACAAACAATATTGGAGGCTGACAACCTGAGCATCTGCCAACCCTGATGGCAGGCTACACGTTACACGGTCCCTGAAAATAGCGATTTAGAACCTTTGCCTGCTCCGTACCTACTGGCCGGTTAAATTAAGGACGCCCTGTGTTGCCCCCACCCAGCACATACTGAAAGGTTGCTCATCTCAGATGATCTTTAGTAGGCTATTGAAGGAATTTCCGAAAGAGAAACTTTAAAAAAAAATTTACATTACTGGTCCAAAAGAAATCATCAGCCCAAAAGATACAACTGGGTATTTAGCATGCTGTTTTAGCAGTGTTATAAACATACTATCAAATGGTAGCAAGATATGACAACTTAATTTAATTATTAAAGTCAGTAGAACTGAGCCACTGATTCTAAATATCTTAGTATAATCTATCAGATGTATCCCTTTTTGTATCAAAATTACTTTGAAACCTTGACTAAGAATGTTGATTGATTTTCAGCAATGTGATCTATTTTCTTTAAATTTCTCTTCTTATATAAATATATCACTGATATATTTCTCAGTGTAGAGAGCCCAGTCTACTATATTCAAAGTGGCACTGTAGGATAGCACTCCTCGGCAAAGAAGAAGCCCTGTGGCACAGTGGGCTACGTGCCTATGTTAACCAAAGTTCAGTAGTTGAGACACATCAGTTGTTCCACAGGAGAAAGATGTCTCCCTCTTAGACGTTTCTAGCCTCCGTGACCCTTCGGCACAGCTCTATTCTGTCCCATAGGATCACTGTAAATGGGAAGAGACTCTACTGCTTTGATAGTGAAAGTGAGTGAGTCAACAAAGCCCAGGACAGAATCCTGAAATGGGTTTCTGTTGCTTCCTCTTTCTGTAGGCTTGATTATTATGCCTTCAAAGTAAAAAAAAGAGAGAATGATAATGACTATTCCATAATTTATGAAGATAAGAGGAGGAAAATAGAGTAAAAGAAGAAAAAAAGTTATTGAGAATTCATATTCAACTTAGGGAATGGATAGAAAAATAGGACTGATGGAAAAAATCAAGTGGATAAAACATTAGTCTCACTTCCAAACTCAGACAGCTGCTACCATAAAGTCTAATTTGAACATCAATAACTTAATAGAAACCAAGGGAGTAGGGACACAAACATTAGATTGTAATATGTTGGCTGACGGGTCCCTGGTGCTGTGTGTAGTGACAGCAGTGTTTCAGTTTCCCCAAGAACCAACTCTGCAGTTCGGGCCCATGTTGTCATATTATGGGTAAAGAAAAATTAAACAGTGGGCCATATTATGGATAAAGAAAAATTTTTAAGTAGCAGCAAAATTTTTCCAAAACTGAACGTACATGCTAGCAAGAATGCTGTTTGTGAGCTTAGAGAGAGATGGATGAAGCAAAAGTTGAAGAAACTTCAGAAAGATCAGATTTTCCTTTCGCTATCCAGGTAACATTGCAATTCATGTGACATAAGATTTTACCAATATCAATGACTTTATCCCACTGGAAAATAAACTCACAAGCTCACTCTGGTAAGTCAGGCATGCTGCTTTCTGGGAGTCACACAATTTCCAACTGTATGTCCATGATGTCACTGGGATGTATACAATATGCAGTCCCATGGGCCCTCAGTTTAAGGGCAGAAGCAAGAATATATAGTACGTGAGCTCCTTGGCTGCTAACATTAAATCCACCTACTCACTTTTAAAGCATTATATTTAAAATATGCACTTTAATTTTCACCCGCCACTGCTAATTTATATTTCAAATGTAAATCTGGATAAAACATTTTAGTACTTTATGTTAATAGGAAATTATTTGAATGACTAATCATATGCACTTAATTCTCTGCCTAGTTTTCACTTTTCTCTGAAGTTGTCCGTACAATTTTGAATTTCAATGGTATAATAAATTTCAGCTTTCTATGCCTAAATAGTTGGTCCTAAATCTTCTAGCAGCTCTTAGTGGCTTGTTACATCCACAAAATTAGGACAACTCATACATTTATATTAAAATGGAACTTCCCTGAAATCTATCAAAGAATGTATTTACAGTGAAATAAAACAAACTTGTGGAGACAATAAACTAGACATGCCAGAAAGAAGATACTTACTACTGGAGAATAAACTAGAATAAATAAAAATACAAGGTGAAGAGTTCACTTTTAGAAAAAACCTTGGCAAGTGTGATGTGTGATTAATCTACCAATTTGAACAAGGCTAGAATTATACATTGCTGTCACTACGGTGTGGAGACTAAATATAACATCAGCCTGAATCTTTTGTTGACAATAGCTATTCAAAACATATCCAATTCATTCCTGAGCTACCATGACAATGGGAGAGAAAAAAAGGCAAAGATAAAATGAAATAACATATTGCTTCTGTTTCCAAAGATAACTTCCATTTGAATTATGTTTCGTCAGCAACAGAACTACACATACACAGCTTTTGTGTGTGTGGTAGGGTTAGGTACCTAGGATTAAGCAGGATAGCAGAGGAGAGAGATGGCAGAGATGACAAAAAATGACTCACCAAAAAAAATGACTCCCCAAATGCATCATGAAGAATTCACAACATCATCGCATCTCCAAAACGATGCGTGTAGGAACTGGAATCCTTGTACTACACTTTTTAAATTTCACTTTAATACTTAATAATTGAATCCAAGCTAAGTTGTCAACATCAGTATGAAATAAGCAGTGCGAATATATTGGACTTGTCTTATTGAGGTCCTATAGGGAGACTTTTTATTATCATTAATGTACTTCTGTTCGGTTCTTTTGTATTTCTCTTTAAAATTCTGTGGGAATGTCACATACTTCAATAGAAACTTCAGAATACATAATTAAATTGGTGAAGATATGTTATTCTTTATAAGGTCATCTTTTGAGGATTATTTAAATCTGTCATGACATGTAAAGAAGATTTTCTAATTTTCAGGAAAAAAATACAGTATTCATCTTGGTACCCAGAAAACACTTTTTTCCCAAAGTGCTGAAATTGTCCAGACTATTTACCAAGAGAATACTTGTCAAATATCTCTACCACTCATCACTCAATTTACCTTAATAATCCTTAAGACTCTCTTTGATTTTTTTAAATTTTGTCCTAAGGTTTAACATAGCCAAGTTAGGTCATCTATTGCTTTAATATTCAAATTATACGCAAAAATTCCATCCACTACATCTCACTGCTATTGAGTCAACATTGACTCATAATGACCCCCTGTGGGTTTCCACAACTGTGAGTACTTAAGGGAATAGAAAACCCAGTCTTGCTCCCTCAGAGCTATTGGTGGTATTGAACTGCCAACCATGTGGATTGCAGCCAAACATATAACCAACCCCTAAAATACCAGAGCTCCTATCCACTACAGAGTACATATAAAAACAACATTTGGTGGCAGTGGGGCGAGGGGAATGTCTTGATGACACACATAGAGCTTCCATCAATAGTTTAATCAATTTTTCTTCTCTCGACTCTGAAAAATACATTAATTTGACTGCTCAATTTAACTAAAAGGTGGCATTTTCCTTTTTTGTATGAAAAAGGAACAAATCAGTTAATGCACTGAATTATGTAATAAACTTCTAAAAGTAAAAGGAAATGACAATTGCATTTGTTCAGCACTGTGCAACCTCACTACCTCGGGATGTGCTCTGCCACAAAGTGGAGTCGAAGTCTCTCTGAGATATCATTAAAATGAACAAGAATTAAAAGAACCTTGTTATAATTCTTTTTCTTTTTGGACATGGACTCAAAATTTTTTGTCCCATCTCAGTAGGAATAATTTAATTCCACTCATGATTTTGTGAGACAAGCTAGTCCTAAATAAAATTCAAAAGAACAAAACTAGTAACCAGATGTCAACTGATGATGTCTACTATGATAATAAAACCATTTTCTGTGATCATCCTAAGAAGTTATTATAAGAAATCATCAAACAGTGCACACCTCTGGTGTGAACATAAACAGGTCAAATAAAAATAATGTTCTCTCTCTCTGCACATCTACATTGGAATTTCAAACTCAAGGAGACTGGGTTATTAAAGGTGTTCACTGTGAAATTAAATATGCATTTTCACTCAACAGAGCAGAAAACAGTTAGATACAATTCTACCAAAGTTACCCTTAATTATTTTCCATTCAATTGTTAATATATATATATATATATATATATATATATATATAGATGTATAGATATAGATACAGAATCTTAAAACTCTCATAGTTGTCTTTTTTCCATGGGGGAAACTTTCATTCAAACTTCATTTGGTATAAATGTGATGTTAGAGAACAATTTTCCAGGCATTTACATACTAGAGAAATAAAATCATAAATATGGGCTTCTTAAATTGGCTCTCCAGCCTGACTAGTCTTACCACTAGTAATGCTATTTCAACACCCCACTCCTGGTACCAAAATGTGTTAGACAGGATTCTCTAGAGAGATAAAACCAGATTGCTGATAATTTTATATATATTTATAAAGATAGATAGATATATAACATAAGAAATGAACCGTTAAATTATAGATAGGTAATACAAGAAACGAACAGTTAAATTATAAAGCAGTACAAATGGCTCAGTGCAACTCACTCCCATGAGAGAGAGAGTTGTGAGACACTGGCAGTCCTTCAAGTCTTTAGGGCCATCAGGTTGTCTTCTGTAGAGAGATTCAGGCTATCCCAGCACAGGCAGCAAACAGCAAGGCAGGTCACCAACTGTCAGCCAGGTCACCAACAGTCAGTCCCCAGCTCAAGAGATGTAAATTCCAATCATATGGTCTTAAAGGGACCTCAATTTATAGCAACATAGTCCACAGGCTAGGTGTCCCATGGGTTGTGTAGTCTGCAAATTGAGGCACAGAACAAGCAAGGCACACTGATCTGATGATCAAAGAGTGAGAGACAAGGCCAGGCTCACCGAGCCATGTATCTCTCCACCCTTCAATTAATCCCACATATGTTTATCGGCCAGGCTGGCACAATAACCTATCTCACATAACATAGTTGCTGGGGCAATCACTTTTGCTCAATTTTATTATCAATTAGAATCATGTAGACTAGTGATTTTTGAGAAAATAGTTTGTCATCTCTTTCTGACCATGTATTGGCCTATTTCCAGAGTTAACTGGACCGAGATTTGATTTCTCCCACAATCTATACTTACTTGTACTTAGCTAAAAACCTTACCTTATAAGTTTGGCTGTGTGAGTTAAATCACTTCCACTGTATCAAAGGAATTAAAAAATCAATTTTCATTCTATTCTGAGATAAGATGCATGTTATATAAAATTATTTTCACAGGGTCTTGTAATGACTCATGTGATAAACATTCAGTGGATTAATGTCTTAAATTAGTATGTCTGGACTAAACTTAAGCACCTACACTTCATTAAACATTAACAAAGGGATAGGAAAACATTTTCACTCACGTGCCTTGAATTGTATGCCTCTTTCATGGATTGAATTATGTCCCCACCAGATATGTGTTCTTTAGGTGGTCTCAAATTACAAACACCCAATTTATGCACAACTCATATGAGTCAACCTCTGTACCAACAAAGGAACACAATGTTCTCAACTTAATTCCAACTCACAGCGACCCTATAGAAGGTTTCTTAGACTGTAAATCTTCATGGGAGCAGAAAAGACTCATTTGCCTCATGAATCAGCAGGTATGTCCAACTGGAGACCTTGTTGTTAGCAGTGCAACGCTTTCCAGACACAGCCACCGGAGCCACTTCCAATCTTTTCCAGCCTACTCTATACAACTTTGGAAATACATATAATGGTTCCTAATCACAAACGTTTTGCTACTTTGTGATATCCATCAAAGAATTATGGTTATCATTACCAGCTAATGATTTTAAAGATGTCTAAGTGTGTGTGGAAGTCTTTCCTTATGTTTTTATTAATGCAAATAAAGGTATGCTCTATACAATATAGGGAACCCTGGTGGCATAGTGGTTACACAAGATTGGCAGTTCAAAAGCACCAGAGGTTCTCAAAGAGAAAGACAATGTTTTTTATTGCCATAGAGTGCCCCAATCCTGGAAACTCAAAAGGGGGCAGTTCCACTCTGTTCTACAGGATCGCTATAAGTAAGCATTGACTTGAAGGCAGTGAGAATAGAGTATATACAATATATTAAGACAAATATTTTACTAACAGATGCCAGATATGAACCATAAATAACTATTCCCACTTACACACAAACTTGATTTAAAGACAGATTAGAAAAGAAACTCTTTACCAAGGGACTGCCTCTAAATCCTATTATCTGTGCCAGAGGTTATCATTCTAGTTGGGAATAGATTACTTTTTCATGATAAGGAGGAGGTGTTAACAAAGGGTGTATCTTGAGTAAATCTTTTGAGATATAAAAAAGTGGTTAAAACAAAAGGCAAAAAAATGAGGTGCTGATAGCAAGGGCTCAAGCAGAAAGCAAATGTTTTGAGAATGATGATGGCAACAAATGTATAAATGTGCTTGACACAATGGTATAAATGGATTGAGATGAGAGTTGTACAAGCCCCCAAGAAAATGATTTAAAACAAAAAAGGCAGAGAGACAGATGGAGAAAGAAAGATTAGCAGACCAAAGGAGATCCCCCAAGAAGCAGGAAGCAAAAGCTGACCAGACAGAGCCCTTCGTCCTGCTGATGATGGGAAGAAACTTCCTCTAGGAGCTCCCTCCTGACTGGAGTAATATCTCCCCACACTGTGAGAAAATGAACTTATTTGTGAAGGTAATATTTCTATTATAGCATGACTGGCAGGACTAGATAAGTAAGAGAACACTTTTTCCAATAACAATAAATTCTTTACCCTTGAGCTTGATTTAGCTCTCTAGTTAATCATTGTAGATACAGATAGTTCTTTGCAAATACAAGGAAATCATCTGTGATGCAAAAGATGCTGTAGATTATTAGGATAAAATTGACTTTAAAACAACAGTTGTATTATGATGTAATAAGTGATATTTATAGACTAGCATTGTTTATTATGGAGCTTTCTGATTTGTATCATATTTATTTATAAATGCAAATTAAAATGGCCCTTTTATAAATATTTTATATCTATAAGTTTTTTCAAACTACTCATCTTCTCATCTTTAAGTAATTTTACACTGAATAATTAATTCCAAACACTGTGCACTAAAATCACTGCTGATAAATAATGAATTTTATTTTAAAAAATTAAAAAAATGAATTTTATGCAGTTATCACATTTTCACCTATATTTTACTAATATATCAAGGTTCATGTTGACAGTATTCCTTTCTAATTATTCATTCAAGCTTTTTATCTTTCTGCTTACAGAAGTGCTTAGATACACATTAACTAAAACATTTACACACAGTACCCAAAGACATAAACATACAATCTCAGTACAAATATAGAAATAAACACTCACCTACAGAATAACAAGCACTTCAGTAACTTACTGTCAAAACCACATGTGCTTCTTTCATGCCTCTTGAATTAAAATAGATAATTCAAATATTTGGAACAAAATATGCTTACATATATAGCCTTGTTAATTGAAAGTGTCAAAGTATCAAGTTTATATCTTGATCCAACTAAAAATTAATTAGTTAGCTAAGATATAACTTTTAGGCTTTTCTTTATCACACTATTATTCTTGTGGAGACATTAATATTTTTAGCATATTTATTAATTAATATGTGGAATTTCTAAGCCAAATTTAGCTTGTTCCTTGCAGAGCAATATAGTACTTCTTAAGGTAGTTCAGAATAATGTATATTTCTCTGACCAAACAAACATGGTAGAGCAGTGCATGGTGAAGGATAGTGTGTTATGAAAGGAATTTGAAATTGTATTTTTAAAAGGTTAAGTTAGTTGAATTGGAATTTTAAAGTAAAACAAAACAAGAACATTTTTATTTTGCCTCTCGCTACCTATACTACATCATCTACTCCAGTAGATTTAAAAGCATTGCATATAGAATCAACTGAGAAGTTTTTGATGCCCACACCCTAATGCAGAATATTTTCAACAGATTTGGAAAACAAATCTATTAAATGTTTTTAATAACATTTGGAAAAGTTCAAGTGTTCCGCATTTTAATAAGTTCTCTAGTTTATTCTGTTTTACAAAGTACACTATAAGAACGGATGATAAACTAAGTTGGAATTTATTTGAGAATTGAACATATTCTATTTGCACCAAATAAATGTTAGTTAAACTAAAATTAATTGTAAATTAGTATTCAAAGTTTGCAATGATCTTCCACTAAACAAACTTTGGTTATTTAATTAATTTGATATTTTGTGAGATAACATGTTTAAATTGCATTCCTGAAGAGTGCTTTTTGGACAGTATATTTTGTTAAACTTACCTCGAGAAATAACTTTTGCCAGTACTGAATGCTTCAATTGACAATTTTGAAATATTTTTCTTTAGCAAAGATTTCAACATCAATTCACAAGCATGAAAATTTAATTCTTCATAATACTTTAAACAAGGAAAAGTACAAACATATTATCAAACATTTCAATATAAAATAAAGTTTCACTTACTTTAAATTATACTGATATTATTTGTATAAAAATAAGAATTTAGGTTGAAGTCTGAGGAGCTGGTGCCAAGGGTTTAAGTGGAGAGCAAATGTTTTGAGAATGATGAAGGTAACGAATGTACAAATGTGCTTTATACAATTGATGTATGTATGGATTATGATAAGAATTGTCCCCAATAAAATGATTTTAAAAACCCCAAAACAATTTTCCAAACTGCAAAAAATAAAATAAGAATTTGAAATTTGAGAAAAATATGCTTGATTATATTATGTATATTAATATGTCCTGATGAAACAAAAAAAAATGACACTTATATGTGTATATAAAGAAAAATACTTATATGAAGAAAGCAGCTCACAGAGTTGTTCAAGTAGGTAAACTAAGTCTAGTTCAAGTTTATGAGCCAGGTGTTATGATGCAGTCTTTTCCTGACCTGAAACTGATGAACCAGGAAGCAAAAAGATGAATCCGAAAGCAGGAAGGCCATACTCTGGTGGAAGCAGAGTCAGATGACTCTACCGTAAGCCATCAGGTCAGGCTAGTGATGGCAGAGCCAAACGAATTGAAGGTCAGCAGGCATTATGGCACAAGTGGCTGATTGCCAATGGCTCAAAGTCAGAGGCAGAGATCAATGAGACAGATGCAAGCAAGAAAAAGCAAACCTTTCCATAGAGTCTGTTTAAATTAGTGTCCGACACATCCCAGTGATGCTTCCTTCCTATTGCATCAGGGCTGCGACCTTCTTGGAAAGGTAGCGCTCCACCTAGAGCAGTCGTTCTCAACCTTCCTAATGCTGTGACCCTGTCATACAGTCCCGCATGTGTGGTGACCCCCCCCACACCATAAAATTAGTTTCATTGCTACTTCTTAACTGTAATTTTGCTACTGTTATGAATTGGGTGACCCCTGTGAAAAGGTCATTTGACCCCAATGGGTCATGACCCACAGGTTGAGAACCTAGAGGGTTTCACATCAGGCTGTAACCAGAAGATATTCAGTTAATAAAACCCAGTCACTCCATGAGGTAAAGATGGGATTTTCTACTCCTATAACAGTTTATAGTCTTGGAAAGTCAAAGACAGTTACATTGTGTAGCACAGGGTTATTATGAGTTAGGATCGACTGAATGACATTAAGTTTGAGTTTACTCCACGCTAATCTAATCTAAAGGAAAAAGTCTAGCCTCAAATTAAAATATTGAAAGATTCTATGGGCAAAATATTGAACGACACAGGTAGCATCAAAAATGATGGAAAGAATACAGTCACTATTCGAATAAAACTATTTTTCATTCAACAATTTCAGGAAGCAGCACATAAACAAGAACCAATGGTACTAACGAGTAAGTCAGGGTGTAGTGTAGCAATGATGAAACATACACCTTTGCTCTAGTCCCTAAATGTTTCCCCCACCACTATCATGATCCCAATTCTACCTTACAAATCTGACTAGACCAGAGGATGTACACTGGTACAGATAGGAACTGGAAACACAGGGAATCCAGAGCGGATGATCCCTTCAGGACCAGTAGTGAGAGTGGCAATACCAAGAGGGTGGAGGGATGGTGGAGTGGAAAGGGGGAAATGATTATAAAGGGGGAAATAATTATAAGGTTCTACATATAACCTCCTCCCTGGGGGACGGACAACAGAAAAGTGGGTGAAGGGAGACATCGGACACTGCAAGATATGATAAAATAATAATTTATAAATTATCTAGGGTTTATAAGGGAGGGGGAAGCAGGGATGGGGGGAAATGAGGAGCTGATGCCAGGGGCTTAAGTGGAGAGCAAATGTTTTAAAAATGATGAGGGCAATGAATGTATAAATGTGCTTTACACAATTGATGTATGTATGGATTGAAATAAGAGTTGTATGAGCCCCTAATAAAATGATTGGGGAACAAAAAGAACTGATGGTACCTGAAAGATGTTGAAGCTGCACTGAAAGCATTAGCCAAAAATAAGGCTCTAGAGATTTATAAGATATCAATTGAAATGTTTCAATTAGCTGAGGAAGTACTAGAACTCACCGATCTATGCCAGGAAAATTGGAATACAACTATTTGGCCAACTGACTGGAAGAGATTCATATTTGTACCCTGTCCAAATAAATATTACCCAACAGATGCTCAAGTTATAGAACAATATTATTAATATTGCATGTAAGTAAAATCTTTCTGAAGATCATTCAATAACAGTTGTAGCAATACATTGACGGAAAACTGCCAGCGATTCGGGTCTGCTCAGAAGAAGACAAGGGAAAAAGGATACATCACTGCTGATGTTCAATGGGTCTTGACTCAAAGCAAAGAACACCAGAAAGATATTTACATGTGCTTTATGGACTATGCAAAGGCATTTTATTAGGTGGATCCTGAAAAACTATTGATATCCTTGGAGAAGAATGAGAATTCTAGAACACTTCTTTGTGCTCTTTTGTAACTTGTACATAGATCAAGAGATTCTTGTGCAAAACAAAACCAGCAGGCCAAGTGGCTTACAATGAGGAAAGGTGTGCAGCACGGTTGAATCCTCTCACCATGCTTGTTCAATCTGTATGCTGAGCAAACCATTAGAGAAACTACCTTATATGAAGGCTTATCAACAGCCAAAGATATGCAGATGACAGCCAAAAATATGCAGATGAAAGTGCTAAGGACTCGAAGCACTTTCTGCTGAAGTTCAAGGATTTGAGCCCTCAATATAGATTGCAACTCAATGGAAAGAGGAGTAAAATTCTTATAACTGGACCAATAGGTAATATCATAAGAAACAGAGAGCAGGTTTAAGTTGTTGAGGATATCATCCTGCTTGGATTCACAATCAATGCTCATAGAAACAGCACTCATGAGATCTAAGGCTTCATTGCATTGGGTAAATCTGCTGCACAAAACCTCTTTAACATGTTGTAAAGCAGGGATGTAAGGCTAAGCTGTACCTGACCCAAGCCACGATCTTTTCAATAACCTAACATGCATGTGAAAATTGGACTTTGAAAAAGAAAGTGCAGAGAATTGATGCATTTGAAATATGGAGATTGTGAAGAATAGTGACGTCACCATGCATTGCCAAAGGAGCTAACAATTCTGTCTCTGAAAAAGTACAGCCAAAAAACTCTTTAGAGGAAAGGGGACAGAGACTTTCATCTCATATACTTTAGGCATGTTGTCTGGAGAGACCAGTCTCTGGTGAAGGACATCATGTGTGGTAAAGCAGAGGGGCGGAGAAAAAGAGAAAGTCCATTAGAAAGATGGATCGACACTGGCTGCAACAGTGGGCTCAACCATAAGAACAATTGTGAGGATGGTGCAGGACCAGGCAGGGTTTCACTCTATTGTATATAGGGTTTCACTCTACTGTATACGGGGTTTCACTCTATTGTATACGGGGTTTCACTCTGTTGTACATGGGGCTTCACTCTATTGTATACAGAGTTTCATTCTGTTGTATACGGGGTTTCACTCTATTGTATACGGGGTTTCACTCTATTGTACATGGGGTTTCACTCTATTGTATACAGGGTTTCACTCTGCTGTATACAGGGTTTCACTCTATTGTATACAGGGTTTCGCTCTATTGTATACGGGGTTTCACTCTATTGTATACGGGGTTTCACTCTACTGTATACGGGGTTTCACTCTATTGTATACGGGGTTTCACTCTATTGTTTACAGGGTTTCACTCTATTGTATACAGGGTTTCACTCTATTGTATACAGGAACCAACGCAATGGGAGTCAATAGCAGCAATAATGTTCACAAATGTGTTTGTCTGCTCCCAGTAGATTTAATCATGGAGTTGATTACATTGTACTGTGTCTTGTCCTGGGGTGGGCCTCAGCTGCTCAACTACTGAGAATCCTGGCTCTGTCTAATTGATGCCACATCTAACTATCACGATTTACTGACGCGTTTTTGACAATAAAAGTGCATTAATTCAGTTCACTAGAACAAGTGAAGATGCCGTTATTTCTCCATTTGTGCCATTGGTGATGATACTGTTGAGGGCCATCAAGTTGATCCTGGTCAGTTCTCTAGGATGGGCTGGAACTGCTCCACCGTGCTCTCTGGGCTGTGATCACTCCAGCATCAGTCGCCGTATATTCCTCCCATGGAGAGGGTGGGGTTCAAAATGCCAACCTTCTACTTGGCAACCAAGTGATTAACACCGGTATGCACCCCTTCTTAAATTATTCCTATTAGGAACTGGATAGTTACAATCTGATTAAATATTATGCTTGATATAATAAGTTGTTTTGCAGATAATAACTATACTAAATTAAATTTGTATGTATATTTATTACTCCAGTATGTGTGACTGTGCATGAAAATCAACTTGACAGCAGTTTCTTATGATATCATGTATAATGTAATTATTGGGCTGATTTTATATTATTTAAAGATAGTTAATAAATGTACTGTGGGGGTAGTACCTCCATCCATAAGTTTGATCACCATGCTTTCTGGTATAGCTAGTTGTTCAACTATAAACATTCTTCCATGAGAAATTTTTGGAAGTTTTAAACTACTTATTTGTAATCGATCCATTGTTTACTAAGTTACTGACTAGTAAATATTAAAGTAGAAAAGAGAGGCAAAGTGGAATGTAGTAATTGGAAAATATTATCTTGGAAAAAAGCAGATTATCATTTGTTAAATCCCCAACTCAAATAAAATTTTTACATTTTCACCAAATTTAAAATATAGTCTCTTGAAATACATTTTAATGATAAAAGTAGGTTTGGAAAATCCAAATCCTACTCTTACCAATGCAAGTAAGAGGGGGATACTCCCCCAAAGTAATTTTTCCCAAAGCTATATACATCATTATTGTTATTATTTAAAAAACAACTTTATCACCTTCAAAGTACTTTCCATTACATTTAATACATTTATCAAATCTGCAATTCCTTTCTTGGGTACGTATTTCCAGACTCATTTACTTGGATGGCTGAGAGCACCTCCCTCTTTATTTTCTTCAACTCTCTTAAATTGTCAAATTGCTGACCTTTCATGTCCCTCTTTATTCACAGAAACAAAAGAAGTCACATGGAGTGAGGTCAGGTGAGTAAGGTGCATGGGGCAAGAGAGGCATGCTCATTTTTTGCCAAATTCTGGCTCACTGAGATGGCTGTGTGAGCATGTGCATTGTCGTGCTGGCAAAACCAGTGCCACAAATCAGGCCTTTTTTTTTTTTTTGTCACACAATGTTACACAATCCTTTCAGAACCTCTAAACAGAAAGGTTGAGTAACAGTCTGGCCTGAGGGAACAAACTCCAAATGTACAATCCCTCTCACATCAGAAAAACAAATGAGCATCATTTTGATTTCACTTGATAAGCTTTTTTTCCCGGGGGTGGGGGGGTGGTGGAGATAGGGAGGTGAAGACGGCATCTTCCACTACTGGTTTGATTGATGTTTGCTTTCAGAATTGTACCGTGTTTCATCACCAGAATTGACCTTGGGGAAAAAAAGTCTGGGTTTCTTTGGAGCTGTTCTTTCCGCATGTCTTCAGTCGATGCTCTAATCCTGGTCAGTCAGAACCTGAGGCACGCGTTTCACAGCGACCCTTCTCATTCCCAGTTCTTCCATTAAAATCAACTGGACTGAGCTCCAAGATAGTCTAGATAACTTCCCTATCCTTCAATGGCCCATCGTTGGTCTTCAAGCACAAGTGCATGATTGTCCACATTTTTGTCCATTTGGGAAGCTGATGGATGTTGAGAACAAATTTTGTCATCCAGCGACATTACACCTGTTTTCAAATGAGAAAACCACTCATACACATGAGTTTTTCCCTTAGTGCTGTCCCTGTAAGCCGTGTTCAGAACCACAATGATTTCTGCAGCATTTTTCCTAAGCAGGAAACAAAATTTCACAGCTGCATGCTGTTCTCTTAATTCAGCTATCACAAAAAGCGAGGTGTAAGTGAAACTGCTTTCACAGAAAAAAATTCACTGTGACCAGAGAGAACCTTCCCAGGCAGTAACACAGAGCGAGTTGCTAGATGCTTGCCTAGCAGGACAATTCGTACAATGAAAGCCCCACCCAGTGGAGCTTTTTTTCCTTTGGGGGGGGGGCGGGATGGGGGGCTATCCCTCCTAGAAGAATTATAGCTGCAATGCAGTCCCCGTATTTTATACTGTAATTTAACCAAGGCAAAGACCAGTAGCTTCATGATAATCATACATGTATTTCCATATTTTTATCATTGAGGTAAGAGCATCTTTCAGCATCAGTATTTATAAGCAGCTACACAATGACTTGTTCAATTAAAACTCACTAATTTTAAGGATTTAGAATGTGTTTCCAAAATCATTGGTTTGTCATTAACAGGCCATCTTAGGCACAAAACTACTTAATTCTACAGTTGGCTCAACATTTTAATAAATGTTTTTCACCATAATTTGAGTTTGGAAAATAATTTTTCCATCTGCTATTTTACTATGTTTCCTATTGATAAGAATGTTTACAATAAGGTTAACTTCTCCTAATAACATGAATGAAACAAAAAATGTGTTCATGATTTAATATATTTGGTACATCCCAAAATAGAGAGTGTGTGAAAGAAATAAAGGTAGCCATCCCGATACTAAGAAATCATACTAGATCATCAGTTCTCAACCTGTGGATCACGATCACTTTGGGGTTCAAATGACCCTTTGACAGGGGTTGCCAATTCATAAGAGTAGCAAAATTACAGTTATGAAGCATCAAAAAATATTTTTTTTGTTTGGGCGGGGGTCACCACAACAGGAGGAATTGTATTGAAGGGTCGCGGCATAAGGAAGGTTGAGAACCACTGCCCTAGAGGAAGTTTTTCTCACTTTGGTGTATGTTGATGGATATGAAGCCCTTCTTGGAAATGTTAAATCTCCATGAGAAAGATTTAAATTGATGAGAAAGACATAATCTGGAAAGACCACAACTACTTTTAAAACTTAGGATATGAGAGAAGTCGATTTTGCTTGTCTGCCATTTCTATAAGATTGGGTTTCATACTGAATGATACCTACTGATAAGATACAATGAAGACATTTTGACCATGGAAATGCCTAAAACTAAGCTCCTGAGTGGAATCAGAGTGCTGATATTGAGTCATTGCATAGATCTCACAACTTACCCAGTTTTAGTTTTCATGCTGAAAGTAACTATATGTGCAATGATAGAAAATGTGTAGTCAAAAAAGGTTATACTGATAATGATGCTGACAATTATTTAATGATCACTGCATAGTGGACATATTTGATTCTCACAGCAACACTGCAAATGATACATTATTTTATCTATTCATATACAAAGACACTAACATTTAGAAAACTTTAGAAGAATGTCCAAGGGCACACAACTATTAGGCAGCAGAAACAGGAGTAAAATTCAGCTTGTCTGCCTGCATTACTCAATTACTCATTTAAAGGATAATGGAATCACCTTTGCCTATGTCGCAGGCAGTTGTGAATCCATAATAAATATTTGTGCAGACAGTCCATCAACAGGGAACGGCCAGAAATTCAAGTAGGAGTCAGATGTGGAAGGAGGGACATTTCTGCAGATGTTAGGGAAGTCTTAGTCAAAAGCAGAGAACAACAGAAAAACGTTGATCTGTGTTAGTGGCATTTCACTGTCTGGATAATAGCAAACCACAGAAAATATTATAAATAATAAGAATTCTTGAACCCTTAATTGTACTCATGCACAACCTGTACACAGATCAAGAGGCAGCATTCAAAAAAAAGTAAAAACCCACAAAGGAGATGATGTAGTTTATAATTAGAAAATGTATGTGTCAGACATGTATCTTTTCATCATATTATTCATTTTGTATGCTGAGCAATTATCTATGAAGCTGGACTAGATGATAAAATCTTGCTTGCTAAAAGTAAAAAGTAATCCAGGCTCCTACTGATAATGATCAGATGCTACATACAAACTAGTATGAATTAGATATCATCATGAAGAAAGCAAAAATCCACATAACTGGATAAAGAACATCATAATAAATGGAGACAGATTGACATTGTCAACGATTTCATTTTACTTGGACCTAAAATTAACACTGAGAAGTATCAGTCATGAAATCAAAGAGGATTTTTCATTGAGTAACTCCGATGCAAAAGCCGACGCACTCACCCCCGCCCCCCATTTTATTTTCTTCAAAAAGCAAACAATTCACTTTGAGGCCTATGGTATACCTGGTACAAACCATAGTGTTTTAAACAACTTCAAATCTAAAACAGGAATAAGCAAGACTGAAGAAAATTTGATGCCTTTGAATTTCATTATTGTCAAAGAATATTGTACATACCACGGACTGCCAGAAAACTGAGCAAATCTATCTCAGAAGTATAACCAGAATGCTGCTAGAAGCAAGGATGCGAAACTCTGTCTTATGAACTTTCGACATGTTCTCAGGAGGAACCAGTCCGAGAAGGACCTTATGCTTGGTAAAGTAGATCTGCCAAAAAAAAAAAAAGAGGACCATCCTCAAGGAGATGGATTGACACAGCGATCTTAGCAAGGGGCTCAAACACAGCAGACTTTGCGAGGATGTGGCAGGTCTGCGTGTGTTTTTGTTCTGTTGTTGTACTAGGGTCGCTGTGAGTTAAAGCTAACTTGACTCAATGGCAGAGTGTAGTGTTTGTTGATTATTTAACAACAGTGTATGTGCAGACTAATTCTGAAGTGTTAGCCCTTTTAATGTGATATTCATTATCACATTAAAATATAAGATTCTAAAACGAAGAGATCATAGTATAAACCTTAAATCCATGAGAACATGGTATGTTGTTGTTAGGTGCTATCAAGTTGGCTCTGACCCATAGTGACTCCGAACACAACAGAACGAAACACTACGTAGCCCTGCACACAAACCTCACAGTGATTCCTATGCCCGAGTCCAACGATGCAGCCACTGTGTCAATCCATTTCGTTGAGAGCCTTCCCTGCTTTCCCTCTTCTTCTACTTTACTAAATATGATGTCTTTCTTCAGGGACTGGTCTCTCCTGATATTATGTCCAAAATATGTAAGATGAAATTTTGCCATCCTTGCCTCTCGGGAGCACTCTGGCCTGACTTCTTCCAACACAGATCGGCTTGCCCTTTCAGCAGTCCATAGTGCTCTCAGTATTCTTCTCCAGCACCACGATTCAAATGCACTGATTTTTCTACAAGATTTCTGTATGCAGTGTCCAAGTTCACATGCTTTGATGCACTGGAGAACACCAGGGCTTGGGCCACGGACCCAAAGTAACAGCCTGGCTCTTCACTGCTCTAAAGAGGTCTGTACAGCAGTTTTACCCAATGCAATACACCCCATGTTCTCTTCACCGCTGCTTCTGTGAACACTGATCAGAGATCCAAGAAAGACCAGAACCCCGGCAATCTCTTCTCTATTTATCATGATACCTATTGGTCCTGGGCTGAGGATTTTAGTTTTCCTTACATTGAGTTATAATCCATACAGAAGGCTACAATCTTTGAGCTTCGTCAGCAAGTGCTTCAATTCCTCCTCACTTTCAGCAAGCATATTTTAGGTTGTTAATAAGCCTTTCACCGATTCTGATGCCCCAGGACAGGGTATAATCATTGTTTTATAATCAGAAATCAAAAAGTGAAAAAGCTTAGATATCATCTTGTTTTCTAAAAAATGAGACACAGTGCAGTTAAGTAGATCTGGTCATCGAACTGAATTCTCAAACTCCTAATTACATTTTTTCAATATCTTAAAGATACTCTTTGAATATCTGAATTTTCATAAATAATCATTGAGTATCAACCATTGAAAAATTAATATCTAAAATCTAAGAACTTATCAATAATTAAACAGCATAGGCTTATTAAATATGTATAATATGCATTGTCTTGATTTGACATCTAGGTTTGTTTTCTCAAGTACTTTAAGTGAGAACAAAATACCGTATCATCAGTCCAGCTCCTCACAGTATGGAGAGACATGAGATACACAAGATGCAAACACTAGCTGGAGGAAGGAGAAATATAGTCTAGAAGTCAATCACTGGAAATCAGAGAAATCTTAAAAAGATATAAGTCCCTGAAAATTATCTAAAGATTTTATACATTGCAAAAATAAAAAAGTCCAGAGGTTTCCTTCTTCTATTCCTTGAGCTCAGAGAAATAACTGTGGTAAGGAAATTATCTTTTGAGAACAAAGAGGTCTTGATTTTAACATTTTAATATTTATTTATATAGCTAAATATGATTTTAATTAAATATATTTTATGAATGATGACCAATTTTAACAGGTTAATTGAGGTATAATTGACATGAGCTGTGCATGTTTAAAGTGCATAATTTGATAAGTAGGGACCAGTAAGAAGCCAGTTGCCATCAAGTCGATTCCTGGTGTCGCCTCATTGGTCAGAGTGAAGCTATGGTCCCTCGGGTTTTCAGTGACGGATTTCTGAGAAGACAGTTCCCACGCCTTTCCTCTGAGACCCCTCTGGCGGATCAGAACCTCTAGCTTTTCTGTTCATATTGGCGCGTGTTTACCCTTTGAACTACGTAAGGAACCTCTCTTCTTAGGACCGACAGTAACTGTGGGTTTTGAATAGCTGTTTTTTTGGAGCAGTCACTGGAAGAATTATTCAAAAGGAGTTAGATTTTGACAAGTGCCTTTAAAACATTTATTAAAAGAAAAATAGTTTTCTTCTTCAGTTGGTTAACAGTGAATTCTCTGGTTTTTCATTTTAAACTAGCTTGCATTTCAAGATATCATGTACCTCGTCATATTGTATTACTTTCTTTATATGTTGAAAAATTCAATTTGCCTACATATGATTTAGAATTTCATACTCTTCTCTAATGAGATACATTGATTTGTATTTTTAGTATTAATTTGTTCATTTTACTTTGAGTTTTATTGACTGGCTTTTTTTGTACAAAGTAATGAGGACATCTTCGAGGAAATGCAAGTAAAGGCTCCGTTTCCGTAAGAACTTGATGATAATTTTCTTTTGATAAAAGAGTTGGTGTACATATATGAGTTAAAGTCAGTAAATATGGCCTTTCCAGCCATCATTCTTTATGTGATGGACTATCATTCCGGACTTCCCCACCTGTGCCATGTTGGAAGAATCAGACACTTAGTCAAGCCAGGTCCTGTGTTTCCTTGGAGCCATCTTTGACTCTACGAGAGGGTGATTTAAGGCACCATGCTTTTTTTCCTTACATGGATATGCATATACTGGAACCACAATACAATTCTAACACACATCGCCTCACCTGGAAAGTCATCCTTCTCATTCTGACTGAGTCTGTAGAAGCAAAAGATCTGCTGTGACTTTTGGACCTTTGTGGCTCTGGCTCACCTCTTCCTGCCCTTCTAACCTTGGACTTCACAGCATCCAAAGACACCATAGACATTTCCTCCGTTTTGTGAGTTTCTGTGGCATGCAGCAGCTAACTGCAGAAGCCAAGGCCACGAGGGAACATGCCAAAGAAGGGCTGGGAAACAGGGCAGAACAGCACCTTAGCAGAGCTGCACATTGGGACAGCTTTGATTTCCAACTCCTTGGGACTAGTCTAGTATTAATTCGTCTAAAATGAATTATTACCACAATCTATCTATTGGGCATCTTTTACTACAAATACATTGATATTAATTTAGTGCTGTTGATGCTAATATAGAGATAGTACAACTTTATATGCTGTGCTTATATTTTTCTCCTTCTATTTATGCATTAATCATGTATTTCATAAACATCATGTGATAATCTAAAAATGACACTCAGTCATTAAATAAGTGTATGATGTCCACATTTGAAGCTGATAGCTAGAAAGCTATGTTTTGTCAGCTCATGCTCAGAAGACCCTGGTTTCTCCAGAGACTGGTCATTTTTTTGAAATAGGTGTAAATCAAAATGTTTGGTTGATTTTCCCTGCCCCCACATATATTTCCCCAAATTGACATGTGTGATTAGTAACATTCATTAATGTTTTATTTGATCAATAATAGTTTTATTCCTAGGATTGGATATGTTTCTCAAGGATAATTTTAGGCAGTAAGTCTCAGAGAACATTAAGTTATCAGATGCAATTTCAAGTTACCTCAAGTTATTTTTGGGATACTTAGGCATTATTGTTTACAGCTGTTAAGTTTTAATTATCTCTAATTTTCATTTCATAAAAGCAGAATAATCATGCCAACATATTTGATTAAAACAAACAATAAAGATAAAATTGTGATATAGATATAAAAAACACATAATATCATTATAAACACAGTGAACAGCAGTTGCTTGAATTAAAATATGACATTGTGAATATTCAGTCAACAGATCCATCATATCAGAGAACATAAAATAGCATTAATAAAAATAACAAAGTTTTTTGTCTCCATTGGAAGGGAAGTTAATGTAGTCTAATATTTACTTAAAAGATGATGTGCATGAATCAGCACCTAATGAAAATAAGGTGTTATAAATTTTATTTCCTAAGTGATTATTATTTTTTAACTTGGCCTCAATGCTTTTTCCCCTTTCTCTGAAAGGGAAGATGCAAACTCATCCTGGCTCTGAAAATAACCAACTAAGTAGCTCATTTTGACTATGCAGATATAAAATAGGAAATCATGTGTTATTCTGGAGAAAGAGTATAGCAGATTACTTGATTTAGAGTAAGCTGAGATTTAGATAAGCTTTCCGGGGAGAATTTAGAGTCCTTTCTCGGTGTATGTATTTACCTCCATTCATTTATATTATTCAGAACTAGCATAATAAACTAGCATAATGTTTTCAAGGTGAATTCATGTTGTAGCATGTATTTGAACTTCATTTCTGAGATGTAATTGATTGCTTAATGTGTCTTCTCTAGCCCTATTCTCATCTGCCATAATCCACTTTGTGATATATTTTACAGTCTAGCTCCTGGGTTGGTTATCATGATCCCATTTTGGAAGGAGGATCTATAGACCCTACTTTATTCGAGAGTGTTATTTAGTCATCGTCCTTTGTTTCCCCTGACAGATAAAACCACACCTCCATCAGAGCCTGTCCTGCGAGGGGTCCTCTGCTTCCTCACTGGGCCTTGGTAAAAGCAAGAAAGCCTGCTTTCACTTTCAGACAGTTTGGGGGTCTGGCTCTGGACCCTGCATTTGGCTCGCCTCATCTGATTTTAAGGTTTGGAACTTAACTGCACCTATGATTATGTGAGCTATTTCCTTACAATTTTGTGAGTTTCTGTGGGATGCTGCAGAGAATAGCAGAACCCAGAGATGTGGGGAAATACTCAAGGGAGGGCAGGGGGGAATGGAGCAGAACAGCAGCCTGGAAGAGTTGGGCATTTGAGACATCTTTAATCTCCATCTCTTTGGGCCTCAAAACAAAAAGACAAACAAATTCACTGCCATCGACTTGATGCTGACTGATAGCAGCCCTATAAGACAGTGCTCTGTGATTTGCTGAGATTGCACAGTACAGGAGGAGAAAGTCATCGCTTTCTGAGTAGAAGCTGTGGTTTCGAACTGTGCACCTGGCAGATTTCAGCCCAATACTTAACCATTATGCCACCAGGACTCCTATTTGTATTCATTCCTCTGAAAGAAATTATTGCTATAATTTTCTTTCATATACCATATTTTGCTTAGCCCCTTGTTAATGGATCCTGGGGTGGTTTGTACCTTTTGGCTTTTGTAAATAAAGCTGCCCTGGCGTACAAGTATCGGTTTGCTTTTAATTCATTGGGCTCTTTAACTAGAAGTGGAGCTGGCTGACGCAGACAGTTAGTGCTATGTTGAACTTTGTTTTCCACAAAGGGTCGACCGCTTCACATCTCCACCAGAGGTTCCGATTAATGCACAGCCTTGCCAAAACTTACTTACTATTTTTATTTTCTATAATAGCCATCCAGATAGGTGTGAAATTATATATCATTATGGCTTTTAGTTGCATTTCCAAAATGAGTATTTATTTTAAGCACCTTTTCTTGTGTTTATTGAGTGCTTGTATATCTTCTCTGTCATTTTCAATCGCTTTCCGATTTTATAATTGGGTTGTTTTTCTCTTTGTTGTTGAGCTATGCTAGTGTATTATGCCGTCTGAATAGCAAACTCTCCTCAGGTATAAGATTTACAAATATTTTTTCCATTCTGGTTGTCTATGTCCAAGATCAGTTTTCTATCATGTTAATGATGTCGGTAGTTTTCTCTACTAGAATATTAGGTCTGGGTTAATCATGCATTTAAAATATTGAATTATATGAATGTCTAATTATATTTGAGGAAATATACATAATGAGGGTGAATTATAATGTGATAAAAATTAGTTTGGAGAATGTCCAACTCCAAATGTATTTGAATTATGCAGGACTTAATTTCTGTGTAAAGTTCAAGTTTTCAATTTACTGAACATGTGATGTCCAACATTAAGCAATCAACAATCACTGTGTAATCATGCCTTTGGATACTTCATAATAGATAATAATTTATTAAATTCTCACTCTACATAAAAATTATGAGGGTCAGTGGACCTATGTTTTTAAAATATGGGTATAATAAGACCTGCTATTGTAGATTTTACTCCAGCTCATGACAACCCACTGTGTTACTAAGTGAATGGCTGCATAGCCTACTCCTGGCTTGCTGGCCAACTGTCCTGCCTCTATGCCATAGGGAGATGTGAGCCACTAAACTTTCGTCAAGTACAGTACTTGTGCCACCTAGGGACTCTTCTATAAAGAAGCGAGAAAAGAAAAATAGCATATGTCCTTTGTATAAACACAAGGAAGGTCCTGGGTTTATGTTAAAAGTGTAAACATAAAGCACAAATAAAATGTCAGCGCTAACAGTGGAACAAAAATTCCTAAGGAAAATGTTGGAGAAATTGGTCAATTGAAATTGGTTCCTCAAGTTGGTTTGAAAGCACTCACTCTTTCTTGGGTTCTAAAGTGAAGGAATCAGAGTGTATTCTGAATTTCTGCACAGCAAAGCTATCTTACAGTAAGAATGAAACATTTATATCCTTCTCAGGAGTTAGAAGCACAATGTGAAAGATGGAACAAACTCGGGTTTGTGATATAGCTAATTCACTTACCCTTTCAAATCACAATTTCATTGTCTACAAGATACCTGCTCTTAAAGGACAGATTAAAAAATATGTGCTTGGAAAAGTTGTCCTTTATTATTAAACTATTTCATACATATAATTAAAATATTCCACACATTTAATTACAGTAATTCTATCAGTTCTCAGCATTTTAAAAGTATTTTTATCAATGATATTTGTTATTTAAAATATCAAAAATCCTCATTACAAATTCATTCAAATTTTTTTTTCTCCTGGAGGACATCGTAAATGTTAAATCAATAAATCTTACACGAAAAACAAACTATTAGCTATTTCTATTTTAAGCAAATAACATAGAGTTACATATAAACAGCACTCCCATTATCCAAGTCATAAACGGCAGTTAAGGCATGTGTGTTGCTAGTAGGCTTTATCATCAGCACATGGATGCTGTTGGACAGGCCAGTAGAACTAACTCAGGGCAGCATTTGCACAGTCGCTGAGAAAGTGACAGCGTGATCGCCCTCCACGTGCTCACAGACATTACACACACAAATCAAGGGGGCCAGGTAACACGGAAGAATATTTTCCTCTCTAGAAGCGGAATGTCACAATTCATAACTGGACATCCGAATAAAGTTGATTAGTTTAGTGCTCTCTGACTTTTCTTAGGCTTGCTACTGTGTCCACGATATAAATACAACTGTTTTCAAGCTGACCACTCTCTCTGCCTGTCTACCTGAATCTTTCTTTTTCTCTGGAAATGAAATCCTAGACATATTATACTACATTTTTTACTGCTAACCAAACATCAAAATGTATTCTATATGCACTTTGCTCTAATAAGCTGAAATCCAGTCTATATGAATAAGCATCTTAAGTTCTATCAGCAATACAAAGAGGGATCAATAAAGAATTCCTATGAGACTAAACAAACAAATTCTCACTGCTATCGAGTCAATGCCAACTCACAGTGACCCTTCAGGACATGCTGGAACTTCCTGTGAGCATGAGACTGTAACTGTTTACGGCAGTACAAAGCCCGTCCTTCTCGGGGGAGTGGCTGGTGGTTTCAAACTGCTGACCTTGAGGAACCTAGTCCAATGTGTAAAGACTACATCACCAGGGATAGAATTTGAGAATTACATTGCTAGGATCTATGTTTTATAATGAACAAGCACTGCCCTTTGAACCAATGTAAATTGTGATTCCACTTTTTTTCTGGCTGGATAGTGCATTTAATTCCTCTTGTTTGACATACTGAATACAATTTGGTATGAATAAATTTTTGAACTCTCATACTCTCATTGAAAGAGAGATATAAGTTTTTGCCATCGTCAATTCCGACTCACCATGATCCTAGAAGCCAGAGAAAGCATCTCCTAAGGTTTTCAAGGCTATATGTATTTATGAAAACGGAATGCTACAATTTTCTCCCACAAAGTGGCTGGTTCACTCCAATCACTGACCTTTCTGGTAGCAATGGAATGCATTGACCACGGAAGTGCCAAGGTTACTCTTGGAGAAAGGTAGTACTAGTCAGCTCTTTAGTTTTGCCACAAGGGGGAGCGTTCCACAAATTACCGTAATTCACCTTGCAGTGAAAGCGCCTAGCCTACCAATGGTTTTCAATCTAGTAATATGAACCTATGGCACAGGCTTAAATGTGCTTGGAAGTTTAAACCCACGTAGAGATTCCAGGAGAGGAAAACTGGGCAATCTGCTTCTATAACATCGGATTACTTCTGTTCGGTTTTGTTAATTTGGTTTCTGTCCCTGTTAATGACGCACAGAAGGAGTGGATGCATATAGACAATAATTGATTCAATGGTTTATTGGGTTTGGGGTTGAGGGTGCGCGGGATCAGGGCGCAAATAATTCATGCGGGAAGGGGGTAGGTTACACTGGAACTGATTGTGATGATGTGTACACAACTCTTTTTAAAAGCAACTTAACTATGTGAGTGTACGATATCTGAATTATAAATCAATAAAACTATTTTCAAAATCCACTCAACAGCACTTAACAAAAACAACAAATTATTGAACAAACCTTTCTTCACCTATACACAGCATGCAAATTCTCATCCTTTCAATAACTCCGAGTGCGATGTTTTCGTAACATTTAATTAAATGCATATATTAAAATATATATGGATGACTGTGAAAATAAAGAATAAAAACAAAAATTCCCTGAAGTTAAAAATTCAAGCGTTACAGTTAAGCAATCGCTTATGCTAGTTACTTTCCTGGATATGCCTTTACTAAAAAACTAAATTCTGCTCATCCTTCAAAACTCAGTTTAGGCATCATTTAGATGACATGCTATCTTATAATTTGCTGAGCTGAATCAGCTCCATTAGTTTCTTATAAGACTAAGTCCCCTGCAATATCTATCCCTTTCTGACCAGCACTGAAATAACTGATTCCAATTTATTCACTGAGAGTTTCTTAAAGATTAGAATTAGCCTTTACTAACCTTTGAATGTTCACTACTAAATCCAATAACTGACATTATGCGTATATTACACACAGAGAGATGTATACTGCTCTCAACAAACAGCTAAGAGATAGGTTAGGTAACCAGCTTTGGGGATATTAGCAATAAATAAATTAGAGAAGCTTTCATGGTGTAATGGTATTAAGTGTTGGGCTGTGGTCCACATGGTCAGCAATGCAAACCCACCAGCAGCTCCACAGGAGAAAGACTGGGCTTTCTACTCCCACACACAATTACAGTCTTGAAAAACCACAGGGAGGGCAGGCACGGGTGGCAGGTGGGGTCAGCACTGACTCCATAGCAGTGCGTTTGGTAAAATTAGATGTAAATTAACAAACAAATTTTAATATATGAACGATAGATGTACATTCTCTAAGTAAGGTAGAATATGTAGACAACAGCCTGGCCAAAATAAGGGTGGAATTTATGTTTTGGACATACACTGACAAGCAAAATATTTTTCTTTAAATCTACATGGTACATTGTAGGAGGCGGGTCGGCTGGTCAAGGTGTTTCTTAGTGGGTGACCAATTAGTCCCCTGTGCCTATGTGTCTTTGAAGACAAAAGCATTGCAAAATAACTCAGTCATTTATGACCTTGCAGCTATAAACATTGCAAGATAACTCAGTTATGTATGATCTCTTTAAGATTCTCTTGAACCCTGCATGTCCTTGTGCTTATCTTGGAATATAGTGCTGCTATTATTCAAGTGTTCAGAAAGTGTGCCTAGTGAAGTAACATCTGCATAGATAACAGGTTCAGAATGTTTTTTAAAGCAAGTTCTTTGATGCTTGTTTGATAACCATTCCCTTGTAAGAAGAGTATAAAAATCAAGCTTCGAATATACTTGGTACTTCAGTCCATCAGACTGTTGTCCTCCCAATCCCATGCTTTGTATGTGTCTCTTTCTTTTCCCTTCATCCGCACGCCTCATTTCTGACCCAGCTTGATGCGGGATAGCTGGTCTAATCACCCGCAGTACATGGACCTACTTACCTCAATAATCTTTATAATATAGATCTACCTTCTACAATATTTTAGAAATTGGGTAGTGATGAGTAGAAATTTGCCTCCTAAGACATAAGTATAATGTAAAATTTGGATTTTGAATCACTGAACATAATTGCTTAAAATGTCATTTAACTCACTTAATTATTAAAATATCTCTGAACTTCACTTTAGCTAAATATTGTGTTAGTTAAACTAGGTTATTTAAAAATGTAAGGACTGCACCATAATAGATGAATTCATTTTATCAGATGTATTTACTATTAAAATAATTTCTTTTTTTAAATGAAGTTTTGTTTTGTTGCTTTAGTGTTATATCTTATTTCCAGAGAGTGTTTGAGGTTGGTTAATTGTTCACTGGTAAACTACTAACCAACAGATCAGAGGTGTAAACCTTATCTTGTAGGGTTGCTATGAATTAAGTTAATATAGTGGCAATGGGCTGAGTAGTTCTAGGGAGTACTAACTGCACAGTGGATTAAGTGTGGGGCTGCTAACAAATCCTTCATAAACTATCTGGTCAAAATTACAATTGTAATTATTAATACTGCTTAAATAATATTTACTCAAATTTTGTAAGATCTATTATTAAATATCACCTTGAATCTGCTAGTTTTCAAAACTGACATCATGCTTTGGATGAATTAATTTCTAAAGCATTCCAATTTGTTGTTCTTTCAACTTACTTTGTATAATCGACTGGACACAGTGCATAGAAATTGTTTCTTAACATATATATTAAACAGTACACAGTGAAAGTGGTGGTTTTATGCAATTCAAGGATTCATTCTGAATGTCCTTATAAATTTTCATATTTGGAGAGAAAAAGAGCCTGAAATTCACATTATTACTAATCTACTGATTTGGAGTCCATGATGATGCAAATCGCACTGGATGTCAGGGACAGTGAAGAAATCTTTTGCCAAACAAATCCATAGGACAGGTATTATGGATTAGAGTTTCTCAACAAAATTATGATAAAGTTTCTATCTCTGTGCCTGAGCATTGAGTAATGAACAGGTGCTGGAAGGACTCTTGAGGGCTTGGTGGTAAAATCTTAAAGTTCCTTGAAGAAACAAACCATTAGTATGGATATTAAGGGCAATTCAGATGAGCATTCATAAAGAAATGAAAACTGTGGGGAAAGTTTCTATCATTATGACATAAATGTTGGTCAAATGTAACTGTTAAATACTCTTGATGACATTTTAAGAAAATAATGATAAACACATCATTTAACACCAAAGGAAAATGACCTGTCTTATATAACGGCAAATAACTTGGATAAATTTTGCTAAAATATTGTATGGAAACTAGAGATTGCCAATCATGAATTTGAATAGTTAGGGGATTTCTAAACAAAATTGTGAAGGTGTAGTATGTTTTCTTCTTGTTGCTTATCATAAAATGCAGGAAGAAAAGATAGATTGAGAAATTAATTTCAAAAAAACTAGAACTTGAACGTTTGTAAAATCATAAAAATGAAGAAAGAATGCACTGGAGTAGGGACTGAGAGTGAGACTAGATAGTCTTTTTGAAACTAGGCACGTGACTTATGAAGTCAATGAACCATCTCAGGTGAAGTGCTCCCAGTGTAGATGGAAAGGAACAGAAGTGAGATGAAGTGAAATCTAGATGTCTGATTTATAGACTTCTACAGACAGAAATTGAGGCAGTACAGTAACTTAGCTGAAAACTTGGTTGGCCAGTAGCAGGAGCAGTTCGGAGACCAGCTGGGCTGCTTGCAAAAGCACATGTGTGTAGGTTACCACGGCGCTGAGTGTCAGCGTGATGCGCATCACCACCTTGATTCTGAAGGTGACACTTCTGTCTGGGTAGGTTACACCAGTACTCGAGATGAAGGGGTAGGGTTGGTAATGCCAGGTTGAAGAGCAGGACTTTCCTGAACTAAAGGGACAAAGGCCAGCATCCAGATGTGGACTCCGTCCTAAGGGCTTTTGGACTTGCCTGGTTCCCATGACCCATTCTTTCCCTCTACTTTCTCCTTTTTTAACTCACAATGACTAGCTCCCCTGCTGCCCGGGGGGCTGGCTTATTTCTATCTAGTTAGAGAACCTTACTTCCAATGAGCGCCTCTGACTCAAAAGGCCAAAAAACTTAACCTTGACAACATAAAAGAGGAGAATGACATTTAAATTTAGTTTTACTCTTTACATTTTTTGATATATAAAGTATTTCACTGGTTTTTTATTTTAGATTGAATAGAAAAATGTACATTAAAGGAAAATACATATTTACTCTATATTATGTCCAGTTTGTATGAAATTGAGAGCAACAAAACTTCAGAACCAGAGAGACATGACAGACTCAACCCTAAATGTCAGAGTTCAGATATTTATATAAATAAATGCAATTTTCCTGATTCAGAGAAAAAGAGAAAATAAAGATAAATATTGGAGTGATTTCTTTAAAAAGCCATTTCGAAATTCCACAAATAGCTGAGAGCTCACCTACTGTATATACTCGAATATAAGCCAAGCCGAGTATAAGCCGAGGTACCCAATTATTACCTGGGAAACCAGAAAAACTGATTGACTCAAGTATAAGCCTGGGGTGGGAAATGCAGGATGTGAATTAACACAGAAACCAGAGGGGAGAGACGGAGCGCAGCCACAGACACATCCTTACCAGTTCAGCTGCCGGTGTAAGTGAATCACTACGGGTGCTTCTGCGAATTGGAGCTGTCCACGTCATAGGACGGCTCTGATTGGTTAGATGTGAGTAAACAAACATTCAAAGCCCTGCAGTGTCAGGGCGCCTTTGAGTGAACAGCGGAGGAACGGCAATCACCTGTGAGATGTTACACCTCTCTGGGTTACCACTGACCCGTGTATAAGCCCAACCCCGTGTATAAGCCAAACAGGAAATGTGCTGAAAAACTCAGCTTATACACGAATATACACAGTATTTAAAAACTAATTTTCCTTTCTTCGCATTTAGTAGAGTCCTCTTGCTCTCAACTATGAAAGGGAAGGGTGGACATAGATGGATTAATACTACCAATCCTATGTGCTCCATGAGATTGAAATACTGCTTCTAATCATCTTTTAAAAATGTGGCGTAGAAAGCTGATGTGTCCAGCTATCAAAAGATATGGTGTCTGGGGTCTTAAAGGCTTGTAGATAAACAAGCGCCATCTAGCTCAGAAGCAACAAAGCCCACATGGAAGAAGCACACCAGCCTGTGCGATCACAAGGTGTCGAAGGGATGAGGTATCAGGCATCAAAGATCAAAAATCTTATAATTGTGAATGAGGGGAATGTGGAGTGGGGACCCAAAGTCCATCTGTAGGCCACTGGACATCCCCTTACAGAAGCGTTGCGGGGAGGAAATGAGCCAGTCAGGGTGCAGTGAAGCAAAAATGAAACATACAACTTTCTTCTAGTTTCTAAATGCTTCCACCCACCCCATCCCAACCGCCGCTATCATAATCCCAATTCTACCTTACAAATCTGGCTAGACCAGAGAACGTACACTGGTACACATAAGAACTGGAAACACAGGGAATCGAGGGTGGATGATTCCTTCAGGACCAGTGGTGAGAGTGGCAATATGGGGAGGGTGGAGGGAGGATGGGGTGGAAAGGGGAACCGATTAAAAAGATCTACTTGTGACCTCCTCCCTGGGGATGGACAACCGAAAAGTGGGTAAAGGGAGACGTCAGACAGGGCAAGATATGACAAAATAATAATTTATAAATTATCAAGGGTTCGTGAGGGAGGTGGGAGAGGGGAGGGAGGGGGAAAAATGAGGAGCTGATGCCAAGGGCTTAAGTAGAGAGCAAATGTCTTGAGAATGATGAGGGCAATGAATGTACAAATGTGCTTTACACAATTGATGTATGTATGGATTGTGATAAGAGTTGTATGAACCCCTAATAAAATGATTTGAACAAAAAACCAGTTTGAGTCTAGTACTCATAATTGTCAATGAAGTAAGATTTCCATGATGATATTAGCTGTAAGATTTCCATGATGATATTAGCTGTTAAAAGGGCCCTCATCTAGACAGTTCTCATTTGCTCTGGTGTTAGCTCTTCTTTCTTTCCTCCCTCCCTCCCTGCTCCCCCTCCTTCCTATGACTCCCTTTGCGACACTATCCTACTCCGTCCAATAGGGTTGCTGGCACTGGGTGGGTTTTTTGAGGCTGAATTCGCAACTCCGTTTTTCTGTTCTTGTTGTAAGTGTTATTTGCCTACTTTAAGTGTAATATATGCTCCTGTAAACATGCCTACACAAGCACACACAGTAATACATAATATACACACACATATGCACAGATAAGTTTTAAAAATCACAATTTTAAAGTATAAACTGACAATGATCATTGAAGCTGTCATAATTTTTTGTAACCAATCTTTTCCTTTTTTAATTTTCATTAAGAAACACCTTACTGGTCCTGTTGACTGTGAGAGGACAGTATTAGCAGGAGACTGTTACAATAAAAAGAACTAAATTCCAACAAAGCTATGTAGTCGACCTTGTGCTTTCTACTAGGGCTCTGGGTTAGAAAGTGAAGATCGCACCCACAGAGAGGACTCAAGGAAAGGTCTACAGAGACAGAAAGGCTGATGACAACACCTATTTCATTCAAACTCTCACCTGCTCTGATCTACTCTTCCACTCACCATTCCTCCCACCCCCCATCCGGTTCTGAAAACCTTCAATAATCTGTGCTGTATCTTGATCTTTAGTTCACACTGCTTGGGAGTATTTTATGGGAAGACATTGTACCCACTAAATGAGGATACGTGGGTGGGGTGGGGTGAACACACACTGTGAAACCTGTGGGAGAGACATTGATCAGGCTGCAATGAGGTTTAGCCTTACAAATTATCCACCCGTGAGAGGTTGCAGTCCCACCACTTGTGATAGTTAGGTTGTTTTGTGCCAACATGCCTCCCATGGGAACATGTGGGCAGAGTTTGGCCTGTTATTCAGAGCGCCGATTTATTGGAGGGCGACGGAGATAAATGGCTCTTAGAGACAGGCCTCTTTCTCTTTCTCTCTGGAGGCAGGCCATGCCCTCTCTCTCTGCCTTCCCTTCCTGATGACATCGCATGGTACCCTGCATGAGCCCTGAAGATGCTGCCGCTGCCAGTGTAGCCACAAGAATGAATCCTCACTGGCCTGCCTGTGGCTTCCTGAGCCCAAAGAGGGATTTATGGACTAGAATTGGACTTATGGAGTATTATCAGACGTATGCACTTGATCTAGACTGGCCTGGGAGGTTTGCTTGATATATGATTACCTCCTGATATAAAGCTTTCTCTTAGACATACATGAGTATCAGTGAATATGTTTCTCTTGTCAACCTTGCCTAAGACACCGATTTCCCTTTTCTCTATTAGTGGGAAATACTTGTGGTTTCCATCTTTGACAAGTTTCTATTTTAGACAGGTTCTGGCTTTCACAAGTTTTCCTGTAGTGGGTAAGGGAGAAAGACCTGGGTATTCTGAATGGGAAAGGAATTCAAAGAGAGATGCAAAGGAGTATTGAGGCCCTGGAATAATCCTTAGAAATAGCATGGAAGCACTATATGGTTCTCATATTGGCTTTAGGCCTCAAGCCATATTATTAAGATTTTCAAGTTGAATTGATCACAATGATTTTATTTGGGGTAATATTTGTTAGACAACTATATACAATGGGGTAGCCCCCCAAAAGTGGAATTTTTCCCAAAGCTCTTTATTTAATCTTTTTAACAAAACAACTTTATCACCTTCAAAATACTCTCCATTGCACTTAATACACTTGTCAAATCTGAAATTCCATTCTTGGAAACATTTTTCAAACTCATCTATTTGGATGGCTGACAGCACCTCCCTCATTTTTTTCTTTATCTCTTCTACGTCATCAAATCACTGTCCTTTCATGTCCCTCTGCATTCACAGAAACAAAAGGAGGTCTCATGGAACAAGGTCAGGTGAACAGGTGCATGGGGTAAGAGGGGTATGCTGATTTTTGTCAAAACTGGAGCACTGAGATGGCTGTGTGAGCAGGTGCTTTGACGTGGTGGCAAAACCAGTCCCCCTTCTGCCACAGATCAGGTCTTTTTTTGTCGCACACTGTCATGCAATCCTTTCAGAACCTCTACATAGAAAGCTTGATTAACAATCTGACCTGATGGAATGAACTCCAAATGCACTACGAGTCAACCTTTCCATCCGTTTAGGAAATTGACAGATGTCCAGAACAAGGTTAGTCATCAATCAACATTTCATCTTTTTTGGAATGAGAAAACCCCTCGTGTACTTGAGTTTTTCCCACAATGCTGTCCTTGTAAGCTGTGTTGAACATCACATCAGTTTCTGTGGCATTTTCCCCAAGCATGAAACAAATTTTCATAGCTGCACACTATTCTCTTAAATTGACCATCACAAACATCAAGGTTTGTATGAAACTGCTTTTAAGAAAAAATTCACTGTGACTAGAGAGAACTTTCCCAGGTAACACTCCTGGGTGCTCTAACTCCGAGGGAGTTGCTGGATGCTGACCTAGCAGGGAAAAATGCATCCTACTCAAGCTCTGCTCCATCTAGGGCCATTCTGAGTTTTTTTGGGGGGGACCTCTCTTAGTCTGTATGTGTGTATATATATAATTGTATATTTGCATATCTACAGTATGCACATATATGTAGATATCTTCATTAAGTGCCTGAATGCACCCTGCCCAACAAAGGAGCCTCTGTCCTAGGGCACTCAGTTTTCTTTTTTTGTGGGCTGAGGAGAAAACTGCTCTGTATCTTGGGCATGGTGCTGCTGCCTCTGCTGCCAATTTATGTCTCTTATCCTTGTGAGAGGAGGATCGGCGCACAGGGATCTCAGGGTCCACAAGACAGAGGCTGCTCGGGACTCTGCTTTCTTCACGGAAGTGCGATTCCCCCACTCCTGCTTCTGAGATCGTTCATTTTAAAACCTAGCAGGATGGTAAAACTGACCAATCTTCACGTTCGAGTTACAAATGCTCTGTTTGTATAGTCCACAAATCAACTGATTCAGAATATACACACATACCCCAAATTCTTAGAAATGGACCAATAGGTAACATCATGATAAATGCAGAAAATATTAGTGTTGTGAAGGATTTCATCTGGCTTAGATCCACAATCAATGCTCATGGAAGCAGCAGGCAATAGATCGATCCACACCTTGCCTCGGGCAAATCTGCTGCACATGACCTGGTAAAGTATTGAAAACAAGGATGTTACGTGATGACTAAGGTGTACCTAACCCAAGCCATGGTAGTTTCACTTGCCTCATATGCATGTGAGATTGGACATTGAATAAGGAAGACAATGCATCTGGATTATGGTGCTGACTATGACTGCCCAAAGACCCAATCAGTCTGTTTTGGAAGAAGTACAGACAAAATGCTCTTTAGAAACTAGATTAGAGAGACTTTGTCTCAGGAACTTCAGACAGATTATCAGAAGAGACTCTTCCTTTGGGTCCATGCCTACTTGTAAGACTCTATAGGACAGGGTAGAACTGCTTACCTAGGGAGTTTCTAAAATGAAAGCTCTTCATGGGAGTAGAAAGCCTGTCATTCTTCCATGGAGCAGCTGGTGGTTTTGAACTGCTGACCACACAGTTAGCAGCCCAGCGAGTGGTACTACACCACCAAGACTCTTATCAGGAGACACAAGGGCTCCTAAGGACATAATACGTGGCACAATCGAGGGGCAATGAAAACAGGAACACCCTGGACAAGATAGACTGACACAGTGGCTGCAAAATGGGCTCAATCATAAGCACAATTGTGAGGATAGTACAGGACTGAGCGATGTTCCATTGAGCTTCACATGTTTACACATTCACTGATTCAGCTTTCCTCCTGCAGTTGGCATTGTTGCATCTGTTTTGTGAGATGGAGGAGGACTTTGTGGACTGGTGTTGGACATATGGGTTAATGTTGGGCTTGTGGCCTTGGGCAGCAGTGTGTTGGAATATTTTCTTGATGCGCACTTAACCTTTACATAAAACTCTCTCTTATACATGTGTTTCTATGAATTTGTTTCTTTAATGTACCCTGACTAATACACTACCTCTTCTGCATTTAAAAGACATTTCCATCATAGTACTTATATTAAAATATTTGTCAGCCTCCACATTAGATCACTATCTAGGACAGGTACTGTCTTTAATTCTTGTTATAATTTCCTAATCTAGAACAGCAATAGTTAGACTGTGTAAATATTTGTTGAAATTAGTTGACACTTTTCTATTTTAATACTGATCAAAGGGGAGGGGAGAGAAGCAATTATATTACTTAAAAATAATAGCCACCTAGGTAATAAATTATACACAAATTAATCAATAATAAAAACAATGACAATATCTTAGTTTTATAATGTATCAAAATTAGTTATTATATTGACAAAATTAAAATAAATGGCATTACGCAAAACGTCATAGTGAGATATAAAATACATACTATGAGTATCTTCTTACCACATTTATTCAATCTGAATGCTGAGTAAATATTTAAAAAACTGAATTATATGGATCAGACAGTATAATGATTGGAGAAAGGCTTATTAGCAAACTGTAATATAAGTTGTCAAGAATTTCATCTTGTTTGGATACACAACCTATGCTCATGGAAGCAGCAGTTAAGAAAATGATATATTGCTTTAGGCACATCTCGTACACAAGACCTCTTTAAAATGTCAAAGAGGAAAGATCTCATTTTGAGGATAAACTTTGCATAACCCATGCCATGGCATTTTCACTTCCCTTGTATGCATATGGACACGGAATAAGGAAGACCAAAGAAGGGTTGATGAATTGGAATTATGGTACTGGCAAAGACAGCATCAGCATACAGATTGAATAGTATGGTGAAAAGATACACCCCTGAGCCCCCCTTTATCCCCTTTATCCTCCATGCCTCCCTCCATGCCAGGAACCCTTATATTTTTATACTTTAATGTTTTGTCATGTCTTACACCATCCAATATATCCATTCATATACAATTCTGTTATTCACTCTACTCCACTGGGGTCATCCAGTCATCAGTGCTACCAGCTCTCGCTTCCCCCTCCTCTCCCATCCCCCAATCTCCCATACCCCTAGGGAACCACAAAGGACAAATACTGTATGATGCCACTGCGGTAGGAACAAGCAACAAGACTGGCACAAGCTCAGGTTTGCAGGGCACCCAGTGTGGTGGCTAAGGTAACTATACAGCCTGATAGTGAGCCTAATTAGTGCCGATGAACCATACACCATGCTCTCTAGGTGTGTGTCTTGAAGGTCCCTTTGCCGGAGGGTGGCCTTTGCCTGGACCAAATTGTTAAGGGAGGGGAAGGGAATATTGTCTCTGGAGTAGCTTCCATGCACAGCTATGATGAGGTCCCCTGGACAGGTAGAGTGCTCTATCAGAAGAGTGAGGGGTGCTGATGGGCAAGTCAAGTCAGGAGAGGGAGAGGGAGCGAACACATCGGGAGGAGCACAAATGCACGACTGCTGGAAGGGAAAGCTAAAGGGCTGGCCTCCAGGTGGGGGGAGAATGACTGAAAATGCTTTGGGAGATTCTAGGGGGACAGTGTCCCTGGTGGTATACACTGAATGGGCCACGTTGAACCAGGCTTCTGGGTGCATCCGGGGGACCCAGGCCAGGTGTGTGGAGCACTGGGGCATTGAATTCTGGACCTTCAGGGCACATAGCATGTTTCAGAGGCTGCATCAGTGAGATCCCATGTGGAAAATCCACTCAGTGAACTGGACTCTACCCCACACACACTTGTAATCTGAAAACTTAAGAATGAAAAGTCATGGTGTCTGAAGAAGCAGAAGACAGCTGTACCAAGATTATTGAATCGTTACCTTTGTTTGTTTGTTTTGCAACCCAGTCACCAATCACAAGCAATGCATCATTACATGTTTGATCAATATCAGACCGAGGAAGTTAATAGAAATGTATAAATTCTTCATCATTTCCCTTAATATTTGGTGAGTGAATTTGAATAATGGTGGTTTTAATTATCTTCCTTGTAGGTACATGTATATTTTACTCTGTACCTTATCGCTATCATTCTTCAGGTTAGATCTTAAAGGTGGATTTTTTCTTTTTCTTTTTTTACAATGAACGGATCCTCTCCCTCTTCAATTTATCACTGTCGGTAGACTACATTATAGGAAGATTCAAAATGCCATTCCATTTCATCTCATTAATTCATAGTATATCTATTGCAAGTGTTCCATTTCATTTTTGACAACTTTCAATTTCCCTAAATTTATGCTTCACACCTTACACAAGCTGGTTATTAATGAATGTTTCGGCTATTTCTTCTCACTTTGACTTGCGCCACCTCAACCAATGAATGTGCTGAAAATGTTCCCACTTCATCCATGTTTTTAAATTGAGTCTAACTTGAGGAGACAGTTATGCTACATTCTTTTTTAAAATAATTTTATTGGGGCCCAGACAACTCTTATCACAACCCATACATAAATCAATTGTGTAATGCACATTTGTATATTGGTTACCCTCATCATTCTTAAAACATTTGCTCTCCACTTAAGCTCCTGGCATCAGCTCCTCATTTTCCCCTTCCTTCCCGCTCCCTCCTCCCTTATAAACCTTTAATAATTTATAAATTATTATTTTATCATATCTTATACTATCTCGCGTCATCCACTTTTCTGTTTTCTGTCCCCCAAGGAGGGGATTATATGTAGATCCCTGTGATCTGTTCCACCTTTCTTTTTTTTTAAACCATCTTATTGGGGCTTGTACAGTTCTTATCAAAATCCATGCATACATCCATTGTGTCTGCTACCTTCTTATTGTCCTCTTCTTCCAAAAGATCAGCACCAGAGGGGCTCAGCTCCTAGATATGGATCAGTCAATATTGAGCTACTATTCATAGAATATTTATTGGCCAGTCTCTTTAGAAGTTAATCATCAGGCCTTTCTTTCTGTACGTGATCATCAGAAAGCTCCCCTGTAACCTGCGCACCACTGGCAATCCCAGTGTGACTTTACATACTGGTGGCATAGCTTCCAGAGTCACACCGACACACAAGCCAGGCCAGGATCTGAAACTGACAGAACAAATTGTTCTCTAACCCCGATTTCTTTGAAAGAGATTAGGGAAAGTCAGCTTTTTATACAGACAAATTAAGTAAAAATATTTTGTATTTTGTGAAAGGGGTGAGACACTGTTAAAAATCAACATAATCTGTAAATTGATACTAGGAAGATTTCTACTGTGAAAAGGGAGAGCATGGACATGTATATATTTTTAATATATTTGGGTAAGTGGACAGCTTTATTTTAATCATAAAATATAGTTTATAGACTAATTGATCCCAGTTAGATAAGCCTCATTAAACATTGAAGCTAAAATTCTTGGCATTGGTATACTGAAATGAAATTTCAATAAAGGTATCTCTACATAATATCAAAAAACATGATTTTAAAAATTCATGTGAGAACCTCTCAGCCTACCAATAACATGAATAAAATCACTATATATATCAATATCAATATATATATGAATGATCTAATTAAACTGTAAGAATATCAAATTGTTGGAAATGAGATGTAGAGATCATAAGCCAAAATACAATTCTTAATAAATACTGATTGAGTTGGCCAATAATGTTAACACATGAAAATTAGGGTCAAGCTATAAATAGAATACTCCATAGCATAACATGACCTGGTGGGTGTTCATCTTAAGAAGCATGAAAAGAAGTTATCAGGATACTCTCATGCAGCACTCTGAAGAAAAGAGTCTAAATATTAAAAACATGCAGAGTAAATGACAAGGCAAATTCCATATTCCAGCTAAGAAGGAATGGTAGACTCAAATTATAATCAATTAAAATTATGTTAGGCACTCATCCATGTGGGTCATAACAAAGTATGGATGAAGTTGCTAACCATGGTGAAAAAATGGTGTGGGGGCCATTTCTGGCCTCCTCTGACTACACAAGGGGAGGATCCAGTTCCACACCAGCCTAAGGCCAATTGCTATAAGGCCGAGGTCGAAGGACTTCACCCTATTTTGATATCAGCTGCCCCACCCCAGGCATCCTATGTCTCTTCCAGGTTCCTTAATCCAATGAAATGGCCATACAGAATATACTGACAAAAGTTATGATCAAGGGGATTTATTAAGGATACTAATAGATGACAAAATGGTAAAGATGTAGGGTTTTTTTGGCCTTCATCCTTTTTGGAGATCTCTCTGGTCCTCTGCCTTTCAGTCCCATGTTATTCTGAGGCCAAGAACCCACCACACCAGCTCTAATCTCATTTTGCTCCTCTGCTCTGTCTCATGATCTTGGCTCTCAGGACTCTGTTTCTGCTACCTCAGTCACATCCGATGGGAATCACACCTGTGCTACTCTGGTGACTCTTCTTTCTGGATGGTCACAGAATTCTCTCTGTGCTTCTGAAACGGGGACACTGACTAATCCTCTCCATTATAGTATTTCACATAATTTATTTGCCTGATCCCACCAAATCATTTGGTATGAGGTATTAAGGCAAGGGTAAAAGAGTTGTATTCAGTAATTTCACTTCACCACACAAGGGAAGTCAATTATGCTCATGTGGAACTTGTATGTAGACAATAACCAGTTATCCAAACAGAATAGGGTTAATTTAATGGTTAAAAAATCACAAAAGGTATGCATCAAGGTTGTATGCTTTCACCTTATTTATTTTATCTGTATTCTAAGAAAATATTCAAGAAACTGGACTATATGAAGAAGAACTGGAAGAGGCTCAGGACTGAAGGAAGGCCAATTGTGCTACAGTGATGTGGGGCTTTTTTTACCTACAGTCTTTGTAACCTTGTTGAATGGCTGAGGGAGACCATGTGGACCAAATGCATTTCCTTGTTTCCTGATGGGTCTGTGAGAGGCAGGTTACGGAAATGCACTGATCACTCTACTCACTGCGATCTAGTTGATTTAGACTCACAGCACCTCTATAAATAAGGTAGATCTGCCCTTTGGGTTCCAGGAGTGGCATAGAAATCCTCATCTTTCTCTCATGGAGTGGTGTGCAGTATCAAGTGGCTGACCTTGTGGTGACCAGCCCAATTAATAATGCACCACACACCCAGGTCTCCTAAAATGTTTTATAATCTGTAGATTGGCAAAATTAATCAATCGCCACATTATAGTTACAAGTTTTTACAACTACAATCAACCCAGTTAACTAGCACTCACAACTGAGTAATATAAGATGTTGACAGGATTTTTTTTCAGTTGTGAGTGCTAATTAATAGAGTTAATGATGATTGGAAGCATTTGGAACTCTAATGTGGGGATTGATCATTTTTGGTCAGCCTGTTGGGTATAAAATGAGCTGTTTAGGTAGGAATGGGAATATTCTGCTACCATCAAGAATCCAGAGTCAGAAATGGAGTGTGTCCTTTGGCCTTTGACCTCTCTGCACACTGGAACCTCCTATAATGGGAGACAAAGGACTGTGAATGTAAAGTGTCAGCAGGCGAGCAGGAGCAGAGCCCAAAACCTGAGCAGGAAGCAGAGTGCCAAGCTACTTGGAACAAGATAACTGAGGCACAATTTTGAAGAGAGATGCCTCCAGGCACTTCCTGGGGAGAGTAAAGTTTGCTGGCCCATGAAAGAAGAGACTGGGGACTCTGGCCTAATGTATTTGAGAGACTACAGTACCCTTTGAGCTCTTATCAGCTTTGTTAAAATCGCTTTGTAACATCACCTGGTTGGAGCAGGGGGAGGCTACAGGGCTTTAAAGCTGAGAAGCCAAGGACCAGAAAGAGGCGTGCCTCTAGGAATACACGACAGGCTTTTTGAAGAAGAACTACATTCTGCATGTTTCTAATCCTGACTTTTAAGCTGTTAACTTCCCAAATAAACCGCATAATCCAGAATATGGTCTATGAGTTGTTTATGTCCACTGAAATGAAGGATCCAACCAAGCAGATAGTAGAGGTTCCTAGGGAGTGATGTTAGTGTCAAAATTGGTGAAGGAGACAGGATGGTGGAATTATTTCAGACTCCTTTTCCATAGAAATTGGCCTTGAGCTGACGTTGAATTAAATCAGAGGTCAGATGCCCTCATGGTTTTCTTATCCTCATTAAGAACCTGCAATCAGCAAATGACAAAACTGTACTTGCTGATAGTGATGAACACTTTAAACACGTGCTGATGAAAAATAAAGACTGCTGCCTACAGCATTGACTGAAATCTATTGTAAAAAGAAAAAATATCCTCCCAGTGGTACCAACAGATGAATGGAAATGATGAATGGAAAAAGATTGGAGATGTCAAGGATTTCACTCTACTTGGGCCCGCAGTCAATACTTAAGAAGATGCAGTCCAAAAAACCACAGTACACATCGCATTGAGTAAATCTCGTGTGAGAGACCTACATAAAGCGTTGAAGAGCGAAGATGTGACTTGGAGGAGTGAGGCGTGGCCGACCCAAGCCCTGGCACTTTCAATGCCGCAGGTGTCTGTGGACCTTGGACGACGAAAAGGACGCCTGGAGAATAATTCATGCATTTGAATCACAGTGTTGCGAACGAATCCTGAAAATACCATGTCTTGTAAAAGGTACAGCAAAAATGCTCCTTAGCTGAAAGGATGGTGAAGCTTCATTCATGTACTTGAGATATGTAATCAGGAGAGAATAATGCCAAGAACAGGGAATCATGTATGGTAAAGTAGAGGGTGGAAGACCCTCAAGGAGCTGAACTGATGAGTGTCAGCAGGAGAGCAGGTTTCCTCAGTGGAATCGACCATGATGACTGTGAGGACGGTGCAGGACCAGACAATATCTCACTCCGTTTCACAGAAGTAATGAGTCAGAATGAAACTGACTGCACCTTACAACACAAAAACAAAAGTGGGGTGTGTGTGTGTGTGTGTGTGTGTGTGTGTGTGTGTGTGTGTGAAAGGGCATAGATATGAAGGTTATTAAAAAACCTGCTTTAAACAGGACCATGTCTTCCCAAGACTCAAGGCTATTGGAGGACAATTGTACATTTCTTGTAGAATTCTCGAATGATTGATTAAATATTACACTGTCCAAGTTAAAACGGCCATTCAGCTCCAGACAAATAGTACTGTGTACCAAACAAACTATATATATATACATATTTCTGTCCGCTCAGAACTGGAGGTTACATACAGTCTCACATGGTCTCTGGCTACACTAGGGACAAGAAAATCCAGTGCCACCGCAGCACAAGGTCGATGACCACCAGGCAGAGGTTAGACACACCTCCGCCCTCCACCTTGCTTTCCCTAGTCTGACACCAACTATTCCTTCATGACACTTTACTTGTTTGCTGGGTTCTACAATCCATTTCAATGGCCACACAGAACTCACAGAGAACACTCAAAGTATGGGAAGTTAGCAGGTTATCACAATTCAGGATCAGAAAACAGTTATTGGTCCACAGCCACATCTCTTCTCAGCCAGCCTCAAGTTTCTCTCAGGCTCTCAGACACGTCATCCCTTGGTCTCTACCTCTATGGGCCAGGAAGCCCGACTACTGCTCAGCTTCACAGTCTCTTGGCTTAAGTGCCACTCCTGTCTCATGGCCTCCTTGGCTTGTCTTCTAATCTCCACGTGACATGTCCTCTGCTACCTCCACCCCATCAGCCAGGAATTGCAAATGTGCTTCACTGGTAGCTCTTTTTTCTTCATGCTCCCAGGAATTGTCTCTGCCTACCTTTGAGAAGTCTCATTTGCATAGACAGAGGAAACTGGCCAATCATGAGTTAGAATCCTCTATACCTCATCTGCATTGGCCTGTTCACTACACTCCTCAAATGAACGGATGTATTTTCAAAACTAAAAAATGGATTTTTTTTAGCAGATTTCCCTGAGCAAGGGCAGAGTAGAAAACTCAATATTTTCAATAAAAACATCTCCTTTGCATAAGAATATAGGTTATATAATTTTAAAATTGTTTCTGATATACAAATGTTTTAATAATAAATTATAACTTTTCATATCTTCTCATTGCTTTATGAATTTTATTTATTATTTGCATATAAGCTGCCAAGGATGTCTATCAAGAAACATATAAAAAAAAAGAAACAAAAAGAAAAAAATGTATCAAGTATTGCTACATTAATATTTATTATCTGTATGTACTTATTTGGCTATAGCAATAAAAAGGTGCTCTTAACCAGAAATTAGATTTACATTCTTTAAAAATAAGTAATTTCAAAGTAACAGATTTTATGCATTATATTTGGACTAGAATGTGGATCAAATATTGTACTTACTAAAAATGACTGTTCTAAACTGAAATTAACTATACACCCCATAAATGGAAATATTAAGGAAAACGCTAAAAAGCACTCCCTTTTATAAATACTTCTTTGTATTCTTCAAGAATGGAGTCTTGTTATTAGTTACTCTAAGAATGACTTTTCCTCCGCCTGTAATGGCCTGAGTTGATCTGCTGAAACGGTTTCCCACTCACTTAATCGGACCTCCCCACCACACACACACACACACACACACACACACACACACACCAAAAGGCTCAAACATTAGGTGACATTTTAAGGACACCCATGAACTTGCCCAGGGCATCAAGAGTATGCTTATCTGGAAAGGCATCAAGCGTTTGGACGGTATCACTTTGCGAAAGCAGCGTGCCATGCCAGCATGGCACTGGGGGTTGATAGGTGTGGCCAGCCCAGCCCGCACAGTGAGTTTGGACAGAAGATGGGTGGTCCATCAACAGTGCTGTTTTTTGCTGCACATGCTTCAAACTGCAGCAAGAAAGGCTGAACTGTCCCTTCAGCACACCCAGGTGAGCAGCGTCCCCCAAGATGCCCGATTTCAGAGGACACAGTCAGGTTCAGGCACGCATGGGATCCCCTTGACACAGTGGAACGATCTTCACTGAAAAAGAATAAAATGTTCCTAAACCAGATGAGGAGGTTACACAGCTGAAAAAAAATATTCCAGAAGGATGTAAAGAAGCAAAATCTTATGCCCCAGGGGTAAATTAAGCTTAAACAAAAGCTAATAGAAGTTTTACAAAAAATCTTCAATAAAATTTCCAATGCATGTCAGTTTCTCTGCTTGCAATAGATGCAACATAATTAAATCTATGTGCCTCCAGACTGCCATTTATTTTTCCTTTTAACTCATTTTTCTCACTTAGCATAAAGTTATTTTAACCATGGGAAGGTGTTCATAAAATAAAAACAAAAAAACCTGTAACTCTGTCAATTCAGATGGTTAATTCCGACTCCTGCCATTCTACAAGGCAGAGGACAAGTGCTCCATAGTTTCTGAGGTCGTCAGTCGACAGAAATGGACGGACTGCCTTCTCTTTCTCCTGTGGGGAGACTGCTGGATCCAACCACCAAGCTTTGGTTTGAGAGCGGTGCACTCACCTATGGCACCACCAAGGCTCCTGGGGAATTTGTTACAACGGTATTTTATCAAGCAGACTGCCTCTCTTTAACTCAAGCATCCAGATGAAAACAATTACTAGAATGTGTTCTTCCTGTGATAGCCCATTTCCATTGCCGTCAAGTTCATTCTGACTCACAGGGGCTGGTTAGGGAAGAGTGGAACTCCCCCACAGGGTTTTCAAGGCTATAACCATTTAAGCAGGAGACCGCCACATCCTTGTCCAACAGAGCGGCTAGTGAGTTCCAATAGCACACGTGTCAGTTAGCAGGCCAGCACTTGACCACTGAATCACCTTGGATCCTTCCTCTGTGATATATAGAGTGTTCAGAAGCAGCCCTAGCCTCTTAGTTGATTCTACACCACAGATATATTTTGGTAGTTTATTTCACTTTAGAAGTTAACACAAAACTAAGTTAAAGTGTTTCATAATTTGGAACCTCTCAGGGAAAAGTTAGGGAAGTTCTGCTTAGAAATGATAGTTAAGTCATTGTATTGCCAAGCTAAGAGAGAAACTGGACCAATGACTGATTTAAATATTTGCTGTTATTGTTAGTTGCTTTTGAGCTGATTCTAGTTATAGGAAAAATAAAGTTTCAATTACTGTACATACTTGTGTATAAGTCAAGTATTTTGGTACATTTATGTTGTTTTGTTAAAATTAGGTGCCTTGCTGATATTCAGGCCGGTTTATACTGGAGTATATATGGTAGGTAATATGGAAGATAAAATGTCACATAGATACTATCATAAAGCACTGTACTCATCACTTTATATGGAACACAAAACAGTGCTTTTGGTTAAGAATATATGAAGAATATATATGTCTTCAAATACTGGACACACTAGTGATAATTTTGACACTAACAGACACACACAAATTGAATATAATAGAATTTGTCAGCTTATTTCTGCCATTTTATCCATATACATCAGTGTAAGAAAATTAAATGCCCAAATGGTTTCTCATTTTTTCTTAAATTCTTTTGAATTTCATGTTTATTTTTTATATTTTATACCCTTATTTTTTATAATTATAGTTTCTTAAATGTGGAATTACAAAATCTGCTGTCAACTTGAGGGAGGGGTGGAGTCTAGCCTGTCAATCGCAGCGTGATGACTTCATTTGGAGGCTTGAACGAGATAAATAGCTCATTGGAGGCCAGATAACTCTCTCCTTGTAAGATATTACTGATGGAGCCAGAGCCCTGGAACTGGAGGAGCCACGTGGAGACCCACTCCAGCAACACTGAGATGTTTTCACCACCACTGGGTCTACAAGACTTTCCAACCACTGGCTTGTGATCTGCCTGCAATTCAGTGTTATTGCATGATTTGCGTGAGTCTGAAGAAGAATTTATAGACTGATATCGGGCTAGTATTGGACTTATGGACTTAGTCTGGACTGGGTTTGGATGTTTTCTTAATCAATAATTACTCTTTGTGTAAAGTTCCTTCTTATACACGTATAAGTGTCTACTCATTTGTTCTTCTAGTCAGCACGGACTGAAACATTAAATAAAGAAAAAATAGTAGTCAAGTTACAGAAGATTTTTTTCTCAAGGAAAATATTTTAAACATTTGATTCACTCACTGAGAACCAATATTAAAGAACAAAGTATATTTACTAACTGTCAAAAACAGTATTGGATTTCTTTAGTTTGAAATTAAGGAGAAAAGGCAATTTCCCTCTTAAATAATAATCCTATTAAGGTGTAAAATCAAGAAGAAATTTCTTCCAATTTCACTATTTCCGGTCAATTTAAGTCTCAAATTTTCCAGTTGAAGAACCTTGGGTTGTGACTAGTAGAATCTCTACAGGTAAAAAAAAAAAAAAAATTCCCAAAGAAAGAAAATCAAAAGACAGATCAAAAGACCATGATAGAACATTGTGAAAGACAGCTACACTCCAGCCTCCCTGACGGATGCAAACTCAGGAGACCTGCCCCCCAAAGAAAAGAATGTAGGCACAGTGGTTACAGATGGTCAAAGGCAAACTAAGGGGGAACATAAGATGTTCTGGAAACAGTTTCACAGTATGTTAAAACTTGATGTTTTTGAACACATAAAGAAAACTGAGGGGGAAAATTACTAAGCAGGTTTAGATCGATGAATGAACAAAGTGGGTAACATTTGCAGTGTTTTCTTTGAAAGTTCTGGCTTGGTGGGCATGATCCTGTAGTGTTCTTTTTCACTAGCATGCCCTTCAAAGACCTCAGGAAAGGTGGGACTCGATATTTATTGCAGACGACATTGTCCGTAGGGGGCTGCAGTAAGCAGAGTGGGGCCTAGCTGACTTCCCCTGGCTCCCCTATGGCCACGAGGGAGGGGCCCGGCATGCCTCCATGCTCCCTCCCATACCTGCCCCGACACCAGCTTTTCTTCCCTCACCACTTACTCTCCTGCGGGTTTGACGACTCATTGTGTTGGCCACACAGAGCTCAGAAGCAATACTCACAAATATAGGCCCCACGGGGGTGACTGCTGTTGCTGCTATTTGGTGCTTTCCAGATTATTCCGAGCCATAGGAACCCTGCGCACACCAGGACCAAACACCATCCTGACAATTGTTCCTGTGCTCGAGCCCATTGTAACAGCTGCAATGTCAACCCAACTCCTGTGGGTCTTCTCCTTTGCTTCCCCTCTGCTTTACCAAACAGGATGTCCTTCTTGGGGACCGGCCTCTCCTGACAGCATGTCCAAAGTCGGTATGACAAAGTCTCTCCACCCTTTCCTCTAAGAAGTACTCTTGCTCTTCTTTTTCTGAAACAGATTGGTTTGTCCTCTTAGCAGTCCATGTTGCTTTCACTGGTCTTCTCCCGCACACAATGCAAATGTGACTACTCTTCTTTGGTCTTCCTTGTTGACTGTCCAACTTTCACTTGCATAAGAAACAACTGAAAATACCATGGTTTGGGTCTGGTGCACTTCTGTCCTCAAAATAACGTTCTTGCTTTTTAATACTCCAAAGAGGTCTTGTGAAACAGATTTACTGAATACAATGCGTCTTTTGCTCTCTTGACTGCTGCTTCCATGAGTATTGATTGGGGATCCAACCAAGGTGAAATCCTTGGCAAATTCCCTCTTTGATCCATTGATCACGATGTTACCTAGCAGAGGTTTCTTAGGGAAGCTAACGGGTGCTCATAAATCAGGATCAGTAAACAGTAGGAATAAAGTCATTGGTCCATAGCAACATCTGTCCTCCTCCAGCAACCAGGTCTCTCTCTCTCTGTCTCCGAAAGGTGCTTGTGGGTTCCTTGGCCTCTGATTTCCTGGACCAGGAAGTCTGGCCGTCTCTTGGCCTCACAATCCCATAGCTGCAGTGCTGCTCCTCCTGCTCTGTCCCACAGTCCTTGTGGCAGGCTCTGTGCCGCTGGTCTTGGCCTCTTCCACTTCAGAGTGAACTCAGTAACAGGCTCTTCTGACGCTCTTGGGCTTTCTTTCTCTGGCAAGTTCAAAGGTGGCTCATCCTTATATCCAGGGGGCTAGTACACATCTTACCAATCTCCACTGATTAGTGTTACACATATCCTACATGCATAGTCCCACCCAATCATTAGGTAGGAGTTACAGAGACACGGGTAGAAATTTCCCTCCATCACGAGGGCAAAGGAGTCTGCCGAGTTCCCATACACAGTCCATGTATACCTTGTCATTTTTATATAAGCCATTCTATGGCAGTGGCATACATGGCAGGGACTGCTTTCATTTTGACAACATGTCCAGAGTATTTCAGATGAAGTCTCACCATCCGTGCTTCTAAAGAGCATTCTGGCCATAATTCTTCTAAGATCTATCAGTTTCTCCTTTTAGCAGTCCATAGTACTTTCAATAATTCCCTCCAGTACCACAAAGCAAATGCATCAATTCTACTTTGGTTTTTCTTATTCAATATCCAACTTTCACATGCCTGTGAGACTATTGAACAACCACGGCTTGGATCAGATGCACCTTAGTGCTCAAAGTAACACCCTTGCTCTTCAATACCCTAAAGAGTCTTGTGCAGCAGATTTACCTGATGCAACGTGTCTTTTGATCTCTTGATTGCTGCTTCCATGAGCATTGATGTGGATCCAAGCAAGACACCAAACTAGTATCAACATAGGTTTGGAGGGTGGAGGCATGTCTGACCTTGGCCTCATAGGAATCATCTTAGGACATATGAGAATTTGGATTCTCCTTCACCCTCTGCTAGAGCTTAATGTCCAAGCACTAAGTTTGCAGAAAACTCGCTTCCACTAAGTCAATTCTGAGTAGCAATTATAGCACAGTAAAACTAACCTATGGATTTCTGAGACCTTTAGTCTTATAGAAGTAGAAAGTCTCATTGTTCTCCTGTAGAGTGGCTAGGAGTTTGGAAGTGCTGCTCATGTGGTTAGCAGCCCGGGGCTTACTCCAGTGAAAGCCCCAAATCTTTTCGCAGTTTCCCTGTAGATTAGGCCTTCAAGGAATCCCTTCTACTAACCTGGACCGTGAATGGTTCTGCCCTTAGGCAGAGTAAATCAGAAAACGGATGACTATCACTTCCTCACCAGCCCTGGACACGTCAGTCTCCCGGATGGGTTTGCCTGGGTGCGCCCTTGCAGCGCCGTGGGGTGCTCCAGTCACACAGTCAGGAGTTGTGCCCTGACTGCCTTGGTGGGAGGGTCCCGGAAACTTCTGACAAGCTCTTCTGTCTAAGGACAGTATGAGTGGTCCACTCACTGTCCCATTCTCGTTTCCATAGTCCTGCCGACAACCCCTGTGATGTGCTGCTCTCCCATCAGGCATGCTGCTATGACATGTCCTCCCATGTCCTCTTTAAGCCACGGTTTCTCTGTAAACCCTTAGACCTCATCTTGAGCTCCAGCTAATGGTCTCCCTCATTGGATACTTTGTCTGTCTGTCCCCCTTAGAGTATATGTAAGAATAGAGGTCTCTTATGTACCCTACAACACCCCCCAGTGAAGCAAAACGTGGTCAGACTGGAAGACCTACGAAATCCTATCACAAATCCCGCACAGTCACAAAGAGAGGCATCTTCCAAAACTAACAATGCGCAGCTTAATGTCTATTCAGTCACAATAGAGAACATCATATTTTTAAATTTTAGGTATTTGCATGGGAGAAAGATGGGGCTTTCCAACCCCGTAAACAGTTACATTGTCTGAAACTGATGGGGGCAATTCTGCCCTGCCCTGTCGGGTTGATGTAGGGTTGCTATGAGTTGGCATTGACTCAAGGAAAGTGAGGTTGGTTTGGAGGCATTTGCATGGTAGTAGAACGAGCACGAAAATTTTGGGAAAAGATCTGGGGTTAAATTTGAAGATTCTTGGTGGCAGAGCAGCTACATGTCAGGGTGTCAGCCGCAACGTCAGCAGCTAAAAATGATTAGATGAGGCTTCTATTCCAGTAAAGAGGTAAATCTAAGGAGCGCACAGGGGCAGTTCTACTCTGTCAGCGTCACTATGAGTCCGAGTCGACTCAATGACAGGCACTTTGGTTTGGGTTTTAGGGTTAAATTCTAGCTAGTCCATTACTTTCTTTGTAATCTTAAGCAAAGTATCCTATTAACCTGAAAGTTCCAAATCTATGAATAGGAATACTGACTACTTATTTATTAGCGTTGCTTTAAGGACAAAATTAAACACATTTAAAAGCCCACATTATAATATATCTTCAGGATTTTTTTAAAGTAGAATTTACCATTACTATTTTGTACTTTATTATCATTGCTCATACACCAGAAAATAGAAAATGAAATAGTAGAATGTAGTGAAGAGAGAAGAAAAGACCCAAGGGAGAGAGAAACATATTTTGGTCAAATATATATAATTGCAATGTATGTAAACTTTTTCATTCAAAATACACCAAATTTGATTATATTGATAATGAGTTTCAAGGAAAAAATATCCTTAGGGATTGTGAAGATGTTATGTAATTTGTTTTTGTACAACCAATATTTCCCGAGGTGCTTAATGGAAAACATCAATATGTCTGTGGATGGGTCAAATAATTAATAGCTTTAATCAGTCGGTTGAAATGGTCTGGTGCCTATTCCAGGTCTTTACACTAATGCTAAAATTAAAGCTTTGCATGGACCAGCCTTTTAAAAACCATTTAAACTAAGGTTAAGTCTAAATTAAGATGCCCAGAGAGAGGATGTGTATTCGAGTTTAAATCGGAAAACACTTGGTTTGTGGAAGACTACGGTTTATGGTGGTACAATGGGAACCCAAACCATCTTGAGCAAGTTGTGGTTTGGTCTTCATGTGAGTTTTTCCCCACCACTAACCAGTGTGGTATCTCTGCCCTTAGGTGGTGTGTTTGAAAATAATTCTCCAAGCTAGCCCAGTGACGAGGAGTCTTGGCCACAGGGCAAACCGTGCCCGTGTGTGTCCTTGATGGCTGACAGATGCATGTCATTAAAACTTCAGACAGCTGGTGCCTATGAGCCGGGTGAATATGAGAAATTGTGTCCGTGGCCTGAATTCAGAAGGCTTTCAGAGAGCAAGAGCTACCACGTCTCCCTTCAACCTCCTGGCATGGAGGTCACTGTGCTACGTTTTCTGGAAGAGCAAGAAAAGGAGAGTGCCCAGGATGGCCGAAGCCATTTAACTAAACAAAGTTGTCCTTAGGACTTTCCGGAAAAGATCTGGCTGAGCAATTCCATTTTCAAATATTCAGGTCTAAAATGAAAATTAATTTTTAAACAATCACTTTTCAAGATAGAATTCATTATAACAAATGCAAACCAAACTATGAAGTAGATTCCAACTTACAGAGGCTCACTGGACAGAGCTGAACGGCTCCAGAGCATTTCCAAGGCGGCAGCCTTTCCAGGAGTCGCTGCCATGTCTTTACCCCACATCGAGTGGCTGGTGGCTTTGAACGACACTTTTCCCTTAATAGCTTAGCACTTTAACCACTGCATCACCAAGGCTCCGAGCTCCCTTATACCTCTCATTTACTCCACTGTGGGATGATTTAGAATAGAGCTAAAATACTAATCCCAAAGCTTATTTTGCACAGAGTTTATATTGACCACCCTTTTACAAATAACCTTTACAAAGAGAATATGTTAACTACCATAGGGGCAGGGGAATGAGTTGGAAAACTATATGATAAATATTAATATTTTCAAAATACAAACATTGCCTCAGGGTTGAGTTGAGTAATGCTTCTTATAACTACTGCGAACAACAAAAGAACTAATATGGCTATTTAATTCAAATAAAGAAACCCTGTGTAATAAATGCTGAGTCTCATTTAACAATCACTAATGTGAAAATATGCAAAATGAATGCTTAAATGCTAAATGCTTTCTTAATAAACTAACAGTTTTTTCTAATCAACAGTCTAATTGAATGCATGACAAAGCTTCCCAGGGAGAAGATAAAATTAAAAATTTCTTACCAAGTTGAGTTTTAAGTCTAAAATTTAAACGACTAGAGAGATCTTGAAAATGAATCCATTAATCAGGAATCTACAATGTGTCTAGTGTGCTAGAAATAGAAGAGTTGTTCTGGCTTGCAAACAGCTTCAATTCGAGTAGTAAAGGGGATTTAAAACATTGGCAAAATGTATATAAGAGGTGGTTATGAGTTGCCAACAATCTGCATGTTTGGCAGTTCGAAACCACCAGCAACTCCACTTGCGAAAGAATGAGCTTTTTACCCCATAAATAGTTCCAGTCTCTGAAACACACAGGAAGGTGGCAGTGAGTCACCTTTCACTCGACAGCAGTGATTTGTTGTGTTGAGTTTGTTTGTTTGTTTAACATTGAAAAAATAATCTTAATTAGAGTAAATTTACTTTAAGTAAACAAAAGATCAGTAGAATCATGTCAGTTTCATGAGAAAAAAAATAGTGAACCTACTTAGAGAATAGTTTTGTGTGAAGACTATTAGAGAATAATTTTATGTGTAAACGATACAATTCTTAAGCAGTGTTGCTCAAACTAACTCTATAAGCAGGATTACTGCAGAATTGGGGGAGACAACGATGCAATGATAGGTAAGAATTTGCAAGTAGCATGTTATTGAATATGTGTATTAACGCAAATTGTATTTTGAAATTTGTAATTGCCTTTGCAGACTAAGTACTAGGATTTTTGTGCCTATTACAAGAAGCTTTCTGAAGGAGGTGCAGCTTCACCAGTGGTTAAATGTGAGGAAGGGGTTTGGAGCATTCGTGTGTGCAGGACAAGGGACCAACAGGTGCCTCAGCAGAAAGGCAAGACGGGAGGACTAGACTTTCGAGGTTAAAAAGAGATGAGTAGGATTGATATAGACACATACATTTGAAAAAATAGAGGTCTGCAGCCTAACGAGGGTGTAGCCAACCTCATGGTTAGCTTTTCAAACCCACCAACTTCTCCATGAACTGAAAAATGAGGCTATCTGCTCCTATACACATGGAGAGTTTGGGATACACCATGCCCATCACTATGAATGGGAATCCACTCAATGGCAGTTGGTTTGGTTTTGCTTATGGTGCAGCCTGAGGGTTAATGTTAACTTTGATAGAAAGATACAAAAGTGATTTTATTATTCTGCTACAGGGATAAAAGTCTTGTCAATTAACTTATAAATGTTGCTGGATAACTTACAACATCTTTCTGTGTGACTATGACAAACTCACTTGTCCGTACTTTTACGCAGAGTTACTTTCTTTTGAAAATTAACTTTGGTTTAGACCTTAGTCATTAACTTTAGTTTTATCCCTAGGGAAATTTTACTTTTTAAAAATACAAAAGGCTGTTAATTAATTTAACATATAGCATCTACTACATCATTAATTATTCTATAATTAAATAATTTATATAACAATAGTGAGCATATCTGTTTCAGCACATTATAATCGGTCTTTAAGTTTTTCTTCTTATAATGTTCCTGAAAGCCTGCTATGGCTGAATATCACTTTTCATTGAAAGTTATTGCTGTATAATCTTCACTAGATGTTTTCTAGGGGACAGTACAAGATAGAGTCTTTATCTGTGGCTCTCTCTTTAACACCCAATTATGTCTTCTTTTGAAAACAAAACACCAGCAACAACATCGGAAAGATGAGGAGTTTGGGTTTCTTAATCACACTGATTATCTTCCTAATTTTTCATCATTTAAAAATTAGAAATCTATTCACATACAATTCTGTTATTTAATCCCATCAAGTGGTGGTAGATTGCACAAAATCTTTGGGAAAAACTATTACAGGGAAAAAACAATAATAAGGGGTAGGGTTGGGGAGGGAGGAATAAAAGGGAAGCTGATATCAGGGAGTTCAAGCAGAAAGAAAATGTTTTGAAATTGATTGGTAGCAATTGTACAATACAACGTGATGTGATTGAACTAGGGAATATTATGTTTCTGTAAGAGTTTCCAATAAAATGATTTAATTTTTTAAAAAAACTAGAAATCATGAGTCTTACTTAAAATCTCATTTAGATATTATAAAAGGCATTTCATTTTGATATTAGTAAAAGACAGTTACTTAAACGCAATTTCACTTCTTCAGGCTTTGGTGTTCGATGTATATTTTAATGACACTTAAGAGAAACCTTTTATATTTGTATAGGTGAAATGAATTTTATATACATATGATGGAGCTTTGACAATAAATTATATTAATCCACTGAACTTTTCACAATTAATTTTCAAAAATATATACTTCAAAAATCCACTCAATTTACTAAACAAGTTTAATAGTGCGGTGAAGTAAACCATTTGAAGAGTAACGTGTTAAAAATAAAATGTAATGCCGTAGGGATTTTAAATGGCAAGGACATAAATTGTTAGGAATATACAGTGGCATGAAATTACTTGGTATGGATTTCCAATCCATAGTCTTCTAACTCCAAAACAAAAGACTGCGTGGAAGCACACAGATGAGGTAGCAAACTCTAACTTGGGGATTGATCGGTTTTGCCATTCATTTGAGTGTAAGAGTGAGCCAGACCAGAAGCAAAACAAAAAATTATGAGGCCATTAAGGAAGATGAGCCAACAGCAGCATGTGCAAGACCCCTGCTTGAAGTACAAGAGGCAACCGAAGCAGAGAGGCCGGGCACTGAGACCAGGAGGCAGAGCAGGAGTAAAGCTTCAGAAGCTTTGCAAAGCTTGCCAGCAAGGGCACCACTCCCAAAGACCACATCGCTGAGAGACTGAGGACCGGAGACAGACATGTCTGCTTGTTGGCTAAGAAGAATGCAGCTCTGGACAAGGACTGTCTCCTCAATGCTTAATGATCTTGACCTGTGGTAACCCAGTAACTTCCCTAATGTGCCCTCACAGCCCTGAGTATTGCCTGTGAGTTCTGTGTGACCATTAGAGTGAATTATTGAACTCAGTAGAGAGCAGCATGCTGGGGGAGGGACAGTTCTTGTCAGAATAAGGAGCAATGGGTGGTGAAGACACGTCTGACAGCTGCCTTATATAAATTAGTCTTAGGTTGGTGGACACTGGCTTCTCCGCCCCTCACCCCCCACCCCAGCCCTACACACACACTGAAGCCAGAGGGGTCATACACAGTCTCTGTAAACTCAAAGCAGGAGTTCTACCCTGTCCTATAGGGTCTCTATGAGTCCTGATAGCATGAGATGCCATTTTCTCAGAATACAAGAGGAATATCAGAATTTCTTTATTACTGTTACTTTGTTAAAATCCATCTATTTTATTCAATAATGTTTATTTACATTATGGTGTTAAGTTTAAGTGCTATAAATTAATATACATAACTTCTTTATTGCCAGATATTCTGTTTAAGTATAGGTTGCTACGATCTAAAATTGACTATGGCTATGCGTTTGGTTTTAGTGTTAATTCAAATAAATAAAAATAAGTCAGAAAGTTAACAAAATAATTGTTACACAGTCCAAGTATATATGAATGAAACGAAGTAATGGAATAAAATCTAAAGTTTTTAAAAATTACTATTTGACTATATGATTTATTTCTATATTTAATTTTAATCATAAATAAGTTTTTAGTTTTAAGCTACCAATTTTTGAAGACTTATATTCTCATACTTTTAACTTCTCTTAGTTAATATCATGCGTGTTAACTGGCAATTGTAGACGCTAAAAGCTAAATAATTTAAGCTATTTCATTATGGTGATGAGGCTACTTGTAATGGGATGTAGAATAGTCTCAACTACCTCGAGGGTTTTGTCATTTTTAAATCTCTTCCTTTTGCCTCATTTTACTAAGAGACAAATTAATTGGAGATAGTAAATAATTGAAGAAGTTTTCACGAAATGATTGCTTGATCATTTTAATATAACATTACATAGAAATACATCTCATTTTGAAATGTATGGCTTTAAACTAAGTACTGTTCTCTTATTTATAGACTTTGGAACTACATGTACTATTTGTATTTCAGCCCTCATAATCTATACTCATGAAAGTTTTAAATTAAGATGTAATTAATTACTTAATATAGCCCTTCTAGAAAACCCAACAGATTACCTAATGCAACTTGTCTTTTGATTTCTTGACTGCAGCTTTCATGAGCATTGGCCGTGGTTCCAAACCAGACAGCATTGTTGACAATTTCAACCCTTTCTCCATTTCTCATGATGTTACCTGTTGGTCCAGTTGTGAGAATTTTGAATTTCTTTATATTGGGTTGTAATTGATATTAAAGGCTGCACCTGACCCAAGTCATGGTATGTTCACTGGCTTCCTATGCCCATGGAAGTTGGATTTTGAATAAAGACGACCGATGAAGACTGGCAGGATTTGGATGAAGGTGCAGGAGATACACATCAAAAGGACGGCGGACTGCTAAAAGGACAAATTCCTCTGTCTTGGAAGTACGGCCGGAGTGCTCCTTTGAGGCGATGACGGTGAGACTCTGTCCTACAGACTTTGTACATTTTGTTCAGAAGAGACTAGGTCCTGGAGAATAACGCCATATTTTGTATACAGGATGGGCAGTGAAAAAGAGGAAATTCCTCAAGATGTACTGGCACCGTGGCTGCAACAATGCGCCCAAACACAGGAAGCGTTCCGAGGTCATAGCTTCCTCTCTGCAGTGTATCTGAAATTCTATCCTCTGCCTTTGGTCGGGAGCTCGGTGGTTACATGTTGAGCTTGAAACCGCCAGCTGCTCGCAGAGAGAAAGACGGGCGTTCTACTACCGTGAACGATTACCACCTCCGAAAGCCAAAGGGGCAGTTCTACCGTGTGCTCTGGGCTTGCTATGAGTTGGTTTTTTATACCTCTGATTATAGTCCCATTTTGGAGGAAGTTATCTGTTATGTTAATGGAACAAGATTAAATTGGGATATATTTTGAGACCCACCTCACTAGAGAGTACAACTCAACTCACCACCTTTTGTTTCCTTGGTCTATGGTCAAAGCCATCTTTGTGACCACCCTTCCTGACTGAGCCTGTGCAAATGCAAAGTCCATCTGCTTGCACTGCCGGAGGTTAGCTCTCTTCCTCTGGATCCTGCATCCAGCTTGCCTCTACCTGGCCCTTAGTTCTTGGAAAGTGAATCAGACCTGACCTAATTTCACCCAATTCTACAGCTTTGTGGAGAGAAGGATCCTTCACAGAGATACGTGAACTCTGGGCTTGGAATTTACCAGCAGCCACAACCATGTCAAGCATTTTCTTAACGATTTCAGAGTTCTGTGAGACATTCCAGTGAACTGCAAAACCTGGGATTGAGGGAATCTACTAGAGTGGGGTGTGGTGGCTGATCGCAGGGATAAGGAAGTATAGCATTATGGAAAAGGCTGATATTTGGGACATCTATAATCTCCACCGCACTAGCACAAATCTGTATTAATCTTTCAGAAAGAAATTATTTTTTGCATGTATACAATTACTCCTGTGTTCCCATTAGTCTCTTTGATAATTTACTACTCTAGTCCAATTCAGACAAGTGAACACATGTTCTGAACATACTGGAATTCGTTTTTGATTATCATCATCTCCTTCTCCTTGTCTTCAATTTCAAGACAGATACATATTCATATGCATTCATTTACATACACACTGGGCAATTACATAATTTTCCCATCATAATCATTAATTTAAAAAAGGAATTTTAATAAACTCAAATGTAGAGATCAAACCACAAAATGAAAAGGTTTATGAAAGTCATAATAATTCAATATCATCTTCCTTCATACACTTGGATATTTTCATCTACATAATAATGTATGAAACATTGTTCACAGAAACTTTTACAATCTAAACAATGAAGACCAGAAATGTAAAATGAAATAAGTATACAACATAAACACTTATTATTATACCTTTTTATTTAAAGATTGACTGAATATATGAGCAAATGATGTTTTGTTGAGAAAGCGGAATAGTTGTTTAAAATGTCATGAGAGTTACATCTGACCTCTTCTGACTTTACCAGGTGGAAGGAAAATAAAATTCAATATCAGCTGAAAGTCAGTTCCTATGAGGTAGAGGTCAGACACTTTCTTTACCAGTTTGGACAGCAATCATCCCTAGCAAGGTACTCGCTACATCTCTGTTGTGGCCGATAATTCATCAAAATGGTCATGCAGAATTCACATTCTATTTTGGTTTGGGCATCATGATTTTAAGGGTTATTAGGAATGATGACAAGTTACGATTTCGGATCTGAAATGCTCAGGATGCAGTTCTTCATCAGACACAGTGTCTATTCTCAACCACACCCACAGGTATACTTCTCTCTGGTCTTCTGCTTCTCACCACTTGACAACTTGACTTCTGCCTTGTGCAAGTAATGTTACAAAGATAGCTGAGTGCTGGGGATAAATGCCCCAAAGGCAATTTCCTCTTCACTTTAAAGACATTCAACTCGAGCTTTGTGGGTCAGCAAACTTAGCCCCCAACTGAGCACCTGGAGGCACCCTACTCCACAAGAGAGAGTCCTGGATGAGGGCACTGGGCTTTACAGCACCATTGTTCAGGCAGCCCACAGCTCTGTCTTCTGCTCGGTTCTGCTAGTGCTGTCCCTCTGTCAATCCCATGCAGCGCCTCTGTGTCACAGCTTCAGGTCTTCTGAATCACAGAGGTTGTTTGCATGGATCTCGGGTTCCAAAGGACACACTCCATTGTTAACTCTTATTCCTGTTTTAATTTATTATTTAAAAACTTTATTACTAATTGCGAGTTAATACATGCCCCATTCCTGCATCTCAGAGGGCTCATTTTAAACCCAGCTGGAAGACAAAACTGCCCAATCCTCACTCAACTTAAAGTATGGGCGACACTATTTTCATGGTTCCACTCACCTGGATATCTTACTTTGTTTATATTATTAGAAAGTTATTGAATACCCCTGGTGTGCCACGAACAAGTCATATTTGCATAGTTTTACCCAATCATTTATTAGTAATTACAAAGAGAGTGTAAAAGTTCCATAAAACTGAATTCACCACACTGCAATAGTACAAAAATACACAAAGCATTGCTTTTAGCTGCAATGATAGAATTGATTGCTAAAGAGGCTATAAACACATATGAGTAAATACATGTTATTGCACAATAACTTAATATTTTATAGTGCAAATAATACTCTTTACTCATATCATGAGTAAGTTAATCAAGTTAAATATCACACAATCATATTTCTGTAATTAATGGCTATTATAAAGTTTGAACATTTATCATTCCAAAAATATCACAGTTCCTACATAATTAGATTTATAGGAATAAGCCGTAGACAGGCAGGGCCTGCTAGAAGCGGTTATATGCCTAGAAAATTGACCTTTGATGAACCTGAAGTCTTCACGAGTTATTTGAATCTGGCAAATGTGAAGACTCATTACCACATTCTTCAGATTATTGGAAATGGAGCTCCTTGAAAGACATTACGTCATCCTCATCCCCAAATGGCACGACCGCTAGCATGAAGGTGCCTTCCTACATCCATGTCTCTGCTAGGAAGGGTTATTAGATGTTGTCACACATTCTTGGATGTCACCTTGGACTACAGATGAATTCCATTTTCTGCCTACATTAAAGGAACCAGCCTTTGCCTCTGTCTGTTAGCATCTTTCAATAAATTACATCTCTGTCACACTAGTGATAACTGTCAGTATTTTCCAATCACTCACTCTTTTAGGGTTGAATATTAAAACTGTATGCTGAGCTTAACGTCTTATAAAGGACTTATTAAAAAAACAAGAAATAAAAGAAAATGTATTTCGCCAATAATACTTTAGAGATTAGTATAATTTATGTGGATTGGAGATCCTGACCTTTGTACCTTTATTTTAAAATTCTCTAGAGTTACTGGGGTCCACGGCTTTTACTAGTGTTGGAGCTGCCTCAAAGGGGTTTAAATACAGTGAAAAAAAATTGCCCAATCGCCTCAGGACCCACATAGCTGGGTGCAAAAGTCCTGAGGAAGCAGAAGATTCTGTGCTTGCCAGCAAACCAAGGTGTGTCAAGTCACATGTAATTCCTGTGTGGGAACTGGAGCATGCCACTTATTTTTTGTTTAGAATTGAGAAGAATCTGTTCTTTTTCTTTCTCTCTCTTTCATCATTTTCCCTGAAATGTGTGTTCATATGATTTTCCTACTCATGAGCATACTACATACACCTGACTTTGAAAACAAACTGGAAATCATGAAATAATTACTCAAATTTTCTGATATTTGCTTGTAATTACAGATTTCACATTTATAAGACAGTCCATCTGAAATACTGGTTTCAATAGGAGAGGAAATCTTGTACCACTTCCTCCCACTCACATACCTCATATACATATGCTTATTTAAGAAAAGTCTTTTCTTGTGCCACCACAAAATTTAGCCTTTCCTTATTTTAATCACTCAAACATAGAATCTGTTAGTTCAATCTACCGACTTCTATATTTTGACTAGAATATATGACCTTGGGGACTAAAGTCCTTTGCCAGTCTCCTAGATTACACAAGCACAGTACCGTTTACTGCAGTGTGGAACTTCATCTAATCCATATGTTTTCTTGAAGGCTTTATTACCATGTTTTCACAATCATATATCAGTGAAAATTGCTATCAGCATTATTTGGAATTGAACAGACTGTGTTTAGCTTACTTCCCTTTTAGCGTGTGCACACCACCTGGAAGCAAAGTTATTAGTGTATCATGTAATCACCCAACACCAGTCACATCATAAAGATTTCATCAACACATTATGTACAGTATTCATTTCGATAGATAAAAGTAAATACAAAGCACGGTGTCTGTAGTTTTTCTAGAGCTGCACCAACTATTTTAATAAGAACAGTTTTAAAAATATCTTATTCAACTTGTACAGCTAAGCAATTATCTGTTAAGAAAATCAGGCAAAAATTCAACACCTAGAGGCTGCCTGAATTACCTCTGTATTACTAGATAATTATGCCGTTCACTCTTAAAACTGCAGATATGCAAACATAGCCTCTCAGTGATTAGGTCTCCACAGATTAAGCACAGGGATGCCCTGCAGTGGGTGGATAATTTGAGCACAGGACATGCAATTGTCTGAACTAGAAACAAGAGCTGTGGAAACAAGAGAATGATGACCTGGATTAGTAATTACTTCCAGGCTGCACTTTGCTTCATTGCACACGGCCGGTTTTTAACCATTAGGCTTGTTGATTCTTTGGCATCAACCAACCTCATAACACCATCATAAGCAGCATATACATTTTAATACCACTCTTTTCTATTAGTGTGCATTAGCTCAAGTAATAAGGAGATTTAGAGAAAACCATAGTTTAAATTAGGTAGCTGGAATGTAAAAATGTTTCATCTTAATCCTGTTCTCAAAATCAATTTCTCGTACTATTAGAAGGACTGTATCACCGTTCCCTCGGCCTGTCCACAGGAAAACGGAGGAAGGGATGTACTTACACTGCACAATGAGCTGCACCAGCGCTTCCCTGGGCTTCACGTTAAAGCCATTGTACTGGCTGGTCTGGCATCTGTACATTCCGGACATTTCTCTAGTAACGTTGACAATCCTCAGCGTTCCATCATAGCTCTCCATCTGCATTGACCCGTCAGGCATTGCAACTTCTTTATCCGCTCTAGACCAAAGGATGATTGGTTTGGGTTTTCCAGTTACTTGACATTGCAGTTCTATTGTGTCTCCTTCCCTGGTGACCAAAGGTGATTTTTCCTGTGGAACAGTCAGATTGGGTGGAACTTGAAATGGGAAAAAGAAAATTTTTCAAGGTTAGTATAAACTTGTCCAGTGTATTCAAACATAGAACATCACAGGAAATACTTTCTGCTGGTTGAAGAAATGTGACGATTCAAATGACAAAAACTATGGAGATTTGGGGAATCAATGGCATATGCCCTCACTTAAAATAATTCTGATTTCTTTTGATAGAATGTTCCCAAAGGAGGACTTGAAACATTAGCTTAATACGTAAGGCAATACATTGGAATGGAAATGGTCAGCTAAGAACAATCCACTCAGTGACTTGTCATTATTGGCCATTAAAAGCATTTCACAAAAGAAAGATCCTGCTTGTTGGAAACAGGATTTCATTTTTTAGACCGCTTCTACCTATGCTGCAAGGAAGTAATGGAAGATCACGTAGATTTAGAAGGCAATCTCACAGCAAATGCAAGTAAGGAAAAAAGCAGCGGGGGAGGGGGAAGGGGAACCACTTCTGATAATAAAATTCAGAATTTGGGCTTTGGTTTAATAACTGCTGCCAATGGCTAAAAGATTCCTTTGTTAACCTTACTGTTGGGAATGGGATGGAACAACCCCCTCCAGTGGCATGCTTTTCTGCAATCCCCTATATGCTTCTCTTTTGAACTTCTGATATGTTTCATATTTGAAGATGATAAAATGGAACTTTAAATATTTTGAGAGTACTGTTATTTTAAAAGATAATTCTCTTAAGAAGTGAGTTTTCTCAACTAAAGCTAATTTCTTATTTTCATAAGACATGGTGAGAAAATTAGATTGCTTTTTTACTGGAACTTACTTGCATGTGCTGGTATATCCTCCTGTCAGTATTTATTAAGTAACTTGACAAGAGGAAGTACACTTGATTTTCAAAATAAATATTGTTATCTATGGCATTTAAAGACTTACAGTACTGATACAATACACATGAATTCACATGAACTTCTCTCCTGGAATACTTATTTTTAAAAGTAAGGTAAATTAGAATGCCCAAAATAAAAATATCCAGAAATATGAATAAATTTATCTTTCTGAATATACGTGTCCTTTGGAGTTAGCACTATGTACATGAAAATTTTTCTTCTTCCTAGCATTACAAAACTTCAGTGCTCAGATATAAATACATCCTTATATTTTTACTCTGCTGAAATGTTTTCTTTATTGCACATGAACTCATGCTATCAAGGAGATTCTGACTATCGTGACCCTACAGGACAGGGCAGAAGGCTTTTGTAACTTTCCCAGATCAGAACTGTTTATGGAGTAGAAAGCCTCATTTTTCTTCCCGAGAGCAGCTGGTGGTTTCAAACTGCTGACCTTGCCGGTAGCAGCCCAATGCTTACTCGTTCAAGCTCCACGTGATCTACTTATCTTGCTTTTCAAGGTCTTTATGTTTATTTGTTATTAATACTTTGACCTAAGGAGCCTTGTGGTAAAGTGCTCTCACATTGTGGCAAGAGTACTGATGCCAACCAAAGGTTGGTGGTTCAAACCTACTCAAGTAACTGCAAGAGAAAATGTGCTCCTATGAAGACAGTAGCCTATAAATTCCCATGGGGACAGTATACTCTGTCACGTGGGCAGATTATGAACCAGAATTGACTTAATGACACTTAACAATACCCAAATCTTTTAATTTAAAAAACTATTTATATAATGCAAGACATTTTAGAATTCAGAAAATTTAAAACCTTAACCAGTACCATGACTAAAACCAAACTCTTTGCCATCAAGTCAATGCTGATTCATAGTGACCCTGAGACTATAACTACCTGAGTTGAAAGCCCCATCTTTCTCCCATGGAGCTGCTGGTGGTTTCAAAGTGCTGAGCATTCAGATCGCCAGCCAATGCATAACCACTACACCACCAGTACCATATATGCATGTATTTATATACACACTCGCATGCACACACACACGCACATATACACAAACTCACTGAAAATTGCCATTAAAAGAATGCATGTTTTAAAATGCCTATATTTTACAACCAACCCCGATTTAGTTGAATAATTTGTTCTTTTAAAAGATGATGATCAGAGACAAGCAGCAGTTTGTAGCAAGAAACTTAACATTAACAAGCAAAAATTATTCATCTTCCATAAAAAATGCTGAACGACAGCCATGATCTCTACATGCAACATTTATATGCTCCTACTCTGTAGCAAGTATATTTTCATTAGCTCTATGTATAAAATGCTTAATATTACAATATGATGCATTTAGAAAAAAAGAGCTTAAATACTTTGTCCAGTAAGAGTAGAACCAAAATGGATAGCAGATAGTCAGCGATGGCAAAATGGTTAAGTACCGGACTAAAAAAGGCTGAGGGTACAAATCCACCCAGGACACCTCACAAGTCGGGCCTGACAATTTGCTTTCAAAAGGTCAAATGTATTCTTGAACCCTCCCCAGGGAAGTTCCATCTACTCTGCACCACGGGGAATGTTGTGAGTCAGAATCGGCTCACTGGCAACTGCTAGCAACAGCTGTTAATGTAGATAAATGATTCCTAAAAGAGACGACAGGGAACGCTGTGATCTGCAATGAAGAGAATAAGTGAAGAATGTTTCTATGAATACAATACTACTGGCCCTTTCGCGATCATTGTCTCTGGGAAGCCTAAAAAGGTTGAAGTAGAAATAGGAGGGATGATATGACACACTCTTAGGGCATTTTTCATAAATATATTCTATCTCCTGAAAAGATGAAGTGTCCACTCATTCTTTTTGGCACAGTGATTCCGTGTATTTCCTATCTCTGTCTCTAATCTATCATCTATATTTTTCTATCCACAGACACACACACATACACACACAGAGCTTTAAAAAGCTCATGAATAAAATGCCATTAACTTTCAATTACATTTTTCCATGAACTTTTAAAAGACCTTTCATTCATATTTTCATATATATAATTCATATGTATATCATTTTCTATCATGTAAAAGTTGATTTTATAATATAGCAACTCCCCCAAATCTCTTCTTATAACTTTAAAATAAACTAAAAGAAATGATAAATTAACTGTATTTAACAAAATGTGAAAATGTTCCATCTTCATTTGTTCCTTACAAGCCATGACGTTGACCATATTTAACAATCAGACATCAATTTCTCCATTTGTGAAAATAAGAATTTATAGTTTACAAGACCCAAGGTTATACTCTGGATATAGGAATAACATAAAGGCTAGAAGGAGGGTCAAATAAAACAGTTTGTAGCTTAGTTAGATGAATATTTTAATATATCAGATTATTAAGCTATGCTAATCAAAATAGAATTTTTTACTGGAGACAATTTCTAAGTTTAACATGATAAATAGTTCAAAAACTTCTTTGCAAATTTTTTTGCTATATTATTCATTTAGCTAAATCAACTACCCCAATTCCCTTTCAAAATGATGGCATTTTAAACCTGTTTCAATCTGAGTAAAAATAAAAAAGTAATACTGAAAAGTTAACTCAGTTACTAAATAGGAGATCCTAATTAAAATACAACTCTTTCACATGTTCTTAAACTTAAAAAGTGTAAACTCAGAATTGATACTTTCTGTTCCAACCCAGCAGCTTTATGCTGAAGGAAATGAGGTTATTGGCTTAGTAATGATTTACAGCCACAGAATGCTCGATAAAGTCACTATGATTTGAAATCAACTTGAAGGGAGTGGGTTTATTTTTATCTTTTTGTACCACTTCTTTGGCCAAAAATACTTCACACCTTCTCAATGTCTCAAGAGCTTCTCTCTTTCGACGTCCATCATTTGATTTCACAGTCCTTGAGATTATATATACTTTTTTTCACTTGTAGCTCTATTTTTCCCCCTTTGGGGGTTTTCAATAGTTTTTTTGTACTTCTCAGAGTTTTATATGCTGAACATAGTATTTCTAAAACATCCAAAGCTGCTCCAGTCTGAACTGGAAGCCAATTTCTATATTATAAAAGTCTTCCAACACCTCAAAATCAAACAAAATTTATTTCTTGATTTAATTGACAGTTAATTATAGCACACTCTCCTTGTTAAAAACCATCCCCAAAACTAAAAACTTAGAGCCTTGGAAAATGACTTGCCATTTTTTCTTGTTCTTCATTTCCAATTAATCACCAAAATCTGTTGTTTCTTTATCTTAGCAAAATGTTGCTCGTGCATATTACTGTTGATGTCCAGAGGTATATCTCTTAGTTGAAGTTTTCATGTTCTCTTTTTGTGACATTTTTTTTTACATTTTATTAGGGGCTCATACAACTCTTATCACAATCCATACATATACATACATCAATTGTATAAAGCACATCCGCACATTATTTGCCCTATTCATTTTCAAAGCATTTGCTCTCCACTTAAGCCCTTTGCATCAGGTCCTCTTTTTTTCCCCTCCCTCCCTGCACCCTCCTCCCTCATGAGCCCTTGATAATTTGTAGATTGTTATTTTGTCATATCTTGCCCTATCCGGTGTCTCCCTTCACCCCCTTTTCTGTTGTCCATCCCCCAGGGAGGAGGTCACATGTAGATCCTTGTAATCGGTTCCCTGTTTCCAACCCACTCACCCTCTACTCTCCCAGTATCGCCCCTCACACCCCTGGTCCTGAAGGCATAATTCACCCTGGATTCCCTATGCCTCCAGCTCCCATATACACCAGTGTATAACCTCTGTCCTATCCAGTCCTGCAAGGTAGAATTTGGATCATGGTAGTTGGGGGGAGGAAGCATCCAGGATCTGGGGGAAAGCTGTGTTCTTCATCAGTATTATATCGCACCCTGACTGACCCATCTCCTCTCCTAAACCATTCTGTGAGGGGATCTCCAGTGGCCAACAGATGGGCTTTGGGTCTCCAGTCTGATGCCTTATACCTGGTCCCTTTGGCACCTCGTGATTGCACAGGCTGGTGTGATTCTTCCATGTGGGCTTTGTTTCTTCTGAGCTAGATGGCTGCTTGCTCACCTTCAAGCCTTTAAGACCCCAGACATAACTATCTCTTTTGATAGCCGGGCACCATCAGCTTTCTTCGCCACATTTGCTTATACACCTGTTTGTCTTCGGCGATCGTGTCATGGAGGTGTGCTGCCAATGATATGTTTTTTTGTTCTTTGATGCCTGATAACTGATCCCTTCAGGACCACGTGATCACACAGGCTGGTGTGCTTCTTCCATGTGGGCTTTGTTGCTTCTGAGCTAGATGGCCGCTTGTTTATCTTCAAGCCTTTAAGACCCCAGACACTATCTCTTTTGATAGCCGGGCACCATCAGCTTTCTTCACCACATTTACTTGTTCACACGCTTTGGCTTCAGCAGTTGTGTTAGAAGGGCGAGCATCGTAGAGTGCCAATTTAATAGAAGAAATTATTCATGCATTGAGGGAGTGCTTGAGTAGAGGCCCAAGGTCCTTCCGCCACCTTAATACTAAACCTATAAATATAGACACATAGATCTATTTCCCCATCCTCAAATATATATTTGCATGTACATGTCTTTGTCTAGACCTCTATAAATGGACTCTCTGCCACCACTCTAACATTGCATGTCTACCGTAAGCTTTATCACCATAAACATAATTCTGTTTCTGTCACTGTGAAGACTACTAACCTCAATGAAATGCTCGCCATAACGCTTCTGTAATAAAATACTGAAAACAGTTTATGGATTTGTTAAATAACTTGTGACACGGGTGAACGATAGAACAGGGCACCAACTCTTAAACTGATGATGCAATCAGTCTATATTTAGTGATCTACACGTGCTCATCACCAAAAGGCCAAGAAGCGATGTTTAACAATAATATACGCTATTAACTTAGAGAAACATCCTAGAGAATATTACAACATTATAAACCCTACTTTTATGTGAATAAAACATGTAACTGAGGAGTATGCAAAGTGATATCTGACTTTTCTATTACAGAAGGCATACACCAATAATAGTTAGCAAAGAGCTCTTTGAGGGCATGAATAAATATGCTTTCTCTTTCAGTGCTAGTATTTTGTGTTTTATCTGGAACAGGGTAGAACCTCAGTAATACATTTCACATTGAATTAAAATTAAAACAGCTGCACTGTTGAGCTGTGATTCAGGACAGAGGCAGCAAGCTATACAGGGAAATCTTAGGGAAAAGAAAGCCAGGAAAGAGCCACACCAAATACTACTAGGGATGTCTCCCTGAGAGTGAGAGCAGTGATAAATTTCATTTTCTTTCAAGATCCAGTTTTTTTTCTGTAAAATTATCATTGCGCATTAGCACACTTAAAAATCCACCAGCCCCAGAGAAACTAGAACATTATTTCAACCTATTTTACAAAACTATGTAGATGAAAACATTCCCCTTTTTAGAAAAACAATTATCTTGGGAATGGCAGTTTGGATAACACAGTTTAAGATATGATTCCCCAAAGTTGCCCTCCCCTGAAGTTCCACCCACTGTGGAACCTCTGTGACCTTGAACAAACAATTCTTCCCTCTGGTCCAATGTCTTGCCCTTGTTATCTTCTAGCACCTCACCACCACCCTCCAAGGCCCATTCCGTTCAAATGCGAAGATATTCAGATTCTGAGGCTGAGATGACTAACTGCTCTACTTGATTTCATAAAATACCGTTTATTTAATTTTTTCATATTGTGAACTACATGAAGGTTTTATATCCAACAACTCTTCACAACTTCCATTGCCCTCTGGTTTCCGTCACCCAAACCTGGCATCTCCCTCTGGTTGGACATTTTTTTCCCTTTCTTCCAAATAACACCTGTCCATTCTCTTTCTGGCCCCCGGGTTGTTAGCAGTTAAGGTATTTCTTGGAGTCTGAACCCCTTTTAATATATATCTAGCTATCTCTATATGTGTGTACTCATACAGCTTGAATGGGTAATACTGTCCTTTTGCTTTTGACTAATTTCACTCACAGTAATAGCCTCTAGGCCAGTGGTTCCCAACCTGTTGAGCATGACCCCTTTTGTGGGGTCGAATGACCCTTTCACATGGGTCTCATAACAGTAGCAAAATTACAATTATGAAGCAGCAACAAATATACTTTTATGGTTGGGGGTCACCACAACATAAGACCTGTATTAAAGAGTCATTAGGAAGGTTGAAAACCACTGCTCTAGGCTTATCCATGTCATAAAATGATTCACAAATTTATCTTTATTCTTAATATTTTATAGTATTCCTTTGTGTGCTTTTACCAAACTTTATTGATCCATTCTTTCACTGATAGGCATTAAGATGGTTTCAATCTTTTTTCCTATTGTGGATAATGCTGTACTGAACATGGGCATGCATATGTTATTTTGTGTTACAATTCTTACTTCCTGAGGCTATATACCTAGTAGAAGGATTGCTGAGTAATGTGGCATATCTAGTCCCAAGCTTTGGAGGAGGACCATGCTATCTTCTATAGTGGCTGTTAGTTCTGACAGTCCCATCAGCATTAAATGTGGGTTCCAGTCTTTCTACCCTCTCCTCATTGTTTTCTGGTATTGTTTTTAACTTTATTATTTGTTTTTTAGTTTTCTTTTGTTGTTGTTGCTTTTAACTTTAATATTGATGCTGGATGGACTTGTCTTGGAAGAACTATGGCCGGACTCTGTTAGAGGCAAGGATGGCAAGACTTCATCTTATGTATTTTGAAATATTGTCAAGAGAGACGATATGTTTCTGGGGAAGGGCATCACGCATGTGTCTCCCCCCCCCCCAAATTTGTGATTTCTTTCAGCCTGAATCCTAGTGCCCCGGGGGCACCTTATGGGAGTGAAGCCTCTGCGAGGTGGGCTTTGTTGTTGTTGGGTGGGCTCTCATGGCTCCTCAGATCATTAGTGAGTTATAAGGAACTAAGGATGCTCTCACAGTGCAGGAATGCATTGGGCTAATTAAGACCTGCGCCCTATACCTTTCTCTGGGTTTGTGTCCTGTTGCTCTACCAGTGGAGGTGGGGGAGGAGTGGTGCAGACACCTCTAGCGATGCTTGGGTTACTCTCAGCCTCTCTTCCGTTGTACCACTGCCCCTGTGTCAGCTACCAGCCATGTGTCTACACTGTAGAGTTTTCACTCTCTTGCCCTGAGGCAGTTTGCTTTCAAATGCCCTGTTCTTTCAGAGTCTGTTCTACAGCCCCGGGAATGAACTGGGAGCTGTAACTACTGGCTGATTCTGGGAAAGGATTTGCTAATAATTCTGTTCTCCTTTGAGCTGGCAGTGGGGCACACCCTATGATACAGACAGGGCTGATTTTGGGGTTTTATGCCAACCAAGAATTTACCCATCTGCTTGTCTTCTGGGTGTTGGCAGTCAGTTCACCTGTCCAAATTTTCCTCAGAGCCCCTGGGCTCCAGTTTTCTCCTCCATTTTTGCTTTTTCACATCTTTCCTGGAGTGTAGAGATTATTGGATCATATCTGGCTAGGCTGCCATCTGGACAGAAATCCTTACCCATTTCATATTTGTTTTCTGTTGACTGCTTCTCCAACGTTTATCTTCCTAACCACTTTGGGGGGTTACAGATGTCATATTAACTTTTTATCTTTATAAACCAGTGCAACAAGGCCTGGTGGCACTGCAATGAAACATTCTGCTGGTAGCTACGAAGTTAGGGTTTGAACCCCTTTGGGATTCCACACGAGAAAGCGGTGACAGTCTGCCGTGGTGAACACGACAACCGGGAAACTGCGGCGGTTCTATGTTGTCCTACTGGGTCCCTGGACATCGCAACTCAGCACCAATGGATTTTAATTTCATAGTCCAGTGTACTGCTTGGGAAAGAACCGGAAGCTGTGAAATAATGGAGGAAGGAAGGTAATGGCTATGAACACATACTAGAAATAAAGATAATAGGTGTGATTCAGGCACATTTTAGGACAAAAGTGATAACTATACTTTGTAATTTTACAATATACAAGCTTATACAAGGGTAGCATTTCTAAAAAATACCACATCCATTGAAGTCATTAGATTTCAGACACAATGGAGTCTCAGATATGTGAGTTAAGAAAATCTAGAAATGACTTCTCTAGCATTCCTTTGCTCTTTTCATCTTAAGATTTATTGTGAATTTAAAAAAAATAAAGACATAATGAAGATGTGCTGTTTAATCTGTCATGAGTTTTCATGTCTTTTTTCTACTAATATTTCCTCCTTAAATGTCAAGTCTCACAGTGAAAACTTTTAAAGTTAAGCAAGAAATTCAGAACTATCTACACTCTGTGCGATCCAAATTGATTCATGATGGGCTTGCTGGGGGAAAAATAGTTTCACTTCACTTTAGTCGTTCTTATAGGAAATGCCACTCTGCAGATGCTACAATTACAAAGTCACTTGAAAAAAAGGTAATAGGACACAAAGGTCTCTCATCTTCAAAGCAAAAACCAACAGCATCACCAAAAATAATTTGAAGAAAAATTATCCCCCCAACAATTCTTCTATCTTATTAAAGACTTTAAATGAAGCAAGTTTGGAGAACAAAAATTATTTAAGTTCTTCATTGGGAAAGAAGCCGAGGAGAGGTAAAATTGCAATTTTTACTTTTGGAATGTCTGATTTATTTTCTTACTCAACAATACAGAGGGAGACTACTTAATTGAATTATGTGGGAAAATATCGGAATGCCTGAAATAAAGGTATTAAACAAGCTTATTATCGTTTTAGGAGCTTGTTGTTGTTCCGGTGCCCTCGCATCAGTTCTGACTTGCAGCGCGCTATACACAACAGACACACACTGGCTGGGCCTGCACCATCCTCATGGGCACCGCTACCTCCAAGACCACCGTTGTGGCCACTGTGACACCCTTCTTTTGAAATGTTTCCTCTTTGACCCTGTACTTTACTGAGCATGAGGTCCTTCCCAGGGACTTTCCCTCTCTGATGGTGTTGTTGTTTGTAAGTACCAGCAAGTCATTTCCAACTCAAGCAAGAATTTGCTGAACATCATCCAACAATAGCTGCAGTAGTCCTTCCTGATCACATGGCCAAAGTGCATAAAACAAAATCTTCAATTCTTTCTGCTTAATAGCATTCTAGCTGGATTTCCTCCAAATAGATTTGCTGGTTCTTCTGATAGTCCATGGTGTATTCAGTAGTCTGTGAAAACACCACAATTCAAGTGAATCAATTCATCAGTTTTTGTTGTTCTATATCTAAATGTCAGACACACTATAGTCCTCAAACAGCACCATTACTTTTGGGGAAAAATACTTTTGCCCACAATTGCTCAATTCAATCCATTGTTTAATTTCCTAACTGTTGCTTCTATCAGCAGTGATTGTGAATCCAAGTAAAATTAACGCCTTGAAGCCTTTTTTAACCCTACCATGATGTTCCTTATTGATCCAGCTGTGAGGAACCCTGTTTTCTTTATGCTGAGGTGTAACTCAGACCGAAGGTTGTAGTCTTTGATCTGCAGAGTTGCATCAGTCAGAGTTGCCGGTCCTCTGCATTTCAGCAGGTGAGGTTGTACCATCCATATATGGCAGGTTGTTCAGAGTATTCATCCAATCCACATTCTGCAGTCTCCTACATAGAATTCAGTTTCTCAGATTGCTTTAGTATTCAGATGGAATGAGTATGGTGAATAAATAAAACTCTGACACAGATCTTTCCTGATTTTAAACGTTCATCAAAAGCACAAGATCATTTGGAATTCTGATCATTTGCCATGTTAACCATACTTTGTTTGACCCACAAAGTATGGCACCTTCACATAATCAATAAAACATGGCTCCACATCTTCCTGGTTGCTATAGTTCAGGTTGTGCGTCAGTTAGGCTGTGCCGGGCTTCTCCTTGGTTTGACAGTCACTGTCACGATGATGAGCTCTAACACAATGTAGTCACCTCCACACTGGGCTCTGCAATCAATTGAAAAGAAGGAATGTCACCTGCCTCCAATGCAAGTATAATAGATGTAAGTCCAATATATAGAGAATGTAACTTTTCCATATTCTGTGGAAAAGTTTGCTTCCTTTTTTGCTAGGTCGGTATCCTGCACCAGGCTCACCAACCCCTGGTTCTTTCAGTTTGAACCAGTGAATGGCCTGCCATATAGCCAGTCAATCCTGGGGATCCTCCATGGCCTGCCATTTGCTCTGCTGACCTTCCATTCAATTGTCTCTACACTCATCAGCCTGTTAATTTCCAGCAAGTCTTAGGCCTTTGCACATTTCACTACGGAACTTTATTTTGTCTTCTTGAGCCACCTTCAAAATCAATTGGCTTTTTTGTATTTCACCATTTCTCCATTCATTTTAGTTTCATGGGAACAAGTTGCAGTCTTTTTATCAGGCATCTATTCAAATGTTATCTTTCTCTCTTTGGCTTTCTTATAACCTTTATTTCCTTCATGTAAGATGACGATGCTATCCCACAATTCCTCTGGTTCTTGGTCATTAGTATACAAGGTATCAAATCTACACTTAATTCCATCTCTCAATTCAGGTGGGATGGACTCAAGGTCCTATTTTGGTTCTCATGAACTTGTTTTAATTTTCTTCACGCGGGTCTTGTTCTGACTGATGATAATGACCTTCTCTATGACCTCTTTAGACATATGTAGTCAACTTGATTCTGTGTATTCCATCTAGAACTAAAGTCCATTTGCATGCTCATTGTTTATGTTTTTGAAAAACAAAATATTTGCAATGTATGAGTCATTGACCTTGAAAAATTCTATCATGTGATCTCCATCATTATTTCTATCATCATGACCATATTTTCCAACTCCAAATCTTTCTTTATTCCTAACTTTTACATCCCAATCATCAATTGTAATCAATGTATTTGATCACATATTAGATTGATTTGCCAAATTTAAAGGAATTATTTGATTTCTCCATCATTAGCATTAGGAATTTGTGTGTAAATTTGAATATAGTCCTATTAACTACTTTTTTCCTGTGCATAAGGGTATTATCGCTAGCAAAATTGTACATCAGGACATTCTTTCTAACAATAATGTGATGTCAATTCTCTTCCATTTGTCATTTCTTGTGTAGTAGACCATATAATTATTGATGAAAATGGCCAATATCAGTTCATTTTCACTTCACTTATGTCTAGAATATCAGTCTTTATGAATTTCATTTAGTCTTTGAAAACTTTCCGTTTTTCTATAGTCATATTTAATTTCATGGCCAACTAATGAGGAGAACTTTTACTACTTTCTTCTTATTTTAAGTTGTGCTATATAAGCAAATGAAGATTTCCCAAAGCTTTGCCTTATCCATATCCTTAAGGTGAAGAATACTTTGAGGAGGGAACTCTTTCCAGTAGCATTTTGAATGCCTTCCATGTTGGGCTGAGATCCAGAAGGTCAGCAGTTTAAAACCACCCGCTGCTATGCAGGAGAAAGACTGGGCTTTCTAATCCCATGAAGAGTTACAGCCTTGGAAACCCACCACGATTCTTCTACTCTGACATATGGCGCTGCTTGAGTCCAACCCAACGAGCTCATCTTCTAGCACTTGACTAGACAATGCTCCAGTTTCCTTAGATTTCCACTGGTCAGTCTCTTCAGAAGTGAACCACCAAGTGCTTTGTTCTAATCTACCATAGTCTTGAAGGTCCACGGAAACTTGTCCACCGTGGACGACCCCATTAGAATTAGAAAACTTGATGAAGTAGCTTCTAATGTGAGAGCAACTTACAAGGCACCACTTTCAGGCAAACTGACAAAAGTGATGCTGAGTAGTGAATATGCAAGTATTTACTGGATACATGAGCAGTAGATGTTGTGATAAAACATTTTAATTAAAAATAATAAACTAAACCAGAAAAACTGTCTTTAGAACAAGAGCTAAACTCATATTTTTGAGAATATTAAAATAAATATTAAACTAATTCCATTATATTTGAATTTTGGGGGAAATGGTGTGCAACAGATACACACGTTCTGATACAGAATATATATACTCTATATTAAACACTTAAATATATAAGACTTTAAAGAAATAGTGTGTTCATGAGAGTTTTCATAAGAAACCTGGGTTAAATAATTGGAGGCTAAATATATAAACAAGGAAACGTAATTAGTGAATTTGTAGATATAACTTGTCAAAATAAACCAAATTTATGAATTAATTGTTTACTTTTTAATACATAACAATAATCTCAAACAAAAACACTGTCATTCATTTCAATTCATAGTGACCCTAAAGGATAGAGCATAAATCTTTGTATTTTTAAGACTTTAAATCTTTATAGGAGAAGACAGTCTCAGCTATTTTCTGATGGGCAGTTGATGGATTTGAACTGGTCATCTTTAAATTAGCAGTTCAATGTGTAGCCCAAAACACCAATGTGTAGGGACCCTTTCAAAAAGATTAGAGGGATTCTCATTTTAAAAATACGGTATATGCTCAAAATGACTTCAATCTTGGCAATCTAGTTATTTACAATACAAGGTACATAATGCTCATGTATCAGTGTACTCAGATTTACAGGAAAAATATTCTATTACACTTGGGAATGCTCAGTGTTCAAATCAACAATTCTGGGTCATGTCACATTTCAGGTTATCCTCACATGCATGAGGCACACATGTATATACTTTGACTTTGAGGTTTGGAGAAATCAAAATCAATTTTACATGGAAGCAAATATCAAATAATTTACAACCACAACATTTATTAATGTCATGCTAATAGTGATATATCAGAATAGATTTTGCATAAATCAGATAGGCCAAGAAGTAAGTGAAATTTATCCACATGGTTATATACTTTCACCATTTCTCTTCCATTCCAAAATATATATTCAATGTAAGTGAAAAGATGTTATTATAGCACTGCTTAATTTAAAAACTCTACAAATTATTTTTAGATATATTATAATCACAAGCTATTTCACAATTGATTTGACTACCCCACTTAGATTGAGAATAATTGTCTAATACAAAATAGTGTAATGCTTTGTGGTCAATGGAAAATATTCATATCATGATCTAAAGTAAATTAATGATATAATTTCAATTTATAAATAATTTCACTTCAAGTTCCAATAATGGAATAATTCAATATGTCAACTAAAATAAAACAAAAATTAAGATAATAAAGGAGAAAATCTTAGCAAAATGTGCTTGAAAGTCATTCATGAAAATCCAACACACCCAAGATTTCTATACTGCTGTCTTCTCATTAAAGGAATGAAAATTGCCATCAGATACTTACTGGGAAAATGACCTGGTTTGTCACGCCAGAAAAAGATATTCTTCACAGCACCTAGAATTACTTGTTGCTGCTACTGTTTTAAATTATGAAAACTTACCTGATACAGAGATTAATATAATGATGTAATGTATAGATGTACTTTCTTTGGGATTATTTATCTTCCTCCTTATGAATGAATTATCCAGATGTAATAATGTCTTCATTCTTCCAGTGAATAACCTTACTTATTCTTACTTTTGCTTTCTATAAAACCATGTAACTCCACCATTCAACTATCTTCAAATAGCCTCCGTTTTCCAGAATTAAAAAATCTAAATCTCATTACCTGCATTCCAATTTACTTGTCAAAATTGATCAAGCCATAATGCTTCTGTGAAAAGCTCTCTATTCAATTAAGCTGGACTTCCGGTTTGTTTAGCACCCTTGGAGCATTCCCAAATCCTCCATTTTCCTCTTTTCTGCCAAAATGGCTTAGTCCATCTCCAGTTCCAATTGTTAGGGATCAACGTAAGTTTCTTGTTCTTTTCAGTCTTCCCTGACTGTATCATATATTTCTTCCTCCATCACTTTGAATTACACACATCTAGCTCCTTCTATGCATATCCTTACAAAATTTACATTCTCAAACAAATGTAGCTACAGCAGTCTGAGGTCAGTACCAGGTGCTCTATTTGCTCAGTATCTCCATCCCCTGTGACATTGTCAACTATTTTAGAAGTGCTTAATAATTTCTGGATTGATTGATGGAACACCTCACAGTTACTTAGCAACAAAAGTAGAGTAAGAAAATATTGAAGAGCAATCACCATTTGATTATCTAAGGCTTAAGTACATAGTGCAATAACTTCACAATAATTTCCATGCATGAACTCTTGTGTTTTAATTGTAAACGACACTAAAAAATCAAGTTTTTATAGTGCTAGTATTTATACTAGATGTTGATTTGGATACACTAATAATCTAGTGAGATCACTATAGCTTACTAGAATATTAGAATCATTTATCAGTACTGAAGAACTTTTCCATGTCATGACTTTTTTTCCATTCATTAGCAGTAAAGAAAAGGTGCTATAATACACACACATACACACACACACACAGATGAGCCCTTTTCCCAAGACTTGCTTAAGTTATAGTCTTATTGGTAAAATATTATGTTAAACAGAACTTATTTATAAATATGTCCTCCCACTGGATGGCAAGCCATGAAATTATGAATAAGCATAGATGCACCTCTTATCTGGGAAAATAAATCAAAATTTACATTTATCCCCCTGACACACACTTATAAGTACCTCCCCCCGTATTAAATAATGAGATACTAGCAATGTGATTGGCAATGTTTTAAAACCCAGCAATAGAGCAGGAAAAAAATACAGGTTAAAAAGAAATAATGCTGTTAACACACTACTGTATTTGCAATTGAAAATATTAAGGAGACATTGATGCTCGATTTTTAAAGAATCGGGGATATCCTATAAGAATGGCATTCTTAGTTATTTGAAACTATAGGGGGTAAGAAAGAATCCGGCAGATTAACAACTCTGAAGGGCTGAAGTGGGAGGGTGGGGGGTATGCAGTGCCATCCATCAGGGAAACAGGGTTGGCAGCAACACTTGTTCCAACTTCCCTCTCCCAGCAGGTGCTGCTGTGGCACAGGATTAGTCTCAGAGGGATTCCAAAGAAGGCAAAGTGGAAGATGAAAGAACAAAATAGAAGAGCATTCTCTGGGCGGTATTCATATTTCTTTGCTACACAAACTACAAGACGACTTGCAAATAAACACAGGTGACATCCTGGCTACCTCATGAACAGAGGGATAAGTGAGTCCTTAGATTCTGGCTGTTTTGGAATTGTTTGTCTAGATTTTTCAGATGCCTTGAGTTGTGATCATCTTTACATAATCTGGTTTCAATATTTGATTTTACTTAAATATTTTACAGAATGCTTACCAATATATTTATTATCAAGATAATTTTCTACTGACCTCTTGGGGACAAAAATGGGAAAGCATATCTTTTTCTTCTTTAACATGTCTTTCCTGACATACTGAAATGCAAACAATTATGGTCCTTAATTAAATATGCAGAATTTCACTTTTTCTGAAACAATCAAACAAAGAAGAGCAAACAATTTTTTGCTTGTAAGTGACTCAAATTAACTTAAAAATTAGTAAACAATAAATAAGGACGAGATTTAAAATGTTAGACAATATATGGTCTCTATGAAATAAGCATTTGTTTTTCTGTAATCAGATGGGTATATTGTAAAAGTCAAGTAAAAAATAAAATGCTAAGCTATTTACTCATTGTGATATCATTAGGTAATCTGATTAAGAGCTATATACCCTATAAATATTGGGGCAGATTGGAAGTCCTATTATTGAGCTTTATCATAGGAATGAAGTTCCATTATAATTTTGGTACTAAAAACTAATAATGCAGAGTAAAGATTTGAAAATATGAATTCATTTAAAAATAATTGATTACGAATTTTAACTTTAAAAGTTGAGTGCTATACTCCAAACACTGTACAAGAGGTATTCCAAAATCTTGTGGAAAAAAATTGAATTAAAAAAAGGAAGCTTATTCCATGTACAGATCCTTCAAATATATTTCTCTTTTATTTATTTATTTTTTAATATTTATCTTTTACTATAATTGATGATGAAAATAACCTGGATATCAGACACAGAGTATTGGAGAGATGATTATGGTAGATTAAAATGAAAAATGTGACTTGAGTGGTTAAAAGCTTATCATTTGATTTCCATTTTGACATTCTTTGAACTTGAGTTGGTTTTTAATATTTTGTGAATGTAGGTGCCCCCCCAAAAATAATTGGGGTTTATCTCTGTTGTGGTATTATTAGTAGCCTTCTTAACCCTCCATGACATATTTTTCTATGTTTTTCAGTATATGAAATCCGGGATGGGAGAATCTCCAGACAAAAATAACTGGCTGAAGGAGTTCTGGGAGGCACTGGCTGGACAGTGGGGCTGCGTGGGGCTGGTGGACAGGGGGAACTCATATCAATGAGTACAAGAAGGACGAAAATGTTTTGAAACTGAATGTGGTAGCGATTGTACAACACTTCTTGATATGAACAGACTATTGAATGTAATGATGTCTGGATTGGGTCTTAATAAAATGGTTTGAAAACATATATAATTGTTCAACAAAAATTTGTGATGCCCCCTCAATTAAACAAACTAGAGCTAATAGGCATGAGAGGTTCCTATACCTAAAACGTTAACTGAGCATCCCAAATTCCTAAAATCCTTATATTCTAAAAATATTTTTCTATCCAATTCTTATCAAAATATTTTATCAAAATGTATATAAGTGTACTGAAATTCCTGGCTGACAAGAGATTAACATCTTTTGCTACTGACTAAAAAATTGGAGGTTCAAGTCCTCCCAATGATGTTTTGAAAGAAAGTTTGGAGAGCTACTTCTTAGAAGTCAACCACTGAAAACCCTGCAGAGCGGAAGTCTACTTGGCATGCACAGGGTCACTTTTGAGTCACACTATATTCAGCAGCTAGTGTTTTTATTTGTTTTGTTTTCATAAGTATACCATCATTTAAGCTAACTATAAACACCCTTGAAGTAACAAAAGCAGAGTGCCATTTATGAAAATATTAATCCAATAGAAGAGCTAATGTTAATTCATTTTAACACACTTTTGAAAATCACTTTAGTAGACAAACATGCAAGAGGAGGACAAAGAAAGATCAATTAATTATACTGCCACCATCTTCAAGAAGTATGCGATGCATCATGAGTACTGTTCAATAGGAAAGACTCTCAGTAGCCTGTACTTAAAAAAATGTGCAATGCCCATGAGAGTGTCCTGTAAACTGTAAAACACATTCAGTTGTGAATATACTTGCTAAAATCAAAACTGTACACTGGCTGCTTAGATTAAGATAGGTGGTTTACCAACTACTAGCAAGATCACCTTGGGAATGCTATTTGTTTCATCTTAGTTTCAGTAAAGGAGGCCTGGTTGCATGGTAGGTAAGCAGCCAATGGCTAACCAAAAGGATGGAATCCACTAGCCACTCTATGGGAAAGAGATGACGCAGCCTGCTTCCATAAAGATCTACAAACTGAAAACCCAATGGGACTGTCTTGCTGTGTCTGAGAGGTCATTATGAGTCAGAATGACTCAACAGCAATGGGTTTACTTTAAACAAGGTCAACACAATGGTATCCACTTCACTGAAAAAAAATTAAACTAGATAAACAAACGCCAAATTCATTACCACCAAATCGATGCTGACTCATAGCGACCACTATAGGGCAGGGTATGACTGCCCCTGTTGGTTTCTGAGCCTATGACTCATCACAGGAGTAGAAAGCCTTATGCTTCTCTTGTGGAATCCCTGGTAATTTTGAACTGCTCACTTTGTGGTTAGTAGCAGAATTCATAACCACTACACCATCAGGGCTTCATTAAACAGTATCATGTACATCAATAGAATTAACAAATGGTGATCTGGCATATAACAAATGCTCAATATAGTTTAGTTGTTATTGTTTCTTAGTGCAATCCTTTATTTGTATGATATAGATGACTATATTTTAGCGTTAGGCAAGTGTTTCTCTACTGACGGCATAAATAAAGGTCACACATACAGATCACAAGAGCAATCCAAGCCTAAAACCGACTGTTGTTGAGTTCCTTGTGACTCGGAGCAATCATATCAGACAGAAAAGAGCTGCTCCTTAGGGTTTTGGGGACTCAATCTTTCTAGCAAGGGTCGCATCTTTCTTCCACTTAGTGGCTGGTGGCTTTTACCTGCCTATCTTGCAGTTAGCAGTTCAGTTCTGGAATTACTGCACCACTAGAATTCCCTACAGAAAAATGAGGTCAAATGCATATTTTATTTTATGTAAAGAAACTTCCTTGTATTTTTCAGTTTTTGATATATACAGATTCATTTCAGTGGACAACATCATTTCAAGAAGTTAACTTGAGGAAAGAAATAAATGGAATGACTTTTCCTAATCTGAATCATTAGAGACATACCTCAAATCCAATCAAGGAAAACAAGATGGCATTTATCTGCAATTAGGAATATTAATTTGAACTTAGTATTAGAGAATGCAAACCTAACCAAGAAAGAAAGAAAGAAAAGTCCCAAACCTATTGACATTAAGTTGATTCTGAGTCTTTGGGGCTCTGTGGGCCACAGCAGAGCTATGCCATAGGAACTGCAAATCTTCATCCATAAAGAAAGCAAAAGGTTATTAAAATACAGAAAAACACAAAATAGACCAGAAAAGATTTCAAAATGTACTCTTGAGTGAAGAGCAACTAAAGGGACAGGTGGCAAAGATTCAGTGAAAAGCTGACGACAGATTTCAAAGGGTAGCTCAGAAAGGTCAAGGGCAGTGCAGTGGTCCTAGAACCCCCAGGAGATACAAACCCCATGGATGCTCAAGTTCCTTAAATACTGGTAATAATGGTGATGGCGACATGGCAGCTGAACTCGTGCGCTGTGGGGATCTCAGCCACGCTTTTGGCACCATGTCTCACACCATTTTGTTAGTCCAGCCTACCAAAAGGCCAGAAAGCAGAATTTACCCTGACTCCACATCTGTGAATGAGTACATAGAAGGCGTGTGTAAGACACATAAAGAGTATCTGAAGAGAGTGAATCCTAGCAATCCCTCAATCACATAAGAACTCACTTGGTTGTTTGATCTTTTTAAAACCTTTTTATATACTTTTGTTGGGGGCTCTTACATCTCATCACAATCCATACATTCCTCCAGTGTGTCAAACACATTTGCAAATATGCCGGCATCATCATTTTCAAAGCATTCTCTACCCACTTGAACCACTGATGTCCGCTCCCCATTTCTTCCCCCTACCTCCCCTGCTCACCCTCCCTCATGGACCCTTGATAAGTTATAGATTTTTTTCTATATCTTACATCATCCGCTATTGCCCCTTACCCACTTTTCTGTTATTCACCCCCCTGGGAGGGGGTTCTAGTTTGATCCTTGTGATCAGTTCCCTCTCCCCCCCCCCACCCTCCTCTAATCCTCCTGGTATCTCCACTCACCTAGTTGGCACTGAGGGATTGATCTATCCTGGATTCCCTGTGTTGTGTTCTCTTATCTGTAGCAGTGTGCAAGCAACAAAGCCCACATGGAAGAAGCACACCAGCCTGTGTGATCATGCGGTATTGATGGAAGCATGTATCAGGCATCTAAGATTCAGAATAAAACCATACCTAAGGTAAATGGTGGGGGGCAGGGGCATGGAGTGGAGGCCCATCTGTACAGAATTGGACATCCCCTCACAGAGGGGTCACAGGGAAGAGATGAGCCGTCAGAGTGCAGTAGAGCACCAATGAACCACACAACTTTCCTCTAGTTCTTTGGTGCTTCCTTCATCCTACTATCATGACCTCAATGTTTGATCTTGATGATCTGGTAGACCCCAGCTGACTTGTCTACTAGCTGACAGCCAGATATGCCATCCTTACAACAAAGACTGGATAAAGGAAAAGATGTATGTGTTCTTTCATCAGCAGGCCCAAACAGGCTGGGAAATATTTGGGTGGAAGCATCTGGGGTGGGGGTGGTCTTGGAACACAGCTGTGTCCAGTGTGCTGTAGTGGGGATTAGGGATTATAGTAGTCCTGTGTCCATTGCGTTAACACTCTAGCCAGGATTGAGTGCATTCGATGAAATGTGAGGATTTTATTCAATCTGAACTTCCTGTTGCCTCTCTCCCCGTTTTCTTTTCCATTTTCTTATTTCTACTTTTTTACAATGGTTTACATCTATACAACGGCTCACAAGAAAGCTGTTTTTGTTGGTTATTGTTGCTTCCAATCCTTCCAGATGTTCATATCCACCTTATAACATTCCCTGTACTGACCTTTCATAAGGTAGTTGGAGTGGGTGGTTATAAGAATATTTTAATTACATCCTCAAGATAAAAGTCCTAGTTAAAATCAATGTTTGCTTATTAAAAATAGTATAGTATGTACATATAAAATACACACAAATTCACACATACTTCAAAATAATTTTTATATGCTATCATGTCAATTGAGACTCATAGAAATGGGTTGTGAAACACTGCTTAGTCCTGCACCTGCTTCACAATATTTCCTAGATTACAGTCCATTGTTCCAGCTGTTGTGTCCATTCATCTTAGGGAGGGTCTTCTTTCCTGCTGGCCCTCTGCTTTCAAAGCATGGTTTCTGTGATGCGGGACTTGTGAGAACACATTCAAAGTATGTATGAAGAAGCTCACCAGTCTTACTTCTAAGGAGTGAATGTAATCCTTCCAAGACAAATTTGATCATTCTTTTGTCAGTTAACGGTATATTAATGGTTCTTCATCAATACAATAATTCAAAGTCATCAATCATTCTTTGCTCTTCCTTTTTTATTGCAAGGCGTTCACGTGCAGATGAGTACATTGAAAACATCATGGTTTGAGTCAGGTGCATCTTATCTTCATAGTTCCATCTTTGTTTGCTTTTTAGAAACATCGCAAAGGGAGCCGCTACAGCAGATTTTCCCAATAGCATATGTTGCGATGGGTCAGAGTTGACTCACTGGCAGTGAGCTTGTTTGTGTGCTGGCTTGTTTGTTTGTTTGGATATGCTTAGGTCTCCTGCCTCTTGCTTTCATGGGTGTTGATTGTGAATCCAACTAAGTAAAAATCTGGGGAAGTGACATCTTTTCTCCATCTCTAGATTATCTATAATACTGAATATGATGTAAATGCTATGCAAATGGCAGTTTATGCTCCCTCTTAGCTTTTGAGGGATTGCTTTGACCACTTAATTCTTTTATTTTTTTCGGAGAATTAAAAAAATATCTAGTTGGGTGAATTCATGGATGCTGAGAAATGACTCCAAGAACTGAACCCATAGTTCCAGTTCCCTTGAAGGCTTCTATGATGAAAGAAATAAATGGCAGAGTCTGCCTTAAAAATGGAAACATTTCATAGGATTACTGTACCAGGAGTGTAGACATTCAGCCATATGATTAAGAACTGATAGTATGGAATTAATAATTTCAAGCTACGTTGTTTATATTGGAGAAAAGCCAGTCTTCAGGAATTGTACAAAAGCGACGGTACTCCCTTAGAAATGAAAGTGCACCTAACTAGACATTAGTATTTGTATTCGTTTATATGCATGAGAAAGCTGGACTACAAGGTATACTATAAATGAACAGACACACTTTAATGATTATAGTCTTTGCAAAGAATCTTACATATACCATGGACTGCCAGCCAAGTGGAAACACTTGTCTTGAAGAAGTGCAACTAGGATGGCCCTGAGACGCCAGGATGGAAAACCAACACTCAAAAAAACGGAAGCTAGGATGGCAAGACTACATCTCATGTACATTTGACATGTTATGAGGAGAGACCAGTTCCTAGAGAAGGATATGACACTTGGTAAAGTAGGTCAGAAGAAGGAAGACTATTGATTTGAATTAAGACAGTGACTGTACCAACGGGCTCAAGTGTAGACAGTGTTGTGTAGCATTTACATCGTTTACTCTGTTGTACATAAGGCCACTATTAGTCAGAGCGACCTGGAGCGCACCTGGACTCTTCAAGGAAGCTGACTGCCATACGTTTCCTCTGAGGAGCTCAAGGTGGGTTCAAATTCCCGATCTTTCAATTAGCAGCCAAGGGCTAATCCACTGTGCATCTCAGGTTCATTGTGTTTTCTGTTTTATAGAATGGCAGGTAACACAAGCATCCCTTTCTCCTCCGTTTCTATACACCGATGAGGTCTGCACATTCCTACATACATGCGTTCGTCTATTATGAAATTGACAAAATAATTTGTGCTGTGTATTTTCACTAAGGTCAAGGTGTTGCCAGCAAAACAAGGGGGCAGTAAGTCAAAAGAAGTTTGACCATGTTACTTATGCTTCAGCTTTCCTAGAGATGAATTAAATACAAATGGCAAGGAAAGTGAGCTACAAATCATGCCTCAAATACATCTTATGAAAGCACAGTAAAAGGAAGATGCTTCAAAGCAATCCAGGATTTCTTTTACTTTCCAGCGAAACTGTTGCCCCCAGTGGCAAACTCTTCAATATAGAATGGCTAGAAAAATCAATTTACCTCTATAGTACACAGGTCATTTATCTCCTTGAAGAATCCTGTGACATGTTTAGGAGTCTTATAGATGATCAAGTTGGACAATGCCCATGGGTTTCAAATTCCTTAATTACATCACTGATGGCATACCACTGAATATGCGGTATCCTCCTGGAAATAATACCTCCGCCATTGTAATAAACATGTTGGCGTGAAATGAAGCTGACTTGTGCCTTACCAGGAGCAAAAAGAAAGAACTAGTGAATGCAATGCCCCATAAACATATCAGGACCTCGTGTTCTGTAGAACAAACAAGGCTTAATTAATAGATCCATTAGCAGATAGCTGGTGGATGAAGAGAAAATAGGAGAAGGGCTGTCCTATAGCATATGATGACTTATTAGCAAATATTCTCTTAATGCATGATTTTATTTTATTATCATTTCTTCTAGTCTGTTGACATATAAGATGCTACAATAAAAACAGGGGTCAAATTTTAACCCACATAAAACTCTCAGGTGATGTAAATGTTTGGAACGATGCATAATTCATGCTGGGGTAATAGGTCATGTGAATGGAGATCAGTATCACTCTACTAATATCTTTTCATACTGCCTTTTATTCCTAAGTAAGAATATTTTTGTTTAAATTTCAACTAAATACATTTTGTTTACAAGTATTATTTAGACAGACTTGGCAGAAGTGGCCTACTTAATGTGTCCTTTATAGTGGGCTGTAATTCACGCTAACTGCATTTTAGACAAAGATCTTGGAATGGCTTTCCCTTTCATTATTTCCACCTTACATATTGAAAATATCTTTTTTCATGTGTGTGGAGTGTTTTTAAAGTGCGAGGCTATTTTCTCATTTTTAAAAATTGGTCAATATAACTGAGAGAACATCTATAAGTGTTGGGAAATTCATTCCTTGCAGGCATGACCTTGAGTGGCATGATGAATTCTCCATGTTCTACTTCCTCTGTAACGTTAAGAGAGGTTTATTAGTTCTTATAATCTTCCGAGTCTCATGCTTCATTGCTGAATATCAGTTAGCTTTGACAATAAGACAAACATTTGACAACAAGTACAATTAAGATTACAGTGGAGCAATTATAGGACATTTATGGGTCCTGAATGCTTTTTAAGTGAACCAAGGAAAAGATTCTTGGGGTCGTTAGTCAGATACTTATTCTGTGAAATATATGTATGATTTCTAAATGTCTTAACTATTAATATAGTTTTAAAATATAGATGAAACTGTAGAGTTGAACTGGTTAGTACCCTTTACTCTTCTTTGAGAGGAAAATAGGATCCATTCATTCAAAAATATTAAGTCCCTGCTCAACGTTCCTTGTGTCCTGACTTGGCGCGTCCATTGGCCCTCTGGGCGTGGGGAGGAGCTGCTGCTCCTAGTACCCCGCCGTCGTCGGGATGAGTTTCAGTCGTCTTTGCCGCCTGCTCAAGCCGGTGGCTCTGTGCGGTACCCTGCTTGTGTCCGGCTTAGCCAGCACCATGTGCGCTTCCCGTGACGATTGGTGCTGCGCGCGCTCCATGCACGAGTTTTCTGCCAAGGACATCGATGGGCGCATGGTGAACCTGGACAAGTACAGGGGTTTTGTGTGCATCGTAACCAACGTAGCCTCCCAATGAGGCAAAACGGACGTAAACTACACTCAGCTCGTCGACCTGCACGCCCGCTATGCTGAGTGCGGTTTGCGGATCCTCGCTTTCCCCTGCAACCAGTTTGGGAGGCAGGAGCCAGGGAGTAATGCCGAGATTAAAGAGTTCGCTGCCAGCTATAATGTCAAATTCGATATGTACAGCAAGGTCTGCGTGAACGGCGACGACGCCCACCCGCTGTGGAAGTGGATGAAAGTCCAACCTAAGGGGCGGGGCATCCTGGGGAACGCCATCAAGTGGAACTTCACCAAGTTCCTCGTGGACAAGAACGGCTGTGTGGTGAAGCAGTACGGCCCCATGGAGGAGCCCTTGGTGATCGAGAAGGACCTGCCCTGCTACCTCTAGTCCCACAAGCTCTGCCCCAACCCACTGCCCTGCGTTACCTGGACCCTTTCCCCCCCCCCCGGCACCCATGACGGCCTGCCTGCAAACCAGCCCGCTGGTGGGGCAGCCCCGAGAACCCAGCGTGCACCTCTGCCGGAGGAAGTCCCCAGGCCGCGCCAGCCCCTCTGCTTTGTGGGAATAAAACATTCAAATCTTGCCATCCAAGTCTAGTAGGAGCACTTGTAACACGCTTTAAAATGCAATATCACCTCAGATAAAATGGATATTTCCCGCTAAAATTTCAGGTGATCCTGCTACTCTCTCATGCCTTTGACAAGACCTTGTAAAAAGGTTCATTGTAGGCCAATGCTAAAATATGCTAGGAGAAATTCTGCTCTAGCACACTAGTTGAATAATGTGACCATGATTTGTGAAAATAGTAGGGCATTATACTTATAGCGAGCAACCTTATGTACAATGGAACAAAACACCTCCAAGCCCTGTGCTGTGGTACTTACATAATTTGTTATCAATTTGAGATTTACGAGTGGAGAGGTGGCGGCTAGCCTGTCTGTCAGGTCGTAGCGTGATGACATCATTTGGAGGCACTAAGGAGATAAATAGCTTGCTGGAGGCAGGATGCAACTCAATCTCTGTGAGACATTCTTATTGACAAGCCACATAGAGACAGACTGATGGCAGCCAGAGCATCAGAGCTGGAGAAGCCATGTGGAGACTGCTGCCTGTGCTGAGATGCTTACACCACCACTGGATCCACAAGACTTTCCACCCACTGACGTGTGATTGCTTTGCATTCAGCATCATTGCAAGAGAATTTATAGATTGGTATTGGACATATGGGAATAATACCAGATTTATGGACTTGATCTGGACTAGGCTGGGATGCTTTCTTAATGTAAAATCACCCTCTGATATAAAATTCTCTCTTAAACCCATATAAGTGCCTATGAATTTGTTACTTTAGTCTATGTAGAGTAACACACGGGCCATCCTCACAATTGTTTTTATATTTCAACCCATTGTTGTAGTCACCATGTCAGCCCATCTGGCCCATGGCCTTTCTCTTTTTCACTGTCCTTCTACTTTACCAAGGATGGTGTCCATCTCCAGGGACTAATAACCTGTCTGGATAACATGTGTAAAGTAAGTGCGACAGAGTTTCTCCAATATCATACCAAAGGAGCATCCTGCTTGTATTTCTTCCAAGACAGATTTGTTTGCTCTTCTTGCATTCCATGGTATTTTCCATATTTTTCAACAGCACCATGCACTCAAGTGTGTCAATTCTTCTTCAGTCTTCCTTATACAATGTCCAGTTTTCACAGGCATATAAGTGACTGAAAAGAGCATGGCTTGGATCAGGAGCTGCTCAATCTTAAAAGTAATAGCTTTGCTTTTAAATACTTTAAAGAGGTCTGCTGCAGCCGATTTACCCCATGTATTGTCCAATCTCTTCCATGAAATTAAATTACTGCTTCCATGAATGCTAATTGTGAATCCAAGCAAGAGGAAATCTCTGACAACTTCAATTTCCCTGCATTTCTCATGAAATTACCTATCAGTCCAGTGGGACAATTTTGATATTCCTTATATTGAGTTGTAATTCTTATTGAAGGCTAAAACTCTGGCTCTTCATCAGCATGTGCTTCAAGTCCTCCTCACTAAAGCAAGCTGGATGCGTCATCTGCATGTCCCGTAACTAGACTAATATAGTCATGAAATTAAAAAAAAACAAACCCAAACATTTAATTCTGCCAAGAAATTTCTCAACAAATGAGAAAATAATTGGATTAACATTTTTAACATTTTAACATCTTTAACATTTTTGCCACTAAAAGTCAACACGAAACTTTATGGCTCATGATAAGCTTCTGTAAGCAGGGTAGAACTGTTCCACAGCATTTACTTGGCTATAACTTTTCAGAAACCAGGAGCCATTCCTGTTTTACCAGGTGCTTCTGGGTCAGTAGCATTCCCTTAATAATTTGAACAATGCAGGGATCCAATATTTAATTTGCTATTATTGACAGGCACTGACTTTAATCGGTTCTGCCTCATAGAAACCCCATATTCAAGAGAAAGAACTACTTCTGGCCTGTGCAATCCTTACAATTAGTGCTACGCTTAAGCCGATTATTGCCGCCACTGTCTCCACTAGCCTCATTTAGAGACTTCCTCTCTTGTGCTGATCTACTTTACCAAACACTATGTTTTTATTCAGGGCCTGGTCCTTTCTGGTGACCTGTCCAAAGTATGTGAGACAAACTCATTTCTAAGGAAGCTTTTTGCTGTACTTCTTCCAAGACAGATAGGTTTGTCCTTTTGGCAGTCCATGGTACTTATAATATTCTTAGTCAACACCATCAGTCAAATATGCCAATTCACTTTGATCCTCCTTATTCGTTATGCATTTTTACATGTGTTTGAGGTCAATTGAAATACCATAACTTAGGTTAGCCCTGAAAATAACATTTTTTTTTGGTAACATCTTAAAGTGATCTTGTGTAAGAGATTTGCTTGGTGTAATATATCATTTGACTTCTTGACTGCTGTTTCCATCAGCATTAATTGTGGATCCAAATATAATGAAATCCTTTGCAATACCAATACCTTCTCTATCATGATGTTGTTCATGAACCTAATTTCTAACTAACCACTGGTATTTTGAAAAAAGTGGTAAGTATTTATAGATAGTATTTGGATGTAAATTACAAATATAATGTTATTTTCATAATTATGTGGATTTAATTTTGTGAGGAAATTATAATATAAAAACATGAATATTTCTTGCATCATCACACAGAAGTAATGTAAGATAGTCAATTTGGGCATTTAAGCTCCTCCATCATGCCTACCACCCAAAACACAGGGATTCTTAGTTCCTGACTTATAATGGTACTTCATTCCAATGACTCCATCATATTTTAGTTCTGACCTAAGTTGAGTACTTAGTACCTTTTTAGTTTAATTGATGTACCTTTTTAGTTTAATTGAGTACCTTTTTAGTTTAATTGATGCCTTTTATTATTGGTACTTTTACAAATCCCACCTTTGAACATCTGGGAATGAACATCTGAAAATTGCATTAGTAAAATATGTAATACATATTACTAATGACAAGGTCTACACCTAAGAAATGCTATATCCATTTCATCATAGCCCAAATACACCATTAACCAGGAACCATCTGTTTAGTAAAAACTGTGAAAGCTGAAAAGTTGTCTAAGGAGAAAACTTTTCAGAGAAGTATTTTCCACTATTAATAATGGCAGAAAAATGGTAAGACTGCACTGTGCCCAAGGAAAACTGTACAATCTGGAAAAAGGCCATCATCTCCAGTTCTGGATCTCACAGGTTCATTGTAGTAAACGTACTCATGCAATTATAATTCTCAAAAACCTTGTAACTTACTGCCAAATGGTTCCAAATATTTCCTCTTGCTTTTTAAATTATATTATGGTAAATGGAATTGTTGACAGGATTACTTTTTGTGAGTATCTGCCACGTTATCTGTGGCCAGCTTAAAAAGATTCCTTGTATAAATTCTGATAATAGTTGCTTTTTATACCAAATACTATTAACATTTGAATGCTAATTGTCTTATATGTACCCCCTCTCCTTTGGAAATCTTTTAATTGAAGGTAAATAGAAGTCTGCTATCATGACCAAAATCCATGCATTGATATTAACATATTTGAAACAAATACGAGCATTCGCGGTCTCTTCTCTTCCATCAGTGTGTGACAACGAGGCACTCGGGGCTGTGAAGACACTGTAGGCGCAGGGACCTTGTCATTGGATGTTCTCCTTTTCTATCACATTGGGAATCTCTTTTTTCCCTTTCTTTTCATTGACCATTCCACATTTTTATGCATGGTTTCCACTATTCTACAGCTCCACAGGCATTTTCTCTATTTGCTTTGCAGTCTCTCCTTGGATGAGACCATCCATTTCTAATAAATGAAATTGCTTGTGAAACCCAGACCTGTTTTCTAATTGGTCACCAGAAAAACACATATTCCCTCAGCCATAATTACTGGACCTCAAAACAAATTGCCCTCTTAAATCAAACCCACAGCCTAGACTTGCTCACTCAGTTTGTGGTATTCTATACAGCTTGTGCACTGCAGGATCATGCAAAGGCAACAGGTTTTGGAAGGGATGACGCACCTCAGCTAAAGCAGTGGGTTTTAGCTGCGCTTGCTTGTTACCTGGGTCTGTGGGTGCACATGTGTGGTTGTGAGTCAGAACCTTTTGTCTAAATATAATCTTGCATGGAAGCCCTGCATATGGAAAAGAAATGTGTATTACTCTGATTGAAGTAGAAAGGAGAAAAAAAGGTAAAATCCCCAGCTTATTTTCAGTGTAGTTCATTAGTCTTGGAGAAAATTCCAGATAACTCCTTGTTGTTACTTGAACACCACTGAATATCAGTTATCCAGTCAATCCCCTTATTCTACAGATTAGAAAATCTTTGAGGTCTAGTCAGACCCAAATTCATAGGAACTAGTGGTAATTTGGGCCCTAGAACAAGTTCAGGTTTCTGGACATTAACTTGATTGATTCCAGCCTGCCAGCCAGGCTGTCTCCTAAATTGACTTCAGGGCATTGATCACTAACAGCTTCCCTCACTGGGAGAGGTTGTGGGTGCTCTGAATTCTGCCATCTGATTCGTCACAATCTCTTCAGCTGAAGAGTGTTCCACTACAACCCCAGTTAGCTTTGACTTGTTTTGTTCCTTATCCTCCTCTTCACTCATTCCAGTGCCTTAAACTCTTCCTTAGAGATGCTGGAGGCAAAAGATAAAACTCACAACACACGGAACCCAGGAACGGGAACGGGAAAAGAGATATCAAAAGGGTAGGGGGAAGCGGGGGATGGATGGGGAGGGAGGGGGACACCGATTTCAATGAATTGGCACAAAACTACACACACCCTGCCAGGGGGAAGAGCAACAGAAACCAGAGGGGAAGGGAGATGGGGGTAGAAGGGAGATTTGAAAAATAATTAACAATCTACTAGCTATCAGGGGGCCATGAGGGTTGGGAGGGGCGGGGAGGAGGGAGGGAAAAGGAGGAGCTGATTCCAAGAGCCCAATGGAAAGTACATGCCTAGAAAAGAATGATGGAATATATGTATGAATATGTTGGATACCATTGGTGTATGGTTTTAACAAGAGTTTTAAGAGCCCCCAATAAAATTATTTTTTAAAGAAATATTGCAAAACTATAGTGAAGCAGTAAACAATCTAAGACACAGATATGGTAAAAGATAGAGTTTATGAGTAAGTTTCAAATGTATCCACCTAAGGGCTAAGGAATTATTCCTTTCTCACTTGACAGCCATCTCAAGAGCACTGCTTATCCTCAGTGCCTTAATTTCCTCCCAACATATATATTTTGGGGCTTCTCTCTCACATGATTTATCATTAACTCACTGTTATTCAAGTGTATTCTCACTGGAATATATGAAGTGTTACCCCCAAAACATCAACTGGGTGTTTTTATCCAGCTTCTTCCAGTATGCATTTTTCCAGGTAAACCAGCATCTAACAACTCCCTCTGAGTTAACAGACCCAGTGGTGTCACCTCGCCAGGTTCTCTCTCGTTGCGGTTAATTGTTTCGTGAAGCCAGTTACACTCAAACCTCCTTTTTTGGTGGTGGCCTGTTTAAGAGAACAGTGTGCTATAAGCAAACAGCATGTGGCTGTAAAATTTTGTTTCCTGCTTGAAAAAATGCTGCAGAAACTGTTATGATGTTGAACACAGCTTTACAAGGACAGCACTGTGGGAAAAACGCAAGTGTAAGAGTGATTTTCTAATTTCAAAATAGGTGAAATGTCAATAAACGAGAAAGCTCATTCTGGACTTCTGTCAACTTCGCAAATGGATGAAAATGTTGACTGAATGTATTTGGAGTTCATTCCACCTGATCAGACTGTTAATCAAACTTTCTATTTAGAACAGTGGTTCTCAACCTTCCTAATGCTGTGACCCTTTAATATAGTTACTCATGTTGTAGTGACCCCACAACCATAAAATTATTTTTATTGCTACTTCATTACTGTCATTTTGCTACTGTTATGAATAGGGCAACCCCTGTGAAAGGATTGTTCAATCCCCAAAGAGATTGCAACCCATAGGTTGAGAACCCCTGATTTAGAGGCTCTGAAAAGATTGACTAACAGTATGGACAAAAAAGGCTTGATTTTTGGCAGACAGACTCATTTTGCCACCACGACAATGCACCTGCTCATGCAGCCATCTCAGTGAGCCAGTTCTTGACAAAAAAACAGCACGCCTCTCTTGCCCAAGCACCTTACTCACCTGACCTCACTCCATTCTTCTTCTTATTGTTTCCATGAATGAAGAGGGATATGAAAAGACAGCGATTTGACAACATAGAAGAGGTGAATAAAATAGAAGGAGGTGCTTCCAGTCATGTAAAGGGATGAGTTTGAAAAGTGTTTCCAGGAATTGCAGAGGTGACAAATGTATTAAGTGTAATGGAGAGTACTCTGAATAGCTTTGGGAAAAAAATCCATTTGGGGGAGAGGGGGGTACCTGCTCAATATATGTATTATGAACAGGATCTTACACATTTTTTATCGTCTCATATCTTCTTTGGACACTGATACTGTATAAGCATTTTTGAATTAGATGTGCATTATACTTCCTGAACTTATCCAAGAATTGTGTTTTACAGCTATAGATAAATTCTCTTTGTCACCGCACACCCCTTGCCAGTGTCAGCTAAATCTTTCTCAATTTGAATATCCACACCTCCTCAATCTTTCTCTATGAAGGAAAATTTCTTTAGGGTTGAGAACTCTGAAAAAAAATGTCAGATACAGCAAATGGAAGGGGGACAATACGATGAAGGCTAATGACCTCAACCACTAAATTCTGGGCTCATTTCTTGTTGTAGGCTTCCTTTATCAAGTAAGTAGAGTAGAGTCCATCTTTATGGTGTATCTTTTTATCAACTTATTTCTTAGATCATTGAATTAACTTCCTGATGGAGTATTTACTCTTGAACACCCTGGAGTGTGGTTTTTGGACTGCTTGGTATGTTTGATATCAAATAAGATAGATAACTAGATATTAGTCCAAAATATCAGAACCTCTATCAATGTTCACAATCATACCAATATCAGGATTGCAAAGAATACTATTATTTCATGTGGACAAATGGATATCTTTTCAAATTTACTTAAGTGTGACAATAAGCATCTTTGGATGTTTAGAAACATTGCTACTGATCATTTAGTATTATCATGCAAAATGACTAAAACTGTATTAACTGTTAAACTTCAAACAGATCTCCTAGACATTTCACACTACATCCAAACTTATTACTGCTCTGCAGTGTCTACTTTATGTAAAATATGCATCTGGCACAGAGCAATAAAGACTCATAAATTAACAAAATAAATCACATCCATGAATATTTAATAGTTTTAAAACGTTTCAAAAATTTTAATAGAAATCCTTTTTTATTTAAAAAGAAAAAATATATAAAAATTGGCATACCACATACCTAATATCAATGCAATCCTCCATATTCCCTAAAGAATGTTCTATCTGCCTTTGTAGTAAAATGTACATGGTCGATAAAAGCAAATTTCCACATGTCAGTCTCTTTAAGAGAGGGACTAAGCACATTAGCATCTTAATTAATAAGGTTACAAAAACCTAGTTTAGAGGTCAGCAAAATCACTCCTGCCTTATGTAGTCAATAAAGTTTTATTGGAACACTTGCACAGCAATTAATTTATTTGTCTACAGTTGCTTTCCCATTACAATGGCAAAGTTGAATAATTGCAGTAAAAATATATTGTCCAAAAGTTAAACAAATAAAAGAAAGAAAAATGGGAATAAAGGAAAAATCTATTTGGCCTTGGTGTCACTTTCAGGTCAGATTTGTAATGCGAGCTTCAAGGTCACTGGTTCAAATCCACTATCCTCTTTACGGGATAACGGTACCATTCTCTGCTTCTGTAGAAATTTACAGCGTCATAAATCCTATATGGTATTGCTATGTGTCTGAAGCTACTCGATGGTAGTAGTTTGTTTGTTTGTTTGTTTGTTTTATGGAGAAGGGGAGACCCTTTACAGAAAATTATTTTTTGTTCACTTTTCTCATAATTAATTCAAAGTTTAAAAATTGAACCTCACAATTTAGAGTCACAGGAACAAATGAACTTATATCTGCCAGTAACTCAATTACTACCCTGTTTCCCCCAAATAAGACAGTGTCTTATATTATTTTTTGCTCCCAAAGATGTGCTAGGTCTTATTTTTAGGGATGTCTTATTTTTCCATGAAGAAGAATATGGTACACATTTATTGTTATTGTTTTATTAAAAGAGACCTCGCACTTCCTGTCTGCCCTGGCTGCGTGCGCTGTGTGCAACAGTGAGCTGCGCCGTGGTGCCCGTCGCTACAGTAGCTTTGGGGTGCCTTATATTTGGGGCAGTCTTATTTTGGGGCGATGCCTTATATTTCAGTGAGAGGCAAAATTGGAAGTACTGTAAACTGGGGTTCGGCTTATACATGGGTCAGTGGTACCCCAGCAAGGTCTAACATCTTGCTGAACACCCCCCCGCCCCCCAGGTAACGGGATGAATGCTTGTTATCTCACAGGTGACTGCCATTTCTCCGCTACTCATTCAAAGCCCCGCTGACACTGCAGGACTTTGAATGTTTGTTTACTCACATCGAACCAATCAGAACCGTTTTATGACATGGATGGCTCCAATTCGCAGAAGCACCCGTGGTGATTCACTTACAGCGGCAGCTGAACTGGTAAGGATGTATCTGTGGCTCTGCTCAGTCTCTCCCCTCTGCTCTCTGTGTTAATTCACATCCTGCATCCACCACCGCATGGATTACCTCCCCTCCTCCCAGCTAACACGTCGCGTGGGATGGAGGGGTGGGGTGGGGGGTGGCATTACTATGAAAGTTCTTTTTCACAGTCTTGTTTTTTTATCGTATTAGAAATGGATACTCTTGAACCAAAATAAAAACGCCGGTCATATGAGGCTGGTTTCATAATGAAGGTTGTGTCAAGAGCAGAAGAGAGCAATAACAGTATTGCAAGTAGGGAATTCTGCGTTGAGAAAAGCAAGCGAGGGAGTAACAGAAAATGAAGGCTAACATGGAACAGATTCCAGCAGCTAAAAAAGTTCGTCGTGGTTTAACGTCTTTTTATGGGGCTCTAGAGAGTGAATTGCATAAATGGGTTATGGAGTGTCATCAAAATGGTTACTGCATAACATGCATGGGAATTTGCATATGTGCTCTACAAATGGCTAAGGATGACAAATATCAAGCACCAGGCATTGAAAAATTTGCTGCATTAGCAGGATGGTGTGCCCACTTCATGAATAGATTTGTCCTACTATGTTTGAGACAAAGAACAAAGATTTTCCAGAAATTGCCACAAGACCTCAAAGAAAAAAAAATATGTCATTCCAGTCATTTATTATAAAAAAAGAAGGATTCATAATTATGACCTGGCAGATATTGGGAATATGAACGAAACTGCCATGACTTTTGATCTTTCAAGCAACAGAACTGTGGCAAGTTTAAGAGAAAAAACATTTTTCTCAAAACCACAGGAAATTAAAAAAAAACAACACTGTACAGTTGTTCTATCATGTTTGGCTAATGGAACTAAGCTGTGTCCTATCATTATTTTTAAAAGAAATACCTTGCCTAAAAAGATCAATTTCCCACCAAGAATTACTCTGCATGCACATGTTAAAGGCTGGATGGACGAAGACGGAACAAAAAAAAATACTGGAAAAAATTTGGAACCAATGACCAAGAGCAACCTTAAAGAAAAAGCCACCGTTACTTGTTTGGGATATGTTCAGAGCCCACCTATCGGATGACATAAAAAACATTGGCAAACTTTAGTAAACTTACTTTAGCTGTTATTCCAGGTGGGTTTACATCTGTACTGCAGCCTCTGGATATATCTTTGAAAAAGCCTTTTTAAGACCATGTACGAAGGATGTGGCATGAATGGATGTCATCTGGTCAAGCCCAACTAACCAAAGGAGGAAATCTCATGAAGCCTGACATAGAGTTAAAAGCAAAATGGGTTCGAGATGCATGGGAAGATAGTCCAGAAGACATGGTGTGATGAGTCTTCCAGAAATGTAGTATTAGTAATGCTATGGATGGCAGTGAAGACTGCGCTTTATATGAAAATGACAGCAGTGATGGTGATGACAGCAATCTCAGTGAGGACAGCGTCTATGATGATCTCACACCAGCTGAAGCTCTGCACTGGGATACAGATGATGATGAGGGATCCAGTTCTGAAGGATTTTAACTCTTTACATTTTAGCTTGGTTGCTCATTGAGCTCAGGGAATAGTACTCTTAAGGTATCATTGTTGATACCTTATTGTTTTTGTTGAACCTATTTTCCACTTACTGTGCTGGTTTACTGATGTTAAATAACTTGTTGTCTTTTTATTTATGTTTTTTATTTAAAACACATATTTAAATACATTACCCCACTGATGTCTCAATTTTTAGTAATTTTATTTTCATTTGTTTTGATTATTGAAGCTCACCAATAGCTTCTGCATTTCCCACCCTAGGTTTATACTCAAGTCAATCAGTTTTCCTGGTTTCCCAGGTAATACATAGGTACCTCGGCTTGTACTCGGGTTGGCTTATATTCGAGTATATTTGGTAGGTCTTATTTTCGGGGATGTCTTACTTTCGGGGGAACAGGGTATTTACATAATCTTTATCTACGTGTGGCTTCCTCTGATCAAGGCAACAGCAGGTCTTATGCTTATAACTCATTATCTTATGTATATTAACAGGTGAAAGATGAGGCTTTCTACTCCCATAAAGAGAAACATATAAATTTCCTTTAGTTCTTTAATGCTTCCCACCCTCCACTATCATGACCCCAATTCTACTTTAGAAATCCATCTACACAGCATGTACACTGGTACAGATAAGAGCTCACAACACAGGGAATTAGGACAGATAAACCTCTTAGGAACAATAATGAGAGTAGTGATACCAGGAGGGTAAGGGCAAGGTGGGGGGAGAAAGGGAGGAAATGATCATAATGATTGATATATAACCCCCTCCCAAGGGAATGAACAACAGAAAAGTAGGTGAATGTTGAAGCGGTTTGTGTAAGACATGAAAAAAAAATTGTAAATTATCAAGGGTTCATGAGGGAGGGAGGGAGAAAAATGAGCTAATACCAAGGGCTCAAGTAGAAAGACAATGTTTTGAAAATGATGATGGCAACACATGTAAAAATGTGCTTGACACAATAGATGTATGTTTGGATTGTGATAATGGCTGTAAGAGCCCCAGTACTATGATTTTAAAAGAGAGCGCATTACTATCTCAAAACCCTCAGGATCAGTTCTACCCTGTCCTGTAGGGTCGCAGTGAGTCACAATTGATTAGCTGGCAGGAAATTTGATTTTGGGTCTTTAAGTATAATAAAGACACCTTGGTGCGTCTGTCAGGTAAGCATTGGGCTGCTAACTGAGAGGTCAGTGGTGAAGCTGTCTGCTCCAATAAAGATCTACCACTTCCGAAACCAGATAAATGGGGTCACCAGGAGTTGGAAGCAACTCAGTGGTAGTGATTAAATTCAAATTTTTATATAGCACAGCATATCACTCACTGTCCTCATGCATTAGAACTTTAATTTTAATGAAAGGAATTTCACATTTCTATTGTTTATTTCCTGGAAAGGGGCACAAAAGAAAATCCGGTCACTTGATTTTATCGTAATTGTTTTTCTTCCTTTTCTTCATGTCCTTTATTTTTCTTATCACATACATTGGCCCCAAGTTATTAAAAATTTATTTCAAGATATAGAAACTGCTACAAATACTGGTTAACTCTCATAATAATAGTAATTAGTCAACAGCAAAGTTAGAACTCATGAGACTCAGAAAAACAAGGCAATCCTATGGAGTTCTGGCTCTCACAGGCTCACTGGAGGAAAAAATATTTATGTAATTTATATATATATTTTTGTAATGTAGCTTGCAAATGGAGGTGTTCCTTGGTCTGATGATCAAGGAATGAGAGAGGGAGAGAGTGAGTGAGAGAGTGAGAGAGGGAGAGAGTGAGTGAGAGTGTGAGAGAGTGAGAGAGTGAGAGAGTGAGTGAGAGTGAGAGTGAGAGAGTGAGTGAGAGAGAGAGAGAGCATAATTTATACTTTTAAAATGAAAAACTTGCACCTTTCTGTCAAGATACCATGTTGCACCCTGTAGTTCAATCATCTAAGTGCCACTTGGCTTTTTGTTCTTTTACTTAAACAAAGGGAGTGGCACTCACACACACACACACACACACACACACACACACACACACACACACAGACTCTATCAAAATATGGAGGAATCTTCTGTATTTTCCCACCAAAAGTCTTACCATGAGATTTTCACGTATCTCTGAGATATGCACTGAGAATACCAGTTCCACTGTTGACTTTTTCTAGTCTTGGCGCAGTGCCTCTGATTTTCTAAAAACCTACATGTTTGCCAACTGATGCGAAGGAGTGCATGTAAATGAAGGAGCACACAGGATGTTACCCCGTAGCAATGCTGAAGGAGGAAGGCAGCAACTCCCGGAAAGTGCAAATCTACCATAACAATTGCATTTATGCAAACAAATAATATCCACTGATGGCATTTTTCAGGTTTGAATTTTTAACTGTTTTCAATATTTTTTATCAAAGTTCACATATGGTTTTCAAAAGTGTGAATGATTTTCATTTTATGTAATTGAATTGTAGTAATTAAAGTTCTAATATAGAGGTTTTTCATTGAGGTCTTTACAATTGTTATAATTTTCCATGGGGAAATTGTAAAATTGAAGTAAACCAACATCACTTATTTATATTAACATCTACCAGCACAAATCCTATCTAAAGCAAAATTTAGAACCAAATTAATATTCCAAGGATGTCTTCATTTCTTTCCCAATGCATTCTCTTTTTACTCTCTTAACTATTTCAGTGCTAGTTCCTTCAAGATTAACTCAAATGTCACTTCTCCCTGAAGCTCTCCTGTATCCACAAGAACGGAGCAGTGAGGATTTCTATATCAGTTTTCTCAATCTTATGCTCCCACTTGCGTCTAAGCTTAACAGCTGGTGAACTGTGCTTTCATCAACAAGTTCATTGATAATGGAGTACTGATTCTTTGAATTTGCCTATTACGCCACTGGTTCTGAAAAGAAACAAGCAAATAAACTAGACAAGGAATCACACAAAACAAAGCAATGCTTATAATTAATTATAGACTAATCCTGGAAGAGCTTTCGTCAGCTAACTCACGGCAAAGGATGTTGAGTCACACAAACTTGTTCTTAGTCTGAAAGTAATGTAGCACGGGAACGGCACTTAGCACATCAATGGGACTAGTCAATGGATATTTGTTAACGGAGTAGATACATAAATTCTGATGAATAGCTGGACTTATTGCCAGTTTTTCTATCCTATATCCTCAAATCAGTCCAACTGCAAGTGCTAGCACCAGTATTTGGATATCCATAAGATAGAGAACAGTGTTTCTCTACAGAAAGACAAACAGTATCTCTTAGAATCCACATTTCTTTTTTTATTAAATGTAGCTGATGCACATGGAATATCTTCAAGACAAAGTCTCTAAAAATTGTAAATTAATATTAATATGTTTAATATTAATTCTTGAATTACATATCTCTCTACTAATAAAACCACATTGTGAAGTTAAGTGCATCCGATGAGCTTAAAAGAATAAAATAAAGCCAGTGTAGAATGTAATTTGGAATCACAAAAAGGCATACATATCACAGGTGAATTTCTGACTGAACAAAAGGTGAAATTCACCCTGGCTGAAAAAGAAAGTGCTGCATGATTTGACACATGTTACTCACCTAGCATTATGCAAAATATTAATTTCATAATCGACCGGGAGAGAGTGACCAAACAAACAGGTGCTCTGGACTTCTCCAGATGCATAGTGACTACAGTTCCTAGAAGTGTGGGACTTTCCCATATCTGAGAGTCAAACAAGCACATTCTCCATACCAAACTGTATCATTTCCCTCAACTATAATGGTCCGTTTGATCGGAAGAAAAACAAGAGCACATTTCCATGTTTAACGTTTAAATAAGGAGTTTTCATATCAATATATTTTTGTATTTGACCATCTCATTGTGAAGAAAGTCTCTCCAAATATTCTCCCCAAAGTCACATCTATCTACAATGCTAACAAATTCACCATTGTTTTTTTAAAGTGGAAGAAACATAATTATTATAGCATATCTTATATTTGACTTATCTTAAATAATCTGTACTATACCCATCCCCAAGCCCCCCTGACTTGTTTCTGTTGATTTAAAATGTCTGAACACTTTCTTAATGTTTTAGTCATTTGTTGCAGAACTTAATAAGTATAATTTTAGACTCTGCAGAGGGGCCTAAGTAATGAAAACCAGGTGCTAATTAGTCTAGAATGCTATGTCAATTTTAACCACTAGTATTTCTTTTATTGGCACAATTTCTGTAAAACCTGGTGCTAATGTAAACTAAAATGAAAGCAAAAATATTTTATAAAATTATATCTAGTGGACATTCTGAATTTTGGTTTTAGGAAACTTAAAAAAATAAGATATACCTATATACATATAGACTATTTTGGGTGCTAAACATATAAAATTTGTTGTAAAGGAGAACATCTTTTGCGTCTTAGATATACTTCTTACCTGTGCTGCTGGATATGTTAACATCAATGCTGATATCAGATATCCCTCCTCCCTTCAGAGACGCTACACAGGTGTAAGTCCCAAAATCCGTGAATTTTAAATCAATGATGTCCAAGTTCGTAGTTCCCGGAGAGACATCAGGATCAGTCTGTGTAATAACCATCCGCTCAGAACTTCTTAGTGGACGACCATTTTTAAACCAACTAAAAGTTAACTCCTCGGAAGGAACAGCTTCAACTTGGCAAGATATTTTCACCTCACGCCCGATCTGGATGTTGTCATCTTTGTGATAAGGATCTGGTGTGATCCAAAACCGTCCTTTTTTTAATGCTAAAATATAAAAATTCCATAAGCAGTTAGTTTTACTTTCATAATGTTAGGGATTCATTCAGTCTAGGTAATCACTCTGGGTAATCAGATCTTTCTTTACAAATGAAATAAAATGTCTACAGTTTACTTGGTTATTTCAAAGTAGTATGCATCTCAATGCCACTTTTTATATAACTCAAAATAATTTAAATATCAAACTAAAACACTTAGAAGCTCTAAACATGGATTCTCAGGAATCTAATTTTTCGGTGATGTAAAAATGAATGTGATAAATTATAAAATTGATATTTAAAGTGTTTTTCCACTGAATTTTGAAAAAATGATGAGACCTATGTATTTATATCATAGTACATAACATTTAAAATTACACCTACTACTCACTTACTACTTTATTTGATACTGCACATTCACTACAATAGTAAAAAATCTACTGTCCCACTACTTTTTGCCTTAGCAATGACAGTTTGACAGTAAAAAAATAAAGGGCTAAGCAAGAATAACACTAGATGTGATTGGTTAAGTCTATATGAAGACTTGTATGGGATAGGCTGCTCAGTGGTTTGGCATTTATGAAATAATGTAATTTGGCAGTTATTTTATAATGCAAATCAGTACTTTATAAGGCTGTAATTTTCATTTGTGCAATGATGTAGTCATCTTCCACTTTGTGACCTGCTATGGACATTCTTCATTTTCACATACTGATTTTTGCATAATGAGAACCTTTGTAACCTACCTCTGTCAATAAGTGCAGATTTATATAATAATATAATCATTAAATCTATTACCTTACCTATACCATCTCTAATTTATATCTTAATTTCCTGAATAACTCAGGCATTACAAAAATTGTATTCATAGACTAAGCAAAACTATTTTGGTAAGAATTGAGTCAGTTCCTATTCATAAGACATTTTCATATATTGAAATAGTCTGACCTTAACAATTGTTAATATATTTGACAAGAACTATTGTATTCCACCACACATAACTATTTCTAGTAAAACTTGTTCTTAGCATTCTCATATAAATAGATAAAACAACTTTTTTTTTTTACCATGTCTTGAAATATGAACACCATTTGTATCCTAACAGTGGGGCTTCCTGAATCTAAGGTCCCATGTTCTAACCATGTGAGTCAGTACTAACGACAGTCAGGCAGTGGCTGAGGTCTCTTTACAATTGCTCAGACCCCACTTCTGGACTATGAATGAGACAGTGGTCTAGAATGGGGACTAGAATGGAATCCTTATGACAGGGATTCTCCTATGCATCTATCATTTGGTTGACCAACATCTTCCCTAGTTCCATTCTCCCTTCAACACCAGCCTCCATATAGAGTAAAATGTAGCCTATACCGTGAAAAATACAATTATCAAAATGAAATTGGCCAGTCACTCTTTGTATTATGTAAATATATAATAACTCTGCAAAAGGGATATGGACTTAGTGAGCCTGCACATTTAGGTGGTCTTTAAGCAAATTTTGGGTAATTTCTCCTGAATTTAAATACTGGTACTCCCCCCCCCCCCAAGTTTGTCAAATAAAGACCAGGACACACTAGAAATGCAAAGAGCAATGCAAGAATACACAAGCAATTTAGGAGGCAGTGAGTCTGTCAGTGAGAGAACAAGCTCAGAAATGGAGGAAGAGAGCGCCTGCACAAATCAACCCTATGCCATTGCGCTGTGCAGGCAGACATGGTTGAATTGACGTATGTGTTGGTTGTGTACTTCCTTAACAACCGTAAAATACATAAAGACATACATAGATAATCAAGCATAGAGGGGAAAGCTGTTTCTAAGCTTCTTTTACTATATTCTTTTGTCCAAAATATTTTCCTGTTTGTATTTTAGAAAGGAGATAAAAATATTATTCAAAAAACAATATTTGTATTTTTCATATATTCAATGAATGCTTATCGTGCTCCTCCTCAGAACGAGGTAGAAAGATGTTTCCATAAATCAAACAAAATAAGTATACCCCCACAACCCCATTTTGAAACTCATACACTCAGATTATAGACCAATTTATGCTCCAAATTATAATATTTTGTCTAAAGAAACCACACAGTATATCGATATAACATGTTCCATACTACTGAAGAAGTTTGAATCTTACAGACTTGATTAAGCATTATTTATAAAAAGCTCAAAGGTTCAGTTTTAATGAAAATATCAAACGACAAGCACTTAAGTCTCAGTTCCTTATTGTTATTTATTGCATTATTTTTTCATAATAAATTGCAGCTTAGAAAACTTATTTATCTCTAGCAATATTTTTCTTCAGTCGAATTTTCAAGGATGAAAATAGGTAAAATTATGACATTCTATTATCTAGCCTCATATATTTAAATTTTAATAGGCACTGATGTATGAATTCACATTGGATCTACAAAGGGCAATGTACTGAAAACATCTATATCTACCCACCATATTTGTCATATAATATTGTGCAGACACAATTTTAATGGAATTGAACTTTTGCAAAACAAAGAAAATCATGATAGCCCAAAATTTCTTTTTTTTTCATTTTAAACAAGTCTAAATAAATAGTATATATGTGAAGAATTATTTACTTCTGTTGGCACCACAACACTAAAATGAGAGGGGCTTTTGCTATATATTTTCCATATACTGAACCTAAAGAGAAATGAGAAGCCTAAATAGAAATTTAAAGGAATAGAGAATTTGCAACTTTGGTAAATTTTCAATCTACAAATTAATTAATTAATTAATAATTTCCCATGGGAATACTTTCTATGATCACTTCCTGTCCAATGTTTCATGTTGGCTAGCATATAAAAACAAGCACAACCCCAGATCCTGAAGCCACCCCCCAAAACTCAGGCAGATCAGTGATTAACATTATTTATATGCAATTATTATTTTCTAGCACTGTGCTTTGTATAGAGACATACTGAAATATAAACAGAAAAAGTAATATTTGACATTGATAGAATTTGAAATTCAGACAAACTAGAGTTAAATTAACTCATAAAAATTGATGAGAGTATTACATATTATAAATTTTTATTTATGAAAAATAACATAAAACTCTTACAAAAAGTGCAAATACTAAAATAAATTATTAAATAAGATAAAATATTATATATGATTATCCTAATTCATAGCATGAAATGTAGCTAAGTATTCTTTTAAGAAAGAGCCCATTGTTAAAAGTACTTGCTGATCTCAGTAGTAGACAATTCTAAGTCTTGGCCTAAATCAACTCTACAAGTTTTTAAAATGGCAAAGATTCTAAAAAGGCCAAAAGTGAACCAATCACAGAGAGATAAAGGAGTTTTATAGGTGAGCTAACGTCCAAGAAAATCAGGACAAGTGGGTGGATCATTTGGCTAGAGAACCACCTCTCAGTATTTAAGACGTCTCTTCTAAAATAACGTTACTGGTTTTGCATACAGTATAAATGCCCTTGGGAGAAAAATGTGTGTGAGTGTGTGTGTGAGTGTGTGAGTGTGTGTGTGTGTGTGTGTGTGAGTGTGTGTGTATGTATGTGTGTGTGTGTGTACACGCGCACTTTCAGCCATAGTAACAGAGGGCAGTGAAATGTACATGGTTGTCTAACTTGCATTACATTGGCTGATCACTAAGACAAAAGCTCTGAAAAATTAGATGCAGCTGTATTAAGAACTTGAAATCTAATTCTAGTTTTTCATATCTATGTGGTCCAAGATGAGCAATCTCATTTTTATGGGTCAAGTGCAGCTTTTATTAAAATAGGAGGCAATAGTATTAAGTTTCCTCTGAGACTCATTGTGAGAAATAGCTTATTAGCAGTTGTGTAGAGCTTTGAAAATATAAAGTGTTTAATGTAGTTAATCAGCTGGTAAGCAGGTTTCTTCATTTATAATTAAACACTCTTTTTCAGTGAAGAGTGTGGAGGAGTTCATGTGATGTTAATTTAAAGTCATTTCCTGCCACCAGCTAAGGTTTCAAACTCTTACAATCAATCTGTGATTAGTATTGGATATAACAGAGGTCCAATAGACTTAAAGAGACTGCACAGAACTAAACACATTGTAAGTAAAAAGGGAGAAGAAATCCCTTTCCCCAAATGCAATTTCTTAGTCTAAATATTGAAAATCCCTTAACACCAGCCTGAGAGAACATTAGATTTGCCTTAATGTATCATAAAGTGTGATGGATGAACCTCAAAACGTATTCGTTTAGCCTGGCAATGCATGTAAAAGATTGGCTTCAAGCTGAGCTTCTGTTCTGGGTAGTCAATTTGGAAACACTAAAATATAACCCATTGTCCCACTCTTCTTTTTAATATTCCGAGAACTGAATGCAAATGTCACTCATACTCATTTTTGAAAGTTTACTCTCGAGAACATTCTCATTGTACTCCTCTAATTTGTGATTTACACAGGTTTGACGTGAATGGAATTTAATTTAATCCAGGTGTAAACTGGGAGGCCAATTGCTGAGGTCGGGGCAGGGCTCACTGGTGACCTCTGCCCACAGACAGAAGAGGATGTCTACCTCTGGAATGCTGAGGCTCTGGGGAAAGCTTCCACGAGGTAAAACTAGGTTAGAGTTTCTGTTTCTCTTTTAAAGGAGTGGCCGTTGGCTTTGGCGGCCCAGGATGTGATCTTTAATGATATGAGCTTAATGCAGATCAAGGGAAAGAAGCTGTGCGAGCAGACTGCTTTTTTGACCATCGTTGTCGACTTGAAATATGGTATGCACAAATGTACCACCTCTCTCTCTCTCTCTCTCTCTCTCTCTCTCTCTCTCTCTCTCTCTCTCTCTCTCTCTCTCTCTCTCTCTCTCTCTCTCTCTCTCTCTCTCGACCTTTATAGTATATGCAATGTACAAATGTACTTCCCCTCTCTCTTTCTGGACCTTGCACTCCTTTATAGTATATGCAAAGTACAAATGTACTTCCTCTCTCTTCTCTCTCTCAGGACCTTGCACTCCTTTACAGTATATGGCAATGTACTTCCTCTCTCCTCTCTCTCTCCCCTCTCCCCTTTCTCTCTCTCTCTCTCTCTCTCTCTCTCTCTCTTGACCTTGCACTCCTTTATAGTATACAGCAGATACCCACTGCCATAGTATCCACCCTGACTCAGGGCGACCCCCTTGTGGCCTCTGAGACTGTCACCCTGTAGGTAAGTAGTAATTCTCTATGTCCCGCGAGCTGCTGGTAGTTTTGAACTTCACATCAAGCAGATCACAGCCCAGCTCATTACCACTCCCCTTCCAGGGTTCCTACACGGCACATCTCAGTTCCACAATAAAACTCATCGGCTAAACAAGAACTCATCATAGTGTCTTAAACTACAGAGGACTCCCCTCTCTTTAGAAATAACATATGTCAGCTTTCAAGCTTCTAATAATCTGTCTGACAACCAAGTAGCCACTCCAAGTTCACAAATTAGTTGGGGGAAAACCTCCAAATACACCGCTTTTGAAATCTCGGAATGGTTGTGGCCAAAAATGGGGGAAATTATGCTGAAAGTCTTGGATTTAGAATTATTGTTAATGTAATAAAGACAAAATAATTATTATTCATTTCTCCTCTATTAAAATAATAAAAATTGTATTAGAATAAAGCATTTGCTAGACCTACTGAATAAGCAGTTGAAAATAGAGTGTATCAGTCATGCAACTCAAAAGATAGTGTTTAATAATATATTGTATTATAATTTGGTGGGTTTCTTTCCCAGGAGACTATGAACTTCTAGGCCAGTGGTTCTCAACCTTCCTAATGCTGCGACCTTTTCATACTGTTCCTCATGTTGTGGTGACCCCCAACCATCAAATTATTTTCATTGCTACTTCATAACTGTAATTTTGCTACTGTTATGAATCAGGCTACCCCTGTGAAGGGGTCTTTCGACCCCGAAGGGGATGTGACCCACAGGTTGAGAACCACTGCTCTAGGGGAGGGAGTCATGACAATACAATCCCCAAATTCTGAACACAATTACTTGTTATAGTTTGTCTTTATTTTTTGTTGTACAATTTAATTAAAATTGGCATTTTAATTAAAATTGACATTTAATACATTGTAGTTGCTAGTTGCTTCATTTTGTTTATAGACTTATGTTTTCTGAATCATTGAGGTAAATGTGATAAAGAAAAGAGTAATGTGTGTGTGTGTGTGTGTGTGTGTGTGTGTGTGTGTGTGTGTGTGTGTTGAGGAGCAGAATGATAGTCTATGATCAAACAGCAGCACTCTAGAGATCAAGATGAGGAAGAATACTGGGACTTCACAAGCTTGACCACATTGACTAGCTCCAAACAACAACAATAATAAATCTCACTGCTATTGCGACACTTTTGAATCAAAGTGACCCCGGAGGACAGAATAAAACTGCCCAGGTGGTAGTCCTATTTATCTCTACACTGTCAAACATGACAGGACGAAAAGGCCTCCGCTTTCTACCCGAGAGCTGCTGGTAGCTTCAAACTGCTGACCTTGTGGTTAGCAGTTCAACATGCAATCCTCTACGCCACCAGAGCTCCTTCCTTATGGGCCACATCCATTCCTGCTTCTGAATAAAAGGGCTTCCTTTAAAGCGATCGTGTTTGCAAACTTCTCAGAACTCAGCTGGACGTTGTGTCTGAGGAAAGGAGAAGCAAAAACCTGACATCTACATACACTTTGAGTCTCTGAAACAGCATTTTTGAAACTTCAAAAAGCAGCTAGGAGTGATATCAAAACAAATCAGGACACATTCCTTATTCTGTAATCCACTGTACTCATATTATTAGTTTACATTAAAAATAATATTATATGCCAAGTATTTAATAAATAATAGTTGAATATAATAATTAAACATTATTATTATATAACAAGAAATTCTATATAATTATTAAATATGAAAGATAATATTATATATTAAAAGGTTGCTGTGATGCAGAACTTTTGAGAGCTTTGAACAAGGTAATATATATATAGCAATGCTCCTAGGGGGACGGCTGTATGTCATTCTCCTCCCCAAAAGCAATGTAACAAACAAAAATATCTTAATTTGTGAACATCTCTTGGGATTAAAATAAAAATGTAAAGATAGTGTCCTGAGAGAATCTATCAATTAATGAGACTAACTGAAAAGACTCTCCAATTAGATTCCATTTTTGATGTTTTAAACATTTCCATTATTATGATTATCATAATACAATCTATACGATTCTCCAGTGGAAATATACTTAATGATGGAAAAAACCCTGAAATGCAGGGAATAGATTTTGATTTTTAGGTTAAGTATCTAATGGTACATTGACGTTATAAAACAGTCATCTCATGAACTTGCCAATAATAAGGGCAGCATGTCTCCTTCCTTCTTCAATCAACTAGCAATATAAATATATATATATATATGAATCTGTCCTTGTATTGAAAATGTGTATTTTGAAATTCATCAAAACTATTTAAAAGGAATTAAAATGTATTCGATTCTACACAAACCACAAGCCCTGATATAAACTGGTACATTTTGATGTAACTCGGTTACTTGAAGAAATACTAATCTATCTATCTTAAATGGTCATAAACAAGTACTGAGAGCATTTTATCAGGAATATAAAAGTATTGAAGCTCATGGAAGAGAGGCAGGACTAGGATGATTTTCTTCTTCTTCGCACACACTGGATGTTCTTATACTCTCTTCCTTCTCCCTCATGATTTCAATCAGCAAAAGTAGGTCTGAAGGAACGTCCATTAATAAAGCAAGATCAACAACAACAGAATATGCTTTTCATAAAAGTGGCTTCATGCAGCCCCTTGCTAATTTGAATGCAGAATCACATGCTGTAAAAAAGGGGGAATTTTATTTCATTACAACGCATCAAGATCCTCCTCATTTTGTGAATTTACTTGAAGCTAATTACTTCAGTTAGCCATTCAACTTGTCAGAACAAAGATCGGACGAACTGGAATCAACTTTAAGTTGTTCAGCTGGATATGTGTGGGCAAGCAGTGTTTAAAACTCACAGCAAGAAACGGTTTCTCAGTTGGGCAAAAAATGATCATTTGGGGAATAACCACTGCTTGAAAAGGGAGAAAATAAGTGAATTTAAAGAGTAATAAATACTGTTTTCATTTTATTTTGTCATTCCTACTATTTCAGAATATGGTTCCAGAGAAGAATGCTGAAATAGTGAAAGTACCGTGGACTGCTAAAAGGACAAACCGATCTGTCTTGGAAGAAGTCCGGCCAGAGTGCTCCTGAGAGGCAAGGATGGGGAGATTTCGGCTTACGCACTTGGGGCATGTAGTCAGACTAGCCCCTGGAGAAGGACGGTAAGTGTGCTAAAACAGAAGGACATGGATTGACACTGTGACTACAACAGTGAGCTCCAGCGTGGAAACAATTGTGAGGATGTCTCACGACCAGGCAGCGTTTGGTTCTGTTGTGCATAGGGTTGCTATGGGTCAGGAATGACTCAATGGCTTCAAACAACAACCATTTCAGTATGAATTCCAAAGTGTCTTTATGAATAAAGAAGAACAAACCCTATTATACTGCAGCTGCTACATAAATTAGATATACATGTTGTCTTATAATCAACCAACTGCCAATGCGTCGATTCTGACTCATGGTGACCTATTGGCCAGAGCGAAAGGACGGCCTAGGATTTGCAAGGCTGTGAGACTTTGTGGGAAGACACCGACTCCACTTTCTATGTCAAGATTCCGAAGCACCAACTATTTTAATACAGCAATTAGCACAACTTCCTGGCTTTATATCTAGATTTAATGTTTTGAATTTATTTTTTCTCTCATAGTTAAGAATATCTCTTCATTGAGAAAAATGAGAATTTAGAAGTAAATAGTCTTTCATTTTCTAATTAAAAAGATCTAAGATTAGAAGCATTTTTATGGTAAACGAAAACTTAGACATATGCTAAATATACTTGTTTGTAAAGTAGTATATCATTAATATGTGCATAATTAATCATTTATCAATGACAATAATTAGATCAATTCATCCTAAAAGTCATTTTTTCACTTTTTCTTCAATGCATTTTTTATCTCAAAAGCTGCATATTGTCTCTTTTCAAATGTAGTCTGCCTCTGTTGCTATTTCCAACCCCTCCCACTATTCCCTGGTACCCCACATACTTTCACCAATCTACTTTTCAAATTTTAATATTTTCCTTTGTATATACTATTGTTTATACAAAAATGTTTTTTATTTCCTTAAATCTAAAATCGCTCAAGTGATTTGAAATCACCCACCTATACTGTCTCATACTTAAATGGAAGCTTACTGTTTTCAATGTTGCCACTCTGGCACTGAGAGCTGAAAGGTTAGCAGTGATCTTATAATCAATTGACACAATGGCATTTTCCAGCTCTATTTTTAAATCTGTTTTATTTTGTACTTATCATTTTACATTTTTGTATTCTTCATTGTGATTAAAAATCACCTTCAAACTGGCTTCTTGGGCTGGAAAATTATGAGATCCTGTTTAAGAAAATACACCATGGACTGTGTTCCATTGCAACACAGTGGTTCTGACCCTGTCCCCAGGATCTGGGTTCTGCTTCTATCATTTAGGAAAGTGTTGTAAAGTAAGGCTTTAATGAGAAGGCGAATACTGTTTTATGAAGACGTCTGCCCTAATTACAGGCCTTGAGTTTTTCCTTCATAGTTTGGACCTCCTTTCACTACTGTGTTTGGAGAACAAGGGAGCACTGTTCATTTGTTTTGGTTATTTTCTTTTCCTTTATTTTTAATGTAAAGTTTTGGTTCATGAGGCACAAAATGCTTTGACTAGATTCAAATACATTTCACTCTAAATTAAAATAATATTTAAATCATCAAAATATATCCTTTCAAGTTCAAGTGAACAACTACCAAAAATAGTCTGGATATACTGAATGGCATAATAACATGAATCATTATTCACTAGGAATTTATATCAATTATCTTAACCATCTGATCCTACCCTAGGGGTACTTGAAACTTATTACTATTAAATTCAAAGTTTTACATTATTGAAATATATGGAAGTAGGGTAAACATAGGAAATTCATAGCCATAAAATTTCAGTATCAAGAACATGCTTATGGTTTCAAAACACACTTCCAAGAGTATGCACATAGTTATAGACATAATTTATAGTGTCATTCAAGGATAAATTGTCACATGAGTGCAAGATTATTTGACAAAATAAGAGGTAAGTTTAACAGATTTATAATGTCATGCTTCCTCCAAAGTGGTAAGCTGTATTAAAATTTTAATGCCCTGTAGGTCTAGAATGTCTTATTTAAACCACAGGACAAGGATCTGAATTTTTACATTCCCTATAATGCAAGGTTTGGACCTTGTGCATTACCTAACACATGACAGAACTACTAAAATATGGTCTGGATAAACCCGCTGTTGAAACAAGCAAATATTGATACAAGGAGGTAGCCCTCCCCCCCCCCCCAAATATAATTTCGCTTGGCTCAGAGGAGCTTTCCTAGTATGCATTTTTCCTGCTATGTAAACATCAAACAACTTGCTCTGAGTTAGTGCATCCAGTGCCATCACCTGGGAAGTTTCTCTCTGGTCATAGTGCATTTTTTCATGAAAGCAGTTTCGCTTGAATCTTGTTGGTTTTCTTTTTGTAATGGCTGATTTAAGAGAACAGTGTGCAGATTTGAAATTTTGTTTGCTGCTCAGGAAAAAATGCCCCAGATAATGTTATGATATTGAACACACACCTTACTAGGACAGTGCTATAGGGGAAAACAAGTGTAAAAACGTTTTCTCATTTCAATAAAAGTGAAATGTTGACTGATGACAAACTTCATTCTGGACATCCCTCATCCTGAATGGATGAAAACAGTGAGAAAATTCATGCGCTGTGCTCGAACACCAATGACGGACTATTGAAGATGGGGATGTTATCTGGACTGTCTTTAAGCTGGCTTCAGTGAATTTTAATGGAAGATTTGGGAATGTGAAGGGTCACTGTGAAATTTGTGCCTCTGGTTCTCACTGACCCTCCCCCGCCCCCCGCGATCATTACTGGTGACAAGACATGGTGTTACTCTTATGACCCCAGAAGAAAACATCGATTAAGCCAGTGCAAAATGCCATTATCACCTTTCCCACAAAGAGCTCATCAAGGGAAATAAAATATCAAGATGATGCTCATTTGTTTCTCTGATGTGATGGGGATAGTACATTAGGAGTTTGTTCCATCAGGCCAGACTGTTAATCGAGCTTTCTATTTAGAAATTCTGAAAGGATTGTGTAATAGTGTATGACAAAAAAGGCCCAATTGTGTGGCAGATGAGGGACTGGTTTTGCCACCATGAAAATGCACCTGCTCATGCAGCCATCTCAGTGTACCAGTTTTGGCCAAAAAACAGCACGCCTTTCTTACCCCACACACCTTATTCACCTGACATTGCTCCATGCAACATCTTCTTGTTTCCACAAATGCACAGGGACAGGAAAGGAGAGCAGTTTGACTACATAGATAAGGTGAATAAAAAAACTAGGAAGGTACTTTCAGCCGGAGAGTATTGCTTATATCTCTACAGGGAAAGAGGGACCAGATTTGAAGCCGGTGCTCTAAGAAGTGAATGCAACACACTGGAATGAAGCAGGGAACCAAAAGAGAGGTCTGAAGGGTTGGCCCTGATCCTACTACCTATATAGCTGCCCTCCCCACCTCCCCCAAAGAATTTACTTCAGAGGACAGCACTGAAGCTACAGCTCAGGGAGAGGGACATGTCTGATCAGAGCACATGGAAGCAAATGAAGGGGGAGGAAGAGAGAGTAGTGCACATCCTGGCCCACCAAGCCTTGAGGATGATATCCCAACTCAGAGCAGCCAATGCACAGAGTGGACCATATGGCAAGCCCCACTATGAGACATGACATCCACACTGACCCATAGCCCTACGGGGGACAATACTGAAGACACAGTGTGAGAATTGTGCCCGATCTGACCACACCACACCGAAGCAAAACACTAAGAGTTTGCAACAGAACAGTAAGGGGAGCAGAGCAAGGAAGTCCTGAGGGAATACCAAAAATAGACTTTGGGGCCAGGACGTGGCTCCCCATCAGACTAAACGGGAAAACACTCCTAAAGGTCAACAAACAGACTTTGAACTAGTTATAGGCTTTTGTGTGTGTCATTGGTTTTTTTGTTGTTGGTGTTACAGTTTTGTTTTCTTTTGTTGCTTTCTTTTGCTCTGTCTTGTTTTTGTGCATATTATTATCTTTGCAGGTCTACCTAGATAATATAGGCTGGAAAAACAATCTGGGGGAGAAAACAATGGACCAATGGTTCCGGGGGGACATGGGAGACGGGGAAAGGAAGTAGATGTTAACAAACCCAGGGAAAAGGGACCAACAAGTGATCTAGAATCCATGACAAGGAGAGTGTAAGAGGCCTGGTAGGACTTGATCAAGGGCAATGTAACTGAGAGAAATTGCTGAAACCCAAATGAAGACTGAGTATGATAGTGCGACAAGAAGACAATAACAGGAAATAGAGGAAAGAAGTAGGAGACAAAGGGCATTTATAGACATCTAAATACAGACATGTAAATATATTTATATGTGATGATGGGGAAATAGAACTATGTGCATATATTTATAGGTTTAGTATTAAGATAGCAAATGGACATTGAACATCTACTCAAGTATTCCCTCAATGCAAGAACAATTTGTTCTATTAAACTGGCATTCCATGATGCTCACCTTCCCGACAAGATCACTGAAGACAAAGCAGGTGCATAAGCAAATGAGGTGAAGAAAGCTGATGGTAACCAGCTATCAAAAGATATAGTTTCTGGGGTCTGAAAGGTCTCAGTCATCCAGCTGAGAAGCAACAAAGCCCACATTGTAGTAGCACACCAGCTCATGTGATCACAAAGTGTCGATGGGATCAGGTAGCAGGCATCAAAGAACAAAAAATCATATCATTGTGAAAGAGAGGGAGTGCATTGTGCAGACCTAAGCCCATCTGTAGGCAAGCGGACATCCCCTTACAGAAGGGTCGCAGGGAGGAGCGAGCCAGTCAGGGTGCAGTGTAGCAACGATAAAACATACAACTTTCCTCTAGTTCCTAAATGCTTCCTCACCTCCACTATCATTATCACAATGCTACCTTATAAATCCGGCTAGACCAGAGCATGTACACTGGTACAGATAAGAACTGGAAACATAGGGAATCCAGGACAGATAAACCCCTCAGGACCAATAATGAGAGTAGCGATACCAGGAGGGGAAGGAGAAGGTGGGGGAGAAAAGAGGAACCGATTACAAGTATCTTCTACATATAACCCTCTCCCTGGGGACAACAGAAAAGTGGGTGAGGGAGATGTTGGACAGTGTTAGACATGACAAAATAATAATAATTTATAAATTATCAAGGATTCATGGAGGATGGGGAGTGCGGAGGGAGGAAAAGAATGAGGAGCTGAAACCAAGGGCTCAAGTAGAAAGCAAATGGTTTGAGAATGATGATGGCAACAAATGTACAAATCTGTTTGACACAATGGATGTATGATGGATTGTGATAAGAGTTGTCTGAGCCCCCGATAAAATGATTTTAAAAACAAACAAAAAGAATGGAATAACATATTTGACACATATATTAATTATAATGGAGAAAACTTTGAAGGTGACAAGGTTGTTTTATTAAAAATTTTAAATATATAGCTTTGGAAAAAATCTGGGATTTTTTATACATCTTCATATGTATGTTACACAGAAACAATTAGTATTTCATGTTAAAAAGTCTATTATATCTATTTAGAATTATTATTTAGTGTGTAGAACTACATGGTATAGCTTATCTCTTATTCAGAGAAAATTGTGGCAGAGTAAAATATGAGAAAACAAATAAGAAAAGTTGAAAATTAAAATGCTTTCATATTCTGTAAAATTGTTAGAGTTGGGTCACGAATTTCCTGTGAAATGCATAAGAACAAAGACAAAGAGGAACACTAACGTCATAATTCACAGTCTGCAGGTTAAAGCACGCCCCAGCTCCTCAAACAAGGGAGCAGAATGCACTCTCCTGGGTTCAGTCGAGTAGAAGTTATCCCTTGAACGTGCATGTAGGAAACACACAATGAACAGAATTTTTAACCTCATCCTTAAAGTTATCATGACAATGAAATTCACAGGAATAATTAGCACTCTGTCTTTGAAGGTGAGCTAATTACTGGAATTTTATATATGAAGCAAAGGAGTAAAGTTGAGTATACAGAGTATACAGGTCTTTGATATTCAGGCTCAACTCAATGACAAGTCAAAAGACTGTTTTGTGAATATCAAGCAAGAATGAGCACACATTTGTATTCTGTGAAAATTAGCTAGGGAGATTGGCAGAAAGTAGTGTAATATTAAATGTGCAAGGTTAAATGAAAATACATGTGTTGAGAGTTGATTGACTAGAGCTTAAGATTCATGCCTTTTGACAGTTAAAATTTAAGCTAGAATCTCAACTCAGTAAAGAGGTAGATTAATGAATACCCGTGGATAGTGACAAGATGGAGAGGTTAGCATGGTACCTTCTCCTAGTGAAAACACACATTGAAAATGAAAATTACTAGGGACCTCAAAAATTATTTTTACAATATTTTCCATATTTAATCAATTGTTTGTATTTGTTAGATGGTTGTTAGATATAAGTCTGTTAATTATTCGGACATGTTTACCTGAAATAACGACTTTTCTATGGCTATTCTTCCATTATGAAATTGAAACTATGAGATAAACAGTTTACAAGAGTGTTTCTACAAATATGTTCCCTGGTACATAAAACAGCATGAACTACTGTCAGAAACACAAGTTCTCTGGTACCACTAAAAAGAAACTACAGTTTAGTACCCAGTTATTTGCACTTCTAAAAACCCTTTAGATTTTTCTGATACTTCCTCAGATTTTAGAATCCTTTCCTTTGTCTTCTAGAAATGTATGGACAGAAGAGAGAAAGAGTCCCTCAATTTACCCAGGAGAAATACTAAAAAAGTAAAGTGCCAAAACACATATGTATTTCTGGGGTAATTACGTAATTTAGTGTCGACTTGAAGATATAAAAGTTTAGGGGTGGAGTCTAGCTTGCCAATCAAGTCACAGCCTGATGGCACCTCCTCGTGCCAGTGAGCCACACTCAGATGTGTGCAAGCCCTGTGAATTGGCCACCTCCAATGGATCCATGCAACCCGCACCCACTGGTTTGTGATCTTCCTGCATTCAGCATCATTGCTTGTTGCTGTATGCATCTGAAGAGGGATTTATGGACTAGTACCAGACTTATGGACTTGATCTGGACTGGGCTGGGAGGGTATATTGATATATAATTACTTCTTAATATAAAGCTCTCTCTTACACATATACAATTGTCACTGGATTTGTTTGTCTGCTCAACCGGGCCTAACAATATTTCATGAGGCACTCAGCAGACAGTGTACCATGACTGTAGCCTTGAAATATTTTAAAAGCAGTTTCTGTAACAATCAATAACCAAAGGGAAGCTGGTTGGCTGGTCCTACTTACAATAGAAAATGCGATCAATGAAAGGGATAATCTCAGAACCTCAGAAGCCCGTCTTAAGTGTCGTATTACAGACCTAAAAGCTTCTGCATGTGCTACAAAGGAGAGTCTTCTCTCCTCTAGGAATAGAGCTGACATTGCCAAGCACCAAATGCAGAGTCTCATCATAAGAGAAGCTGAATTATAGCATCAGTTGAATTGCAGGCCCAGAACAGTGTCTAATATTAAAGTAAGGGCACTGAAAGGAAACAGTGTGATCCTGAAGAATAGGATGGGAAAATATGGGTTGATGATCCAGCAGAGGAGGATATTGAGCCCCTAGAAACAATTGACCCACCCCAATCAATACTCCCAGCTGAAGGTATTAATCCACTGTCAATAGAACAACCTACACCTGAGCAGATTAACCAAATTGCTCAAAATGAAATGCCAGGTGGGGCTGCATCTGTAGCATTGCCTGAGGGAGATGCCTTACAAGAGATTGCTAAAAGCACCCAGGAAACATCCTCACCACCCACTATTTCCACTAGAGCTGTCACTAAAATTAAGGCTCAGAAAGCTCCTAAAGGTGAGGTTGAGATGATTACCCAAGAAGAAGCATGCTGTACACACAAAGATCTGCTTGAGCTTTTGAATACATACAAGCAGAAGCCTGGGGACTATCCCTGGGAATGGTTACCAAGGGTGTAGGATACTAGTGCAAGAAATGTAATATTAGACCAGTCTGAATTTCTGGATATGGGACCCCTAAGCACAGACTCTTCTTTCAATGTCTCAGTGAGAGAGGCCAATAGAGGTGCACTGTGGAAGAAGGCATTCAAAAGCTGAGGGAAATTGGTATGTTGGAATGGGTCTATCAGGATATTCCCATAGGAATATCGGCCAGGCTGGCACAATAAACTATCGCAACAACCATAAGGAAAAAGTTTGTGAAGTGGGCCCAATATCTCTGAAGACTCCTATGATTGCTATTTTATGTGCACCAGGATTAACAGTGGGCACTGCCCTAAGCGAACTCCGACATTTGCCGACAATGGGGCTGAATGGTCTCCGTGATGGTAGAGGTCAGGTGTCAGCACTGAATCAACAGAGACAGGGTGGACGTGGTTATAATGCACAGCAAGGTTTCCGTAGTAAACAAAGCAACCTGTCTCATGTGGATTTATGACATTGGCTACTTACTTAGCCACAGTGTCCCTAGGAGTGAAATAGATGGGAAACCTATTAAATATTTATGTGATCTATATAGGCAGAAGAAAGCTAGCTCAGGTGAACAGCAGAATAGACAGTCACAATCACTCAATTCCCAGACCTGAGCCAGTTGACAAACCGACAACCCCTTGAATGGGGGGAAGGCGGGGTCCCTTTGAAGGAGGACCCTGCTGCATCACTGAAGGTCTATACTGTTAGTTTTTCTTCTAGCCTTCCCCAAAGGGACCTGCGGCCTTTCACAAGAGTGACTGTTCATTGGAGGAAAGGAAATAATCAAACTTTTGGGGGAATTACTGAACACTGGTTGAGAACTGACATTAATTCCAAGAGACCCAAAATGTTTCGAAATCTAGAAAATGGGAATAAAACTGATTCATCAAAATCTGCTCATACTGATGCCTAACGGGGCAAGCAAATAGTAGACAGAGGCCGCTTTCTAACCAGTATTCCCTGAAGGTTCACAGCTTGCCCATCACCATGATGGCTATCAAGGGTAAAAAGATGATATGTCTAATGTAGAGAAAATAATATAAATAAATAATCTTATGTACAATTTAATGCTGAAAAAGGCAATTTAAGTACATTAAAAACCTAAGGTGTCACTTTGAGGACTAAAGTATATCTGACTAAAGTCATGGCACTGTTAGTCATCTAATATGCATGTGAAATCCAGACAATTCAGAATATTGCATATACCATAGGCTGTCAGAAGAACTAACAAATCTGTGTAGAAAGAAGTATAGCTAGAATACTGTTTGGATATGGTGATGGCAAGATGCCATCTCAGATACATTACCTATGTGATCAGAAGGGCCCTGTTCAAGAAGAAAGACACAGTGCTTGGAAAGGTAGAGTCCGCAAAAAAGAGGAAAACCCGCAATAAAATAGACTGACACATCTCTATTAGACAAGATTCTCTAGAGAAACAAAACCTGGACACTCATGATATTATATATATATATATATATATATATATATATATATATATATATATATATATATATAGAGAGAGAGAGAGAGAGAGAGAGAGAGAGAGAGAGCACAAAGGAGTATAGCAGCTAATTAGTCCACATAGCAATACAGAGGGCACAGTTCAACTCACTTCCGTGAAACATTTAATATTACTGGATGTTCTTTAACTCAACAGGGTTGTTGGGTCCAAGGTTAAGAAAGCAGACAACTGAATCTTCCATAGAGCAATGCAGGTGGTACAGCCATAGGCAGCAAACAGCAGGGCATGTCACCAACAGCCATCCAGACCATAAGATCTGACAGTCCTAAGCTCAAGCGATGTATACAGCAGCAGTGTGGTGAAGCAAGTCTCAAAGGAACCTCAAACTCTAGCAGCACAGGTACATGAGTGGGGTATCCCACAGGTAGTGTAGCTCACAATTTGAGACAGAGAATCAGCTAAGGCAGCTGCGTGCTGGTCTGATCCCCAGAAAGAAAGAGACAGAGAGAGAGAGAGGCAGGGTTCACCAAGCCATTTATCTCTTTGTCCTTCAATCAAACTGTGACCTTATTAATCCCAGATGTTCTTATTGACCAGGTTGGCACAATAAGCCTACCTATCACAACATATACATGTGGGCTCAGCTGACACACATCTACATCCAACTGTGATCTCAAGCATAACAATGAGTGTGGGGATGATGCAGGCAGTGGTAGTATTTTTCTTTCGTCTGTGCCTGCATTGTTGTTGTTATACATCAAAACTGCCTCAAGGTTACTTAGCAACAATAACAACAACAGAGGATAACAAGGGAAAAGACTGAATATACTAGGTATTATGGGAAGGCATACATAACACAAACTGACACCTATGTTCTTGAACTTGGGTGATATCTCGAGCTTAATAGGAAAAGGTAAGACAGCCAGTGGAAGGTGGGAGAACAGGCATGGCAGAGATTGGGAGCATAATAGGTATGTGGGACAGGGATGCTTATTGGTCTAATTCTAAAGTAGGTCTACTTCCTCTCAGAGGCCAGGGAAAGGATGATGCTGACATGCTGTGCTGACTAGTGTATGGTGATAGATAGGCACATGGGAACACAGATATAAAAATCTGAATTGGCATCATAGATTTCATAATGACTTGGAATTAATCTTTTCTAAGTTGCATTTTATCTTTGTAGAACTGGAAGTTGAGAGAGTTAATATCATTTCCAATTCAGGCTCTAAAGTTCTAGCAAATAAATTCACACATCGATCACTCTGTGTTGTGAAGAAATGGTATCAGAAGTGTGTAGGATTGACATTTTGGTCACTTGATGTCTTTAACGATTATAGCGGTGACGGTGATGGTGATGGCTGTAGCACACTTTTAATGCATGATGATCATATGCCAGAAGCTGTAGGGAGGCCCTGTTTCTTTCAACCCACACAACAATTCTGAGACAGCTATTAAAATAAATCATTATTTTAAAGGATTTTACAAAGACTTAAAGAGAGTTCCTAGTGAGTCTCAATCTTCAGAGTAGATTAAGTGTAGATCCCATACTTATGTAATTCTAATGAATACTTTCTGTTTTCCAAAATTATTACAACATATGTACAAATATGCATGATATAATTGACATATGGATTGTTATAAGAGCTGTAAGAACCCAATAAAATTATTTATAAAAAATAAAATAATAAACACCAACAATATAAAAACCATCATTTATGAAAATAAATCCACCCTTTTATCAGCAAAAAAAGAATATATTTCAATTTATGCTTCTATTAAAGGTCAAAAGTTAACAATATATAAGCATATGTAAACAGTTCATAAAATCATACACACTTAAAATTATCCACAAATTATTTTGATGGCTTTTGAAATGCAATAATTAGTTATATTCAAGGATTTCTGGTGGTGGTGCAGACTGAGTATTAAGCTGCTAAGCACAATGTCAGCCCCAGGCCCTCCTGAGAATCAGGATGGGCTGTCTGCCCCATGAAGATTTGCAGGCTGAGTCCCCGAGGAGCAGTTGTACTCTGTCCTATGAGGATTGTTCTGAGCGGGAATGGATTCAATGGCAGTTGGGGTTTTGTTTTTAGTTTTAGTTATATGCATGCACATAAATAGTTTTAAATAAGTTTATCAGATATTTTTCCTTTTTCACCTGTCATGGATACTTTATATTCAGTCTGTCATTTTATAAAGTTATTTTGAATGAACTCACCTTTCTTCTCTAAGAGTTAAACATAATTAGAACCTGGTATGTGACTTTCCTATTTCATGACAACTTATCATCACATGCATATACTTTTATATTTCATGACAACTTAACATCACATGCATATACATATATGCACACACATGTTTATTTACCATTGCTTTTTGAACATGTTATTATATTGAGTGTAAGTATCATGATCTTTTTTGTTTATAACATATAGAAACGCGTGAGATTCAAAATTGCATAAGTTTACTAGTCCTTGAAAAGGCAGTACGCTCCTGCAATGTCCTTCTAAGTGGAGAAATGAAACATCCCGTGCGCCACAGACTTGCTCAGGTCTTCTTTTAGGAATTACACCCCCTCCCAGGAAGAATCGATGCTGTGGGCAGGTGCCATAGAGTGGGTCTGACTCAAAGCCATCCTACTTACAACACAACTGAACACCCGCGGTCCTGCACCAGCCTCACAATTCGGATGTTTGAGCCCGTTGTTGCAGCCACCGGGGCCCTCCATCTCCTTTAGAGCCCCGTCTTCGTCACTGCCCCTGTACTTTACCCAGCATGATGTCCTTCCCCAGGTACTGATTACCCCTGATCACTTGCCCAAAGCACACGAGGAAAAAGTCTCGCCATCCATCCCACGCACTAATTTGACTTCTTTTAGCATTAGAATCACATAGTATATAGTATTCTTTGGATCTGTTTATTTCCAAAATATTGTGTTTATGAGATTAATTCTGGTTGTGTCATGAAGCAACTATTTAGTCTGTCTTTGTGCTAAATAGTATTCCTTTGGGCAAATATATCAAAATTAATATTTCAACTGTTTTTGGAGTGCATTTGTGTCTGTGTCCAGTTTTTGGTTATTGCAAATTTTTAAGGATAGTGTCCTATGCCAGTGAGGTAGTTAGTTCATTGTGCCAACCTGGCCCATAAACACATGTGGGGTTAATTGAAGGGCAGAGGGATAAATGGCTCAGTGAACCTTGCCTTTCTAATTCTCAGGTGCCTTGCTTTGTGATGTTCAGACCAGGGTGCAGCTACCTTTGCCAGATCCCTGCTTCAACTGGCAAGGCTCACTTCCTGCAAGACATCCCGGAGGAGAAGCCACATGGGCTTACCCCAATGCAGCCCTGGGTGCTGGAGCAGCCATGTGGAGACTGCTGCCAGCACTGACATGCTTACACATTCACTGATTTGGCTTTCCTCCTGCAGTCGGCATCATTGCGTGTGTTTTGTGAGATGGAGAAGGACTTTGTGGATTGGTGTCGGACATACGGGTTAATGGGTTAATGTTGGACTTGTGGGTTTGGGCAGCACTGGGTTGGGATGTTTTCTTGATGCACACTTAACCTTTATATAAAACTCTCTCTTATACATGAGTTTCTGTGGATTTGTTTCTCTAAAGTACCCAGACTAACACAACCAGTGAATATGACCTTTGTGGAAAGGGAGTCTTTGAAGGTGCTATGAGTTGTACTAATATGAAGTCATACTGGAGTAGCAAAATCTGAGTGGATCCTATTCTATATAATTGGTGTCATTAAAAAGAGAGGAAGACAGAGACACACTGCCTTGGTGTTCTTGGGACCAGGAATGGAGCAGATTTTCTCTCTCAGCCTCAGAAGGGAGCAAAGCCTGAATCTTGGATTCCTTGCCTCCAGCATTGTGAACCTATAAATTTATGTTTTGCAAACAATTCGCTTTTGTTTTGTTTTTGATATTTTATTGTGGCAGTCCTGGGAAATTAAATAAATACTTCTGTCAAGGATATATGTATACATCCATATTTCAGCTTTCCATGACTCTAAAAAAATCCCCTAATTTTCCAGCAAAATCTAATTCTCTGAGCCCCTTGCCTCTACTTCCCCTCGGAGGAGCAAGTGGCACTCCTCCCTGTAAGCACTAACAGTGTGCACTTGACCTCAGCCACAATTCCGGGACGGCCTTCATTTTCTCCCTTTCTTTCTCTTCATTTTCCATCACAGTGAAGTTCTTTTCGTCTACAAACTGGGTAAAGACTTCCTCGTGGTTTGAAACAAACAAACAAACAAACAAACAAATTAAAGGATACAGAAAGCTTCCTATGAACTTCTCTATCTCCTAGAGGTATTTATTGTGTTTCTTTTCCTTACCTTTAAAGCATGAATATGGAATTTATTCATGTTTACTCCTTTACAAATTAGTATTTTTTTGCTTCTACTAATGAAACTATTCTGACAATCACCAACGATGTTATGTCCAAGGACCTACAATTCAGTTTCACAAACTTCCCTGTCATGCTTGTTACTTTTCCTGACCTTACCTGTCCAGCTCTCAACAGATTCCATTTCCGCTTCCTTTGCACCTGAACTTCTTGCTCTCTTCTACACTAATAGTTGACAAATTGCTTTTACACCCATTGTTCTGGTCACAGTTTCTGTACAAATGCCATCTTCCTAGATCCTTCTGGCCCCGCCTCTTAGTTACTTTTTTCATGTCCTATCACCTCCTATGTGTCTGAGTTAATCTGTGTAGCCTAGAGAATCAAATCCATAGAAACTCATATGTGTGTAAGAGAGAGTTTTATATAAAGGGAAATTTTGCATTAAGAAAGCGTCCCAACCCAGTCCAGTCCAAGCCCATAAGTCCAGTATTAGCCCACATGCCCAATACCAATCTATAAAGTCCTCTTCCGACTCACAAAACACATGCAATGATCCTAAATGCAGGATGATCGTGGAACAGTGGGTAAAAAGACTTTGGATCCAGTGGTGGGGTAAGCATCTCAGCACTGGAAAAAGGTTCCATGTGACTTCTCCAGTTCCCAGGGCGCTGGGTCTATCAGCATAGTGCCATGTGTCTTGTCCTCAGGGATATCTGCCTCCTGCCTCCAAGGAGGAAATATAGGAATTCCCAGAATTCTCAGGGGAAGGCCATCCCCACACAGAGGCCACATTGCCTAGGATCCAATTGACAGATTAGCCTCCACCCCTTCATTCTTAATGTATTAAGTCCCAAGCAGACACCAGATTATGTAAACTACTGTAAATTACCACAGTGTCTATGCCATGCAGCCTTTCTGTGCCTATTTTCCACACGTCATATTATCACCTTAAAGCATGCATGGTTGTTAAATTTCTTAATTTTCTTCTGATCAATAAACAGCACTTCCTTTAATATAATCTTTTTCCTTTGGTCAAATTACTATTTGCAATTCCTACCCCATTCTTGTAGCACCAAATCCTATGCCATCCGGAAAACTCCATCCACTGTGAACTATTGGATAATATTTTCTCCCATTCACACAATTAGACGGAAGAAATAACTTATTCTTTGTCTATCAGAGAACTGTCTTTTGCAGTTTTTAAAAATTGTAGTATTTCCTAAAAGAAGGAGTAGCTATGTCTGGGTCTTACTGAGAATTACCTTTCACATGGTAAATGGTCCTAGGTTGGCTTGCCATGTCACTTAGGTTATTGATGTGAAAAAAATGTAGCATGGACATACATGCCTCAAGCCATTTCTAAGTAGCTACTAAAGTGAATTTTGTCACCTACTCACTACCCTAAACAAATTTAGTCACATTTTTGATTAAAAATATAAGAAGGAAAGAAAGCTTTATAAAAGTGGTTTGATGAATGAACAGAAATGAAACTGTTATTGACATCCATGGGTTTGGAACTGGCAACCTCCGCGATAATGGTGGAATTTATGGCTCACGTCTCCCATTATCATATGAAACTACGTTGAAATTTCATGACATTAAAATGTCATTGAAAATCACATCAAGGGAAAATATTATCAAATTCCCATCTCATGTCAAGAAAAAAATTATAAAATTCCGATACAATCCACAAAAAGAAAGAAACAAAAAAGGAAGAAAACAATGGAGAAAAACTGACTTTACCTCATTAAAAAAAAACTTTTACTGTGAATTGGGTGAAGTTTACTGAGATTAATGTTCCGTCCAACAATTCATACATATTTTGTTTCCCCTCACTGATTGCAATCACTTACCCTGCCCTCTCTCTTGGTTTCCTCTTTTCAGTTTTCCTTTCTAACATGTTTGAACCCTGTTCTTTTCATCTAAAGTAGCTGATTAATCTATTTTTAATTTTCCTTTGATGGACCTATCTCCTGTTTGGTTGAAAGAGCCTTAGTGCTTTCCAGTGGATCTCCAGATGGGATGCTAACGTCAAGATCAGCCATTCATATTCACCAGCCACTCCAAGGGAGAAAGATACAGTTTTCTGCTCATATAAAGATTTACAACCTCCCAAACCCACAGGGACAGTCCTATCTGTCCTGTAGTGGTTTCATGAGTCAGGATTGACTCCATGCCAGTGAGTTTGGTTTGGGTTTTGATTGTTCAATTTAAAATGTTATTAATAGAATAATTCTCTTTATAAAACAAGAAACCACCTGGTGACAGTGACTGATAGATCCTAGATGGACTTTGTAAACTATTCAAAATCATAAATATTTTTCCATGATTAAATTATAGTAAACAATATGCTGTTCTCAAAAATCACTTCATTGATGAAAGAAATAAAAACTTAAATATTTTTCTAATAGTACTTCTCTAATGATATATTAGAAAAAATAAAAGCTGATATGTGAAACCATGTTAGATATATCACTCACATATTTTACTTAAATAAATAATTCCATCCAATATAAACTGAAAATGATTTTTAAAAATTTCCTATCTATTTAGCAATGTGCAACTTTGTCATTTCAGGCCAGAGGAAGCCATTTAATCCATGGTTCAAAGGTAAGAAAAACTGCTCTCTATCAGTCTATCTACTTCCCAATGCATAATTTTCTTCTATTTATTTTTAGTAACTCTTACATCTCTCCTTTTCTCATCCTACTTCACTTGCAACTATAATAGAAGTGAAAAACACAATACATGGATGAGGACATAATATATAGGCCAGACACTTTTGAGAGAGCACAAATTAAGGTTAGGAACAAACCAATGAAAAATTTCAAATCATTGTATTAGGGGCTCATACAGCTCTTATCACAATCCATACATCCATGCATTGTGTCAAGCACATTAGTACATTTGTTGCCATCATCATTTCCAAAGCATTTTCTTTCTATTTAAGCCCTTGGTATCAAGAGCTTATTTTTTTCCCCTCTCCTCCACCCTCCCTCCCTCACAAACCCTTGATAATTTATAAATTATTATTTTTTCATGTCTTACACTGACCGATGTCTCCCTTCTCCCACTTTTCTGTTGTCCATCCTCCAGGGAGGGGGTTCTATGTAGATCATTGTGATCAGCTCCCCCTGTCTCCCCCAACCTTCCCCTTACCCTCCTGGTATCGCTACTCTCCTTATTGATGCTGAGGGGTTTATCTGTTCTGGATATCCTGTGTTTCCAGTTCTTAACGGTACCCATGTACATGCTCTGGTCTAGCCGGATTTCCAAGGTAGAATTGGGATCATGATAGTGGCTAACTCTATGTTTCATCAGTGCTATACTGTACCCTGACTGGCTTATCTGTTCCTTGTGACCCTTCTGTAAGGGGATGTTCATCTGTCTACAGATGGGTTTTGGGTCCCCACTCTGCACTCCCCCTCATTCACTTTGATAGGATTTTTTGTCTGGGTCTTGGATGCCTGAAATCTGATCCTATGGACACCTCATGATCACACAGGCTGCTGTGCTTCTTCCCTGCGGACTTTGTTGCTTCACAGCTAGATGGCTGCTTGTTTACCTTCAAGCCTTTAAGACACCGGATGCTATATATTTTGATAGCTGGGCACCATCAGCTTTCTTTACCACATTTGCTATGCACCCTCTTTGTCTTCAGTGACTGTGATGGGGGAGTGAGCATCACAGAATGCCAGGTTATTAGAACAAAGTGTTCTTGCATTGAGGGATACTTGAGTAGAGGCCTAATGTCCATCTGCTACCTTGAGACTTAACATATAAATATATGTACATAGATCTATTTCCCTATTGTTACATATAAATATATTTACAAATGTACTTGCCTGTATTTAGACCTCTTTAAATGTCCTTTGCCTTCTACTTCTTTCCTCTCTTTCCTTTTGTCCCACTATCATGTTTAAGTTTCCTTTGGGTTTCAGCAATTCCTCTTGTTTACATTGCCCTTGATCAAGCCCTACCAGGCATCCTACGCCCTCATTGCCGTCAATTTTATATCACCTGTTGTTCCCTTGTCCCTGGGTTTGTTAACATCCACTTCCTTTCCCCCACCTCTCTCTTTCCCCTGTCCCCCCAGAACCATCAGTCCTGTTGGTTTCTTCTCTGGATTGTTTATCCTGCCTATCTTATCTAGATAGACCTACAGAGACAATAATAAGCACAAAAGCAAGACACAGCATAACAACACAAGAAAACCAAACAAACAAACAAACCACCACTACAAAAGAATACAACAACAAAGAAAGAAAAGCCTATAAATAGTTCCAGGTCTGTTTGTTGGCATTTAGGAGTGTTTTCCTGCTGACTCATGGGGTGCCGCACCTTGGCCCAAAGTCTATGTTTGGTATTCCCCGGGGACTTCATTGTTTTGCTCCCCTTGCTGCTCTGTCGCACACCTTTACCATTTCACCTCCATGCCTTGGTGTCAGAGCACACACAATTCCCACACTGTGCCTCCAGTGTCATCCCTCATAACAATATGGGTCAGTGAGGGACGCCTTGTCTCATGATGGGGTCAGCCCTATGGTCCTCTCTCCTCATTGGCTGCTCTTAGCAGGAATATCATCCTCGGGACTTGGTGGTCCAGGATGTGCTCCACTGTCTTTCCTTCCCTCTTTGTTTATTCCTGTGTGCTCTGATCAGATGCCCGTCCTCCCTGAGATATGGTTCCAGTGCTCTACTCTGTGGTGCATTCTTCTGGGAGAATGGTGGGGGGATGTCCACATAGTTGGGATTGGGGCCAGCCCTACAGATCTCTCTATTAGTTCCCTGCTTCAAGTCGCTATCTTGCATTCACGTCAAATCAATGAAATTTTATAAATATATTTTCCCAAAGACTGTGTAAGAATTACCTTTCCTTAGTCTGTTCCCTTGATCTGAGTAGTGGAGTAAAATATCACATTAGCCTTATAAATTTTTTCTCATTATATGGTAGTAAATTAAAATATTAGTTAAAATTTAACTGATTTGGAAAACATTCTCTTATTTGAATCAACTATACAATTCTACTTACCTTAGTACAAATTAATATTTTAATTTAATAGAACCTATAGCAATGTTAAAATCTAGTTGTTTGGAAACAAAACATATTTTGAATCTATAAAAAGGTTTTTGTTTATATAAAAATATATCATTTTAAGACCACAACTTAATTGTTTTTCCCTTCCTCAAGGTGTTTATTCTGTTTGGGGGGTAGGACATAGTTTTACTTTTTCTTAAAATTCTCAGGCACTGTCATCATCAGCGTACACTGTCGAACTGCACAGCAAGGCACTAGGCACATTCTGATATGGACAGAATTGCTTCTTCCTTTTAAAATCACGAAGGACATGAATTTTATTGTTGTTATTTTTCATATCAGTTTCTTTATGGTACCTGTCACTTTCTTTGTGGTTGATAATTCACTCTCATTTTTTACTATCATTTTAAACATAGTGCAATAACGTTATTGGCTTTCTATTTGGTAACTATACTTTATGAATTAGCTACATGAACTTTATCATATGCCGTTTTGGGGGGGTCTATATTCAGAGTTATATTATGATTTGGTTTTTCCATATCCCCAATTGTATATATTATCATATGGAGATTAATTGTACCTATTTTACATATACATATATGTATACTTCCCATAAAATGGGACGTAATACAATTGAGAAGCAGCAGGTTTTAGCTTACTTATACCCTCTGAACTCCAAAGAAATAGTCCTCCTGATGCAGTGGTTAAGTACAAGTGTTGGAATCCACTCTCATCTCTGTTAGGTAAAAGAACTAGTGACCTGGTACGATAGATATTACAGTCCAGGCAATCCTAGGAGACAGAGACAGTCACTCTGAGTCAGAATTTACTGCACAGCACCAGATGGATATGAGGGGTTTTCTACTTTTTTTCTTAATGTGTTGCATCTGATAGTAAATAACAAAAAAAATAATGAGTATATCAAGTTAGAAAAACAGATGAGGCCAAAACTGAAGTTCAGGCCTCAAGTTGTGATACTGAAAGATTATATGAGCAAAATAGTGAATGATGCATGGAGTATCATGGAGCTGGAAGGAAGGCAGAGAGTTACCATGCCATAAGTAAATGGGTGACACTCAGCCATTTCACAAGGTAGCGTATGAGGAGGAGTTGATGGTAGTGAAGGAAGCAATCCAAGCAGCATTGGACAGATGAGTAATAAATAAATAAATAGGCTTCCCAAATTGACAGAATCCGTTGGCTGAATTATACCTCAATACAAACCAAAAACTTCACAAGCAGATCAATAAGCAGCATCATAAGAAGGGGAGAATATATCGAGAGTGTCAAGGATCTCACTTCATTTGGTTCCATATTCAATTACCATGGAACCATCAGTGACTAAATCCAATGGCATATGGCACTGGGCAAATCTGATGCAAAAGAATGCTTTACAGTGTTTAAATGGAAAAATGTCACTTGGAAGACGATGGTGCACGTGAACCCAAGTCTTAATATTTTCAACTGCTTCCCATGAATGTGAAAGCTGGACAATAAATAAGGGAAAATAAAAAAATAATTAATGCCTTTTGAAATATGATGCTGTGAAAAAATATCGAACCTATCGTGGGCTGTCAGAAAAATGAACATATATTTGAAGGAGTACATCCACAATGATCCACGGATGAGATAGTGTCTGGGGTCTTAAAGGCTTGAAGATAAACAAGCGGCCATCTATCTCAGAAGCAACAAAGCCCACATGGAAGAAGCACACCAGCCTGTGCGATCACGAGGTGCCAAAGGGACCAGGTATAAGGCATCATCCAATATATATATATACCATAGTGAATGAAGGGGGAAGTGCAGAGTGGAGACCCAAAGCCCATTTGTTGGCCACTGGAGATCCCCTCACAGAGGGGTTTAGGAGAGGAGATGGGTCAGTCAGGGTGCGATGTAGTACCGATGAAGAACACAGCTTTCCCCCAGATCCTGGATGCTTCCTCCCCCCAACTACCATGAACCGAATTCTACCTTGCAGGACTGGACAGGGCAGAGGTTGTACACTGGTGCATATGGGAGCTGGAGGCACAGGGAATCCAGGGTGGATGATACCTTCAGGACCAAGGGTGTGAGGGACAATACTGGGAGAGTGTAGGGTGAGTGGGTTGGAAAGGGGGAACTGATTACAAGGATCCACATGTGACCTCCTCCCTGGGAGACAGACAGCAGAGAAGGGGCAGGAGGGAGACTCCGGATAGGGCAAGATATGACAAAATAACAATCTATAAATTATCAAGGGCTCCTGAGGGAGGGGGGAGCAGGGAAGGAGGGGAAAAAAAAGAGGACCCGATGCAAAGGGCTTAAGTGGAGAGCAAATGCTTCTAAAGTGATTAGGGCAAAGAATGTACAGATGTTCTTTATACAATTGATGTATGTATATGTATGGATTGTGATAAGAGTGGTATGAGCCCCTAATAAAATGTAAAAAAAACCAAAAACGTCAAAACACAATAAATACAAGGAACTTAAAAAAAATTGTTGACAGTCAGCCAACAACAGTTGTGGTAGTACATTGATCGGGAGATGCCAGAGGTTCAGGCCAAATTCAGAAGATGACATGGATGGAACAACGGATATCTTTATTGATGTCAGAAGGATCTTTACTGAAAGCATTGAATACTACTAAGACGTTTATTTGTGCTTGATTGACTGTTCCAAGACATCTGACTGCATGAATGATAACAACCAGGATAGCCTTGAGAAGAGTGATAATTCCAGAACACTTTATTGTGCTCACGCATACCTACACATGGATCAAGGATGTTGTACATACTCAATAACTCCCTCACTGCCATGGAGTCACTGGAAACTAACAGCGACCCTGTAAGGTCACAGGACAAATAACCCTGTGACTTTCTGAGACTTAACCCTTCACAGGAGTAGAAAGCCTGGCCTTTCTCTAGAAGAGCAGCTGAGCTGGTGGCTCTTTGAACTGCTGACCTTTTGGATCCCAACCCAATGTTTAACTACTGTGTCACCAGGACTACTCAGTTATGGAAACAGAACCTGGATTCAAAATCATGGAAGATTTAGGTCAGGGTTGTATCCTTCCACCGTATTTATTCAATTTATATGCTAAGGAGTTGGATTGTGTGAAGAAGAATGTGGCATCAGGATTGGAGGAAGGGTTTTTAACAGTCTGCGCCTGACACAGCTGTGCTTGTTGAGAGTGAGGAGGGCTTGATGCACTTGCTGATGAAGATCAAGGATTTCAGGCTTTCGTATGGATTATAACTCAAAGTAAAGAAGACCAAAATAGATAATATCACTATGAATGGAGAACATTTGAAGTTGTCAAAGATACCATCTTGCTTGGATCCACAGTTAATGCTTATGGAAGTAGCAATTAAAATATCAAATGATGCATTGCATTGGATAATCTGTTGCCCAAGACCTGATTAAAATATTGAAAATCAGAGAGGTTACTCTGAGGACAAAGGTGAGCCTGACCCAAGCCATAGTACTTTCAGTCACTTCGTATTCCTGTGAGAAAGCTGGGCCTTACATAGGAAGACAGAAGAAGCATTGATATAATTTCAATTTGGTGCTGGCGAAGAATGTTGAAGGGACCACGGACTGCCGAAAGGACAGACAGATCTGCGATGGAAGCAGAAGTGCTCCGCAGAGCAAAGATAGTGCGACTTCATTTGACATATTTGGGACATGCTGTCAGGAGAGCCCCGTCTGTGGAGAAGGCCAACACACTTAGGAAAGTAATCAATGGCACCCAAGAGCTAACAACATCATCTAGAATAACAGACTTTGCAATGCTTCTGTATTTTAGAAAGGGGAATTCAACAGACCCTAAATCCATGTGGGGACCTTGCAAATATATTTTGGAATTTTACTGTCATCCATATCTTTCTTTCTGCAAATTGGGTATTCAGAATTTAGGCTCTGCTACCATTACCTCCTTCAGATTTGGATTTTATTATTTACAATTCTTGGATCATGCAAACTGGTGTTGAAATCAACTTGATGGTAGCTAAAGGCCACTTGACTCTAAATATAATATTAGCTGAAATTATCTATGATATAATATTTACATGTATATAATTCATACATAACATGTGCTTACAAACATGGAGGTAAGCATGGAACAATAATAGCCGGTTGATATAACAGAATGTGAGCGATCTTAAACAGAATCTTGAAGCATGAGCAAAATTATATAAAATTATTTTAGTAATAAGCATTACATCTAGTTAGAATTCATTGTTAGTGTGGTAAAACTCGGATGTGAACATGGCAAGGGCTTCAGAAATGAATTTGCCTCTGTGATTAGAATAAATGGTTGGAACAGATTGTGAAAGAGCAGGAAAATCGAACAGAGTACTTGTACATAAATTCTAGTGTATATATTTTTACAAAATATTTGGAATAAAATACACACAGAGAGACTGAAAAGAAATACTATCATTTATTTGTCAAGGAAATGTCATGATGAGCTTATTTTTGGAAATGAATGTTTCCTAAATAACAGCAATAGAAAATAAAAGCGATGTATCATAGACAGTACTGCATCATATATAAAGTGATAATAATGAATGGTTTCTAAATTATCACTTGAGAAATAAATATATATCCATTAACATATATTCTTTTGAATGCACTCTGCCTGAAATTAAAGCATATCCAATTAATGAAGAAGGAACTGTGGATTTATTGCTTAATATAAATTTGTTATTGTTTGCTGATCGAGCCATTTACCAATTATTATTTCTGTTCTGTTGATCTTTCTGAAAAAAATATGCTATTGCTAGCACCTTTGTCATGTAAATACATCAACTCGTGTGCTTTAATATATTCTGTTGTACTTTCGGTTCCTCAAAAAGGGAGAGGTAAACTAAATCTCCCTTTAACTGTGACAATTTAAAGGATGTCAAAGTTATAGTGGAAAAATGAGCCAATATAAATCATTCATGTATTTTGTCTTTTATTTTCTAATAAAATTTCATTTTTGTTTTATGAACCTTTTTCAAATACTAAAATACAAATTACACTCTTACTTAGTTTAACTTGGCATCACTTACCGCAAACTATCACCACATAAGAGAAAAAACCAAAAGAATGAAGAAAACTGTTAAAGTTTTACTTTGGTTTTTAAATCAGATAACACTTGAGCAATCTGAACCTAAGAAGTACATTCTCAGAGAACGTAACACTGAAGCTTGGAAGTAGCATATTACTTCTTTGTTCCTCAGAGTCAGATTCAATTCATGGAAACACGATGTAAAACAGTAAAACATGAAAGACTGAAGGGTCCTGTTTCATCAAGATCCTTGTTAAGCTTCAGCTGACTGTGACAGTCAGAGTCACTCCAGTTCCTTATTGAGGGGCTCGTCCCTTCCTGTGATGTCTACATTATCAAGTATGATGCTGTTTTCCAGTGACTGGTTCCACATGTCCATAGTTCATGAAATAAAGGCACCATCTTCACTTCTAAGAAGCATTCTAGCTATCATACTTCTGAGGCAGAGTCCTTTTGGGGCAGTTCAGTGTATTCGATATTATCAATTATTCTTTGGTTTCCTTATTTATTGGTAGACTTTTTATGCATATGAAGCCCTGGAAAAAATACCAATGTTTGTGTCAAGCACACCTTAGTACACAAAGTGACATCTGTGCGTTTTAAAGAGGTTTTTTTCCAGCCTATCTGCTTAATGCAGTGTACTGCTTGGTTTCTTGATTCCCGCTTTAGACTGATATATGTTGAACATATCCTTTCTTTTTGGTTTTTGAAAACCAAACAGTTGAGAAAAGGCTACACATTGCATTATAATCATTTATTTGCGCTGTCCTTTGAAATCTTGGGTTCAGCCTTGTTGCTTCATTTCTTATATTCATTTTAGATACTCTAAATTCAAGAAGTTTCAGTCTTCTGACATCTACTTAGTCCTTTGATTTCTTATCTTTCCCATAACTTTTGCTTTATTTATGTATGATATGCTTGTTGTTATCCTATGACCCTCGGCTCATTCATTTCCAGCGGGTTAAATCTATCCTTAAGACGATCTCTAAATTCAGGGATATACTCATCGTTGTACTTGGCTATCATGGGATTGTTTTAATTTTTCCAGGATAAACATAAAGTTACATTTGAGAAATTAATGAACTGTCCCACAGTTGACCCTGGTTATTTGTTCAGACTGATATTGAATTTTTCCATGATCTCTTTCCACCAAGTAGTCAATTTGATTTCTGTGTATTCTATCTAATGAAATTCAGAAATATTGTCTTCATTAAGATTATTTAAAAAGGTATTTGCAATGAGAAAGTTATTGGTTTTGCAAAATTCTATCCGCCCATCTCCTGTATAGTTTTTATCATTAAAGGCATAATTGTCAGCTATGAATTGAGGATGTAAACCTGAGGGTGAATTTCTATGTTGAAATCTAATGATTAGTAAGTAGCAATCATTTTGAAATTCTAAAAGTTAAGCTCTAGGAAAAGAGTAAACATAAGACAAATAGTATATTGCCTGAATAGCCTTAAATCTGTTTAACTGCTGATTAGATTGAGGCATGAAACTATACTCTGCCTTTTTAAAATATTAGAAAGAGGAAAAAGAATAAAACTATACAATTGTTGTTGTTGGGTGCTGTTATGTTGGCTCCAACCCATAGCGAGTCTATACATAACAGAAGAAAACACCGCATGGTCATGCACCCACCTTACAACTGTCCCTATGCCTGAGCCCATGGATGCAGTCACTGTGTCAGTCCGTCTAGCTGAGAGCTTTCCTCTCTTTCATTGCCTTTACGTTTTACAAAACATGGTGTCCTTCTCCAGAAACTGGTCTCAATAATATATCCAAAGTAAGAGAAAGTCTTGCCAACCTTGTCTCTGAGAAGCACTCCGGCCTTGAATCTTCCAATCATATCATTTTTATTCCTTCTAGCAGTCCATGGTACATGTATTACTTTTCTGCTGCACCTCAATTCATAGACATCAATTCTTATAGTCTTCCTCATCCAATGTCCAACTGTCACAGGCATGTGATACAATGGAGAATACCATGGCTTGGGTCAGGTTTAGTCCCCAAAGTGACATCCCTGCTTTTCAATACTCTAAAGAGCTTTTGTGCAGCAGATTTAATCTATGAAATATATATTTAGACCTCTTCTCCATTTATCATGATGTTACTACCTGTTTGTCCAGTTGTGAGGATTTTGCTTTTCCATACATTGAGGTATAATCCACGCTGAAGGCTACAATCCTTAATCTGTATTGGCAAGTGCTTTAATTACTCTTCACTTCCAGTAAGCAAGGTTGTATCTTCTTTGTACCATATATTGTTAACAAACCTTCCTCCAATCTTAATGACACATGTTCTTCATAAAATCCATTTCTTCTAATGATTTGCTTAGCAGGATAAAGACAATATTATTAATTAATTTTTTAAAATCTCTTGATTTACCTTACAATTTTTATGTGAATGCAACTTATTCTATGCAAATTAAATCAGTATTATATTGTCTTTCTCCAAAATAATATGATCCTAAATTAATTTCTCATAGAATAAATCACATTCACACAAAAATTGTAAGGCAAATCAAGAGACAGGACAAAGTGAAATTGAACAATACACTGCACTGATCAGTTAAAACCATTAAAATAGGTTCAAATATCCCAGAAAGAGGTAAAAATGGGGAAAATACTAAACAAGAAGATGGTAAATTTCACCTGATGACTGGAGTATATAAATTAAAATTAAAGGTGTACTTTAAGATTAAAAATGCAAGAAACTAAATTCAGAACCAAGAAAATGTTTATTATCACGTTAGAAGGTATGGAAGATAAGACTGTTAACTGAGAAAAGAAAAACAATTTTACTCCTTGCCAGCGAGTTGATGCTGCCGCATGGTGGCCCTAGAGGGCAAGACAGAACACCCCTGTGAGCTTCTGAGGCTGTAACTGGGGATGGGAATAAAAAGCTCCAGTTTTCTCCCAACTGAGAAGACAGAGTAATAGAAATATCTAGACTGAAACACATAGGGAAAAAGACAAAAAAAGCAAAAAAGTGCATGCAATATATATGCAACTATCGAAATGTGAAAAATATGTATGATTGGCACCTGTGGATAAGTGGGGAAAAAAAGAATGGGAAACAGAAAAAAATCTAAATAAATGTTGGTATAGTAGTTACATAATCTGTTGTTAATTTGAGATTTAAGGGTGAAGGGATGGAGTTCAGTCTGTCAATCAGGTTGCAGCTGGTTGACCTTATTTGGAGGCATTAAGGAGATAAATAGCTCCATGGAGGTGGGACACGCGCTCACTCCCTGCGAGGCATGGTTGCTGACAAGACACATAGAGCTATGTTAGAACGCTGAAGCTGATGGAGCCACACAGAGACACCCACCAGCGCCGAGATGCCTCTACCGCCACTGGATCCACAAGAGTTTCCAACCACTGACCTGTGATCTTCCTGCATTTGGCATCATTGCATGTGTTGTATGAGAGGAATTTATAGATTGGTATAGGACTTATGGGTTAATATCGGACTTAAAGACTTGATCTGGACTAGGCTGAGATGTTTCCTTAATGAATGAGTACTCTTTGATATAAAACTCTCTTGTACACACATGAGTGTCTATAAATTTGTTTCTCTAGTCTACCCACACTAACACAGTTGGTCCAGGCAAATCTCATACAGAAGAAGTAAAAAAAAAACAAAACTCACCTTTAAACCCATATAGAAAAACTAGTAAAATCTAAAAGGAAATAGAAACCAACTTTCTACAAGCAACACAGAAATCAAAAGATGATGAAATGATAGACTGAAAGAATTGAAACAAAATATTCTAATCCAAAATACTATAATAATGAAATATTTGAAATGAGCATGTGAAACTTCTGCTTACAGGAATATGGAGTAAAAGTGTTTTATTCTTTCTATTACAACCAGAAAACAAACTCGTTGCCATTGAGTACATCAACTAATAGTGACCTCTAAGGCAGGATAGAATTTTAGTTTGGGTTTCCAAGGCTGTAAATCTTCACAAGAGGAGAAACCTCATTCTTTCCCCATAGGCCTGGTGGATCTAACAGTGGAACCCACTATTCCACTGGGGTTCTTTCTGCTAAACATAAACACTCCACCCACTATACCACACATATAAGAAATTTCTGAAAGTAGAAAGAAGAAAGTAGACTGACAACACTTTTCAGTGTAAAGGATGAAAAGAAAAGACTGTGGTTACTTTCTGGGGTTTAGTGTTGCCTCATAAATTCAAGAATCTGGTAAACACGGAACTGCTGATGGGCCTGAAGAATCAAGTACCAACAAAGGACCGGGAAAGAAACAACCTATCAAGCCAAAGGTTTAGTCACAAATGGCTATACCCCAGCTAAACATTAGGAAAAACATAGCCCTCTGCCCACACCAATGGCATCGATGGTCAAGCAATGGCCTTAGAGTTCTACTCTCATGGGTGATGCCTCACACCTCTGTTATTGAAGAAATCAGAATAGAAACGCAGTCAACAATGAGACCTCCTATTCCACCTGCGTTGGCAGTGCACAGCTTGTGGGTATCTGGACTCCCCCTAGCATTGGCAAGGCATTCTTCACTTGCCCTGCTGGAGTTTGTCCTAGGAGGGAACAGTGCAGTCTCCCAATTTTCCATATAAGCTAGTTGTACAAAGGCGACCTTAGTTCTGGTGTCAGCAGACTCCATGTGAGGAGTAATAATGGCGTGTTTACGTTTCCCCACCAAGGTGCAAACACTGGAGGCAAGATAAAGAGCTGTAACTCACACCTCTGCTCAGGAGTTGTTGGAAACCCCTCCCTTGTGTACACATGGAAGATAAACAAATATGTCTAGCTTTAAATGGCACACTCACTTAAAACAGAATATCCAAGGTCTTATTACATTATACTCCTAATTCCCAGGTTCCAAGCCAATTCATTCATCTTAAAAAGAACCCAGAAGATCATACTAACAGAAAATAGAGAATCAACATATGCCAACATTGAAAAGACAGAGATGTTAAATGATTCTGTATTTTAAAGCAGACAAAATGAAAACTACATGATGGGAAAATATGAACATATTTAAAATAGAGGAAAAATAGAAATTTTCAGTAAAGAAGAAAATATAAAATCTCCACAAAGTAAAATAAGTTATAATTAAGAAGCAAATAGAAAAGATTGAACTGAAAGACACAATAACATAAAAATTCAGTTTGTGAGCTCATCGATAAAATGGAAGAACAGTAAGGATTGGTAAATTTTAAGTACCGCTGAAAAACAGAGAGAAAGAATAATGGGGCTATGTTGATATCAGATAAGAGCCTTTAAAGCAACAAAATCGTCAGGAACAGAGTGGAATTGTGTAATGAGGAAAGGCCTAAATTTTCAAAAAGATCAGACAATGTATGAAACAAAAATAGCTATAAATATATGAAGGAAATCTGATAGAACTAGAAGTAGAGTGGGAAAAAAACAACCATGTAAATGGTTGGAGACTTTGATATCATTTTGTCAAATGAAGAAAACAACTAGGCGGAATATAAGCAATAGTACTGGAGTACTGGAGATATCAACATCACTAACCCACATGATCCAACGGATACTTCAATACAAGTGCACATTCTTCTCAATTGTTAGGGGAACTTATGTTAAAAAGGAATATAACCTAGACCAGAGCATGTACACTGGTACAGATAGGAACTGGAAACACAGGAAACCCAGACAGATGAACCCTTCAGAGTCAGTGGTATGAGTGGCGATACCGAGAGGGTGGAGGGAAGGTGGGTTGGAAAGGGGGAACTGATTACAGGAATCTACATATAACCTCCTCCTTGGGGGATGGACAACAGAAAAGTGGGTAAAGGGAGATGTTGGACAGTGTAAGATATGACAAAATAATAATAATTTATAAACTACCAAGGGTGCATGAGGGAGTGGGGAGGGGGAAGGTAAGGGAAAAAAATGAGGAGCTGATACCAAGGGCTCAAGTAAAAAGCAAATGTTTTGATAATGATGAGGGAATAAATGTGCTTGACACAATGGATGTATGTGGGGATTGTGATGAGTTGTATGAGCCCCAATAAAATGACTGAAAAAAAATTTAAAATAAAACCTTGTGGAGTATAGCTTATATACTGTGTTTAGAGTAAGATTTATAGTTTTAAAAAGTAATGTCAGGAAAATTAGACACAGTCAAAGTGATTAATCAAAATATTGCTTTGAGATATCAGAAATAAATTATTAGCACACATCTAAAATATAGAGAAAGAAATGATGAACTGATTAAGCAAACATTAATACAATAGAAAAAGTGTTATAATACAGTAAAATTATGACAGGAAGTTGATTCTTTGAAATAACTAATGAGATTAAATAATCTTTAGCTAGACTAATGAGAAAACAGCAGTAAAAAATGAACAAAACAAACCATTATTATAGTTCCTCTGCAGATTACAAAAGTGGTGTGTGTGTGTGTGTGTGTATATATATATATATATAATAGCTATCTTGCACAAGCTCATACATACTGATTATGTCTGTCTCTCCACAGCTACAAAACTTGAAATTGATTATTTATACCGTGAAAACTAATTAACATTATAAATTAATCGGATATTTCCTTTACCACCCCTCAGGGAGCTGGTACACTGCTCATATGGTTTACTGGTACACCATTATAGCCCACAAATGTTCACAGGCACCCGCCATGTAAAAACACACCCTAAGAGTAAGTAAAAATGTACTACTACAGGGGTTCTGTTAGGCAGGCTAGCGCAGGGTTGGGGAATGTCCATTAACGCATGCCCAGAGAGCCAAACACGGGAACAAGGAGTGGCGCACTGCACATGCTGAGAGGCTCAGGTTTCCCACCTGCAGGCATGGGTGGGCGCTAAACCTGGATTGGCCCACCCAGGCCCGGTGAATTCAATTCAGCCAATGGGGTCGATCAGGGGTCATCCACCATGCCTCCCCATGGAATCCTTGAAAAGGCAGGAGCCCCGCTTCGAGACACCTTTTGCATGACGCCGAGCAGCTTGCGCCAGGCTGCATGTTCGGGAGGAGTCTTGTGGGTGCCGTGTAAACCTGAAACTTCTTCTAACTCTCATAGAACTCACTTGGATGACAAACCAGGCTTCTGAGGTATAGATCTAGCTCCAGAGAGATCTAGCAGTTCCAGTTTATGTATGCATGGTTTATTCCAAACAAAACAACAGCCTCTGTTTACACAGTATAGGGATGCAGAGAAGTTCTCTCCATAATTGTGGGAAACAGTCAAATTTCTCCCAAGTGGCCTCCCTGAGATATACGCTAAATTTAGCTGCTTGCTAAATGTGGCAGATGACTGTACACTTGGAGGTCAATGAAGGTAGGCCAGGGGTTATTCTCCCTAAGGACTATCAGCCCTCTAGAGCAATCAGACTGTATAGTCTGTCCCACCTAAGTAGGGCCCACTCCCTTCAGAGAAGGGTAGTAGATTGTTCCCCTGATGGAAAGCCCAGGGAGGTCAAGGTAACTCAAGGGTGACCAAGGTTAGGCCACCATCGTGGATCTAGGGTCCACTCATCTTGTCACATGTATTCCCCTAGTCCCTCCCCTTCCTGTCATGTGTACACCTCTAGCTCATCCCTTTCCTGATTCGCTGATGCTATGCCATTGTATACCCCCCTCCTATTGCTCGTATTGTCTATTTTACAACCCCTTCCTGTGACTTATGTCTTCACCTGTAATTAGGAGGCATGGACAGCCCCAAAATATATAAGCCTTGGTTAACAATAAATCTCTCTCTCCTGCCCTCTCTGCCCGCACTGTGTGTGGACCTGGCTGTTGAGATCATGGCCATCTAAGAGGTGAGCATGCTATCATGAAATGTTGTCTGACTTCTTTATTTTACTCTTTCCCATCTCTCCCTATTCTCTCTGACTATTATAATCTTCATCTATCTCAACCATACAATTGCGCTTACTGAACCCATGATTAGTTGTGGGGGGTTGGCTACCTCTACACACAACATACTTGTTTTAGTCTCAGACACCGGTAAAGACTTACTGGCAGTGAGTTTGAGGGGTTTCTTTGTTTTATTTCTTTATTATTTTAAGCTTTCTATATACGTGCACATTTTTTGTTTGAGCACCCATACTCAATAGATTTCCATAATAATAGCCCTACTCCTATCTGGAAAAAAAATGACTCCCTTTGGAGCCATCCTACTTCTAGTAGAATAAACTAATAGACATTGTAAAATGTGTTACACTGGGGAAAAATCCTCCAAAATAAGTTTCTGAAAAGAAAATCACCTGTTCATATTGTATAGTCAGGCCATCATGTAACATTTATTCCCTTTTAAGACACCCACAAACACACATATGCGCACACACAAGATAACTATAGAGGCCCATTTAGAAAGGGCTCTAAGAGAAGAATGAATGCACAGACTTTATTCCCATTCTCTTTCTTTAATGCATTATACAGTCTGATGAGGAAGCTCCTACTGCCTCTGGAAATCAGGAGACACTCTAGGAAACTGGAGAGACTGAAGTGTGTGGGAAGAGACATATGTATCTGGCACCATCCCCACAACAAGCTCAATGAATGAAATGTTGTGAGAAGTGTAATTTAGAGGTCCAATTTCAAGACCAAGTAGTTTGTTAAGAACATTTATCAAATGAGATCATAGATGATAGCAAATGGAATTCAATGCAACAGAGGAAAAGCTTTAAAGCAAGAATTAGATGGATCACTTAGCTTCCAAAGTGGAGATCATTGAAACTCAGGAGACCAGATCTCGCAAACATGAGCCAAGAGAAAACAATTATAAATAATACATCCATTGGAGAGTGAGAATAGTGTCCTAGTCTAAAATATTACAGAGAAAGATGAATGATAGGTTCCTAAAGAGGCATGTCAGAGTGGTTATTATTTGACGTCAGCATTATAGAAAATTATAGTGTTTGGGGAATTAATTTTACTATATTTGTTTTATTGTGTGTGCATATATCTATAGTCTTTTTAACTGGCAATAAGCATAAGTTTGAACCAGCCCAGTGTTTCTTAACAGTGGCAACACTGACATTTTGTATCTGATAACTCCTTGTTGTGAAGGCTTTTCAGGGCATTATAACATATTTTAGCAGCCTTTCTGGCCTGTACCACTAAACACCAATCACACTAGCCCAAGCATGACAATGAAGCATGACGCAGTACATTGCAAACCATCCTGCAGGACTACTGCCTTGGCAGAGAAACAAAATTTCACCTCTTTCTAAGATCTTGTTTTAAGACATCACAACCTGCTAACTAGATAAAGGTGTGCCGTCTCTTGGAGGTATCCCGGGCCATAAGTAAAACCATTGTCCCAATGCTTATATGACTGGAGGAACACAGATCTTTATAAATGCCAAATAAATATAAATGTTAAATGAATTTTACTAGATTTTAAAAACATTTCCTCTACTTTAGAATTTTGGAACTTTAGAATATTTGGGATAAATGTATGGACTTTTTCTGATTAGGTTCATCTTATGAGTCACTGATAACTGAGTGATTTGAACAGATATATTTAAGCTTATAGGGAGTTTAATTACTGAATTAAAGATTTCCATGCACACACAATTTTAGATAAGTATATTTGTTGAACCAATAAAGTAAATAAAAAACACAAGAAAGAAAAAGAAAGGATTCTCTGAAAGCTAAAATTAGGAACCATTTCAGAGAGTATAAAAAGAAGTAATTTTAGGATCAGATCTGATTGCATCTATTTAGAAACTTCTTGAAGTATTTAGAATGAGCGCTGGTGTTAGAAGAATGGTGTACCAAATTCAAAAGGGAAAATAATGAACAAACATTGTTTTTAAAAAGGGCAGATTGATAAATTTGATTAAAAATTATATGTAAGTCTTGCAAAATTAAATATCTCAAAAAGCTGGTTTTTAAGTTTTATTTTCAAATCACTTGGTTTCTGAAAAAAATCCATTGTAAAAGGAGGAAGTTATTATCTCTGAAGACAAAATGGGTGCATTAGCAAATGTGGTGAAGAAAGCTGATGGTACCTAACCAAAGCTATAGCGTCTGGGGTCTTAAAGACTTGAAGTTAAACAAGTGGCCATCCATCAGGGAAGGAACAAAGCCCACATGGAAGAATCATATGCAATCATGGCCACATGTGCAGCCTATGCAATCCTGAAGTGTCAACAGATCGGGTAACAGGCATCAGGAGATACAAAATAAACAAAGCATATTTTTGAGAATGAGTGGGGTTGGAGCAGAGACCCCAAACCAATCTGTAGACAATGGCACACGCCCCCACAGAAGGGTCACAAGGCAGTGATGAGTCAATGAGGGTGCAGTAAAACACTGATGAAAACACAATATTCTTCTGGTTCCTTGAGGCTTCCTCCCCCCTTACTACCATGACCCCAGTTCTACCTTTCACTGCGGCTAGACCAGAGAATGTGCACCAGTACAGATAAGAGCTCATGACAAACGAAATCCAGGTCACAAACCCCTCAGGTGCAGAAATGGGAGTAGCCATTCCAGGAAAGTAGGGAGTAGGTGGGGAGAAGAGGGAAAGAGGGACTGATTGCAATGATCAACACATAACCACCCCCACAGGGGACAAACAACAAAAACCATAGAGGAAGTGAGGTAGTGGTTGGTAGAAGACATGACAATAATAAAAATGTATAATTTATCAAGGGGTCAGGAAGGTGGGAAGCTCAGAGAGGGGTGGGGAGAGGAACTGATACCAAGGGCTCAAATAGAAAGTAAAAGTTTAGAAAATAGTGATGGCAACATATGTACAAATATGCTTGATAGAATGGGCGTATGGATTGTGATAAGAGCTGGGAGAGCCCTACATAAAAATGATCCTCAAAACAAAACAAGGAGAAAGTTAAATAGATGTTCCCTTAAAGGGTTACCAAACATTTCTAACATTTTACAAACAACGGGAATGAAGTTAAGTGTAGAATTTAATTAATATCACCATTCAGGTCAGCAAATGAAAGAGATGCTTCGTTTATTGAATATGTAAGAATTCTCACTTTCAAAGCCCAATTTGAATTCATCTTTCTGTAGAGTTTCCCTCATCCCCATAAAAAATCAATCGTGTACCCATTTGAATTGCTAACAACCCATTGCTTATACTTCTATGCAAAGTGTGTTTATTCTTTCTAAGCTGGTTCGAGGGAGTTACCCTGCTCTGGGTCTCCTGAGATTATATGAAATCCTTGGGTTCAGGCACTTCCTTCCTTCTTCTTGTGTCCTCAGAACCACTGGCACAACGTCTCCCTCCAAGTAGGCATTCTCGAAATGCCCAAAGTATCACTTGTATTTACTTTCCTGGTTTGATAGCCTTAGCTGACACATAACAGTTAAGAATAAGATTTTATTTTAAAATTTATTGTTTTTAGAAAGCAAATGTTTTGCGAAGGGTGATGGCAACAAATCTACAAATGTGCCTGGCACAGTGGGTGCGTATAGGATTGTGACTACGAGCCCCCAATAAAATGATTTAAAAAATTTATTGTCTTAAAAAATTCAATATCAATCTGCTATATTTGTAGAGCCATAGGGCCTCACACATTTGCTGGTTAGTATGTAAACAATAGCAACAAAATATAAAATCTCAGTAAGTTCAAAAACATTTTTAAAGGGGCATAATCAAGGCACACTTTGCTATGACAGACTTTCAAATGGTTAGAGTAAATTCGGAGTTTATATAGTAAAATTAGTTAGCTGGATCGAGTTACATATCCAATCTTTCAGAGGTAAGTGAAGGCAAAGCCAAAACCAGAAGACAGATATATTTTCCTACACCTTAGCACCAATAAACTTTTTAACCCATATCATGTAACTAATGAACCAGGGACATAAGAAACTATCATAATATAATTATAAAATTAAAAACTCATTAGCTATTGTTTTGGTACAATTTAAAAATTATGGAGTTTAAAATCAAATGATGGAATGCCTTTCAAGAAGCTGATTAAATAGTTCTTCTAAAAGTGTTATTTGAACAGAGTGCTTTTGTTTCTGGATAATAATCAAAGTTGACGTTTAGAGTTACTTTCAGTTGGGATGAGTTATTTTGTCTAGAGTTTATATTACCACAAGAGAATCCACCAACATACTAAGGCAATGTAGGTTTTAATAAGATCAACAAACACATAAACGGTGTATACCATTACCGAAAAAGCAATAAAGAAGTAAGCAATATACCTAGACAGGTCATAACTCATCTGTCAGTTTGCCACACTGTTATAGATCACTTGTGCTGTGGTTCTGGAAGTTGTACCAGGAGTATTTCAGATACCAGAAAGGTCATGTGCTCCATCAGCAGAGTCTCTTGACTAAAAATAGAAGAAAATTAAAACATGTCCTGAGAGCCAGAATGCAACCATGCGTATACTCTACCAGAATTTCAAGAGCATCTCAAGAAAAGACTTGACAAATTCAACACTAATTACCGAAGACTTGAACTGGGGGATGCCATCAGGAACCGCATGCACGGAGAGAGCAAAAGGGAAGAATGCAGAGGACGAAAGTGGAGTCAGAACAGACTCTGAAACTTGCTCTTGAATAGACAGCAGCTAAAGCAAATAAAAGGAACGAGGACATTATAGAACTAAACAGAAACATTCCAAAGTGCAGTTTGAAAAGAAAGAGTGCTGAAATTTACAGACTTGGAGTTGGTAGGTCAAAACAGGAAGAATTTGCTTAGCATATTTCATGTTGATAAAGCTAAAAAGAAAATTCAAGCCCCAAATCACAATATGGACGGGTTCTATGGGAAAATGGAGGAGTCAACCAAAGAAAATGAAAGTTATGCACAGTCACTGCGCCAAGAAGGAGGGTCGCTGATCAGTCCTTTCATGAAGTAGCATGTGCCAAAGAGCGAAGGGCATTGACTAAAGAACTCAAAGCTCCACTGAGAGCATCGGGAAGAAAACAAGGACTGACGGAAATGTTTCAACAAGCTGATGAAATACTGGAAGCACTCGATAGACTATGCCAAGACATTTATAAGACAACTCCCTGGTGCTTCATCTGAGAGATCCATGTTTGTGTTCCTTATAGAAAAAAGTGACCCAACCGAATGAGAAAATTATCAAAAACATCCATAATGTAGCAGTCTATTCAGAGAAAGATATAAGAAATGCAAATATGATTCTGGAGCCAATCATTAGCCATAAGCCATACATTAGCCACACCTCGGTTGAAAGCATAGAATACCAGAAAGATGTTTGCTTGTGTTTGATTTACTATGCCAAGGCATTCCATTGCATTAGCTGAACATACTAAGGCTAACATTTCAAATAACAGGAATTTCAGAACCCTAACATGTGCTCACATGAAATCTGTGTATCAGCAGTTCTCAACCTGTGAGTTTCCACGTCTTTGGGGGCTGAACGACCCTTGCACAGGGGTTGCCTAAGACCATCGGAAAACACGTATTTCTGAGGGTCTTAGGAACTGAGACTACTCCTCTCTCTGTATCCAGGCAGGTTGACCCACACGCAGACACACCCATATATGAGTAACCAGCATGAAGACTGTTACACATGTGACACCCTGCTGGAAGAAAAAAATTCATTTATTTGTTATTAGAAATAAATATTTCACAATATATAATTAAATATTGCTTTGTGATTAATTACTATGCCTTAATTTTGTTCAATTTGTAATGATGAAAATACATCCTGCATATCAGATATTTACATTACAATTCATAACAGTAGCAAAATGACAGTTATGAAGGAGCAAAAATATAATTTTATGGTTGGGGATCATCACAACACGGGGAGCTATATTAAAGGGTTGCGGCATTCTGAAGGTTGAAAACCACTGCTGTACATGAATCCAGAGGCAGTCATTAGAACAGAGCAAGGGGATGTTGCATGGTTTAAGATTATATGAAAAATATGTTAGGGTTGTATACTTTTACCATACTATCCAACTTGAGTACTAACTAAATAACCCAAGAAATGGACCTATATGAAGAAAAATGTCATATCAGAATTGGAGGAAGGTTCATTAACACCAGTGGGACAGTGAGGGGTGTCGTGTCTCATAGTGGGGCTGGCCATGTGGTCCTCTCTGTGGACTGGCCGCTCTAATTGGGAACATCGTCCTCAAGGTCTAGTGGGCAAGGATGTGCTCCACTCTCTCCTCCTCCCCCTCGATCTGTTCCCATATGCTCCAATCAGATATTTCCCTCTCTCAGAGCTATAGATTCAATGCCATCCTTTGAAATAAATACTCTGGGGTGAGGGGCAAGAGTTCACATAGTAGTTGGGATCGGGGCCGGCCCTCCAGACCTGGTTCCCTACTCCATGCCAGCATGTTGCATTCAGATCTTGGACCCACAGCACTACGGAGGACATCACCGGAGACAAGGTGTGGGAATTGCACCCGAGTTTGCAACGGAACAGCAAGGGAATGGAGTGGCAAGGTCCCCAGGGAATGCTGAAGATGGTCTTTGGGGTCAGGGTGTGGTGCCCCAACAGACTGAACTGGAAAACACTCCTAAAGGCCAACAGGAATCCTTGAACTAACTACAAGCTTTTATTTCTTGTGTTTTGTTTTGTTTTGTCATGGCTATGTTGCTGCTGTTGTTGTTTTGTTGTATATTGTTCCTTGGTTTTGCTCTGTCTTGTTTGTGTTATTATCTCTGCAGGTCTGTCTAAATAAGATAGGCTGTATGAAGAGTGTGAAGGAGAAAACATGGGAGAGGGACAGGTGGGGGGAAAGGTAGTGTTGTTAACAAACCCAGGGACAAGGGAACAACAAGTGATCCAAATCAGTGGTGAGGAGGGTGTGGGAAGCCTGGTAGGGCATGATCAAGAGTCATGTAACCAAGACTGAGCATGCTAGTGGGACAGGAGGAAAGTCAAAGGAAATAAAGGAAAGAGCTGGGAGGCAAAGGGCATTTATAGAGGTCTTGATAAAGACATGTATACATGCAAATAAATTTATATATGAGGATGGGGAAATAGATCTATCTGCATATATTTATAGGTTAATATTAAGGTAGCTGAAGAACGTTGGGCCTCCACTCAAGTACTCCTTCAATGCAAGGATACTTTCTTCTATTAAATTGGCATGATGCTCACCTTCCTGACACAATCGCTAAAGACACAGCAGGTGAATAAGCAAATATGGTGAAGAAAGCTGATGGTGCCCGGCTAACAAAAGATATAACATCTGGAGTCTTAAAAGCTTTAAGGTAAACAAGCAGCCATCTAGCTCAGAAGCAACAAAGCCCACATGGAAGAAGCACACCAGTGTGCATGATCTCGAGGTGCCAAAGGGATCAGTTATCAGGCATCAAAGAACAAAAAACCATATTATTGTGAGCTCACCTCCCTGATATGATTGCTGAAGACAAATTGGTGCATAAACAAATTTGGCAAAGAAAGCTGATGGCGCCATCTATCAAAAGATATATCATCTTGAGTCTTAAAGGCTTGAAGGTGAACAAGCAGCCATGTAGCTCAGAAGCAACAAAGCCCACATGGAAGAAGCACACCAGCCTGTGCGATCATGAGGTGTTGAAGGGATCAGGTATCAGGCACCACAAAACCAAAAATCATATCATAGTGAATGGGGGTGTGTGTGCAGAGAGGAGACCCAAAGCCCATTTGTAGGCCACTGGATATCCCCTTACAGAAAGGTCTCAGGGAGGAGATGAGCCAGTCAGGGTGTGATGTAGCAATGATGAAAAATAAAACTTTCCTCTAGTTCCTAAATGCTTCCCCCACCCCCACTATCATGATTACAATTCTACCACACAAGTTTGGCTAGACCAGAGCATGTACATTGGTACAGATAGGAACTGGAAACACAGGGAATCCAGGGTGGATGATCCCTTCAGGACCAGTGGTGTGAGTGGCGATACTGGGAGGGTAGAGTGAGGGTGGATTGGAAAGGGGGAACCTATTACAAAAATCTACATAGCACCTCCTCCCTGGGGACGGACAACAGAAAAGTGGGTTAAGGAAGACATCAGACAGCTTACGATATGACAAAATTATAATTTATAAAATATCAAGGGTTCATGAGGGAGGGGGGAGCAGGCAGGGAGGGGGAAAAATGAGGACCAAATTCCAGGAGCTTAAGTGGAGCAAATGCTTTGAGAATAATGAGAGCCATGAATGTACAAAAGTGTTTTACACAATTGATTTATGAATGGATTGTGATAAGAGTAGTATGGGCCCCTAATAAAATGATTTTTAAAAATCCAGTGGGATATGTAGATTACATGACCTTCCTTTTTGAAATCAGAAGCCCTGGCTGGTGAAAATCAAAGACTACAGGCTTCATAGGGACTACAATTCACTGTAAAGAAATGAACATCCTCACTACTGGCTCAATAAACAACATTATGATAATCAGAGAAAAGACAGAAGTTGTCAAGCATTTCACTTGACTTGTAAACACAATCAATATTCAGAGAAGCAGTATTCAAAGAATCAAACAAAATCTTTCATTGCCTAAACCTATTACAAAAGATCTAGTTAAAGTATCGAGCAATCATCTCACATTAAAGTCTAAGGAGCACACCGATCAAGTCATGGTATTTTCAATTACCTCTTACATACGTGAAAGTTGTACAATGAATAAGAAAGCCTGAGGAAGAATTAATGCATTTGTATTCTGGTGCTGGCTAAGGATCCTGAAAGTACCATGAACATCCAGAAGAAACAAATTCAACTTGGAAGATGTACAGCCAGAGTACATCTTAGAAATGAGGATGCTTTCAAGCCTTTAAGTCCCCGGATGCTATATCTCTCAGTAGCCGGGCACCATCAGCCTTCTTCACCACACTTGCTTATGCACACATTTGTCTTCAGCGTTTATGTGAGGAAGGTGATCACACAATGATGGTTTTTGTCCCTTGGTGTCTGCTATCTGGTCCGTTCAACACCTTGTATTCTCTAAGGCTGTGTGCTTCTCCTCTGTGGGCTTTGTTGCTTCCGAGCTCACACGGAAGTAGCACACCAACATGTGTGATCGTGAAGGGCATAGGGGACCAGGTCTCAAACAACAAAGGCAGGGGGGGGGGAAATCACATCACCGTGAATGAGGGGGACTGCATAATGGGGACCTAATGCCCATCTGTAGACAGCTGGACATCCCTTGCAGAAGGGTAGTGGGGAGGAGATGAATCACTCAGGGTTCAGTATAGCAACAATGAAACTCAAAACCTGCCTCTAGTTCTTGAATGCTTCCTCCCCTCCCAATTATCATGACCCCAATTTTACCTTGCGGACCTGGTTAGACCAGAGGATGCACAGCGGTACAGTAGGGATCTGGAAACACAGGGAATCTAGGACGGATAAACCCCTCAGGACCAGCGGTGGGAGTGGCGACACCAGGAGGGAAGGGGGTGTAGAAAGGGAGAACCGATCTTGAAGATCTATGTATAACCTCCTCTCTGGGAGATGGGCAATGGGAGGATGAGTGAGGGGAGACGCCGGGCAGTGTAAGATAAGATAAAATAATTATTTATAAACTATTAAGGGTTCAGGGGGAAGAGGGGAGCGGGAAGGGACGGGGAGGGAAAAAAAAGGAAAATGAGCTGCTTCCAGGAACCCAAGTGGAAGGCGAATTTTGAGAATGACGAGGGCAACGAATGTATAAGGGTGCTTTACTCAATTGATGTATGTATGGATTGTGATAAGAGTTGTATGAACCCCAATAAAAAGATTTATTAAATTAAAAAAAAAGAAATTAAGCTGCTTCATTTTGTGTCTTTTGGACATATTGTCAGAGATGGTCTCTCCTGACAACATGTCTACAGGGAAACAGAAGCTTCTCCAGGCTATGGTTTGACACAGTGGCTGAACAATGGGCTCAACTGTAACAATTGTGAGGCTGGTGCAGGACCAGGCTGTACTCCTCTCTGCTGTACATGGTAACACAATGAATCAGAACCGATATCATGGCACCTAAGAACAACATAAAGAAAATTTCACTATAAAAGGTAGTTTCTAAATCTTCATTTGTCATCTCAGTGAACAAGGACAGATAAGATTCATCTTCATACAGAAGTTGAGCTATTTAAACTCAGATGACAATGATTTAATTGGAGAAATTCTAGATCGTATATGTCATTGTTATATAGTTTATTTTAATTGCACAAGTATTAATTCTTATGACTATAACATAATTTTACAGATACACAACGTAATAGCATTCTCTCTAGTGCTTTTGGAATAAGTAATTACTACAGAATATTAATTAATGAGATAGAAATAGCACTTAATCTACATGAATATTTGTAACACCTATACACACCAGAGAGCTCTGGTTTGGGGCATGTTAAAGAATTGGATTTCTTTCATTTCAAGTATTATTGTTATAGTTTTTTTTAATGAAAGGTTATCTAGCAATTCTATGGATGACGTGGAACTACATGTGATGCATCTAAATGCTTGTGAAGAACTGTACAGATCCAGTGACAAGAGATTCAAAAATAATTTTTATTCAGGGATGAATAGTGAGATAAATTTGAAAATTCTTTCTGAAAACTTTCCAATAAGTTTGGATTAATTTTTCTGGTCAGTAGCTTGAAAATAAATACTTGTCAATAATAATAATAACAATAAATGTCTGTGAATATCTATAGGTTACCTAATTTCTTCCTGGTGTATATTGCATGTTTTAAGTACACAGATATTTTGTATGTTATCTTTTGACATTGTATTGGTTGGTCTCTTCCAATTATGAGAAATTATTTTAATTTTATTATAGTAATTTGCAAAACAGCCAATGAAGATCAAAGAATCATGATGAGTCATTCATATTAGTCAGAAACACATTAACTCTAAGAACTACAAAAATGTGGACATAAATGAACATACAAGAGGGCTTCAAAAAGTTTATTGGAACATTCCATTATCTTTGAACTCCAAAGTGATAATTAACAAAAAATGCAGAATTCCACCCAATTAAAAGAGATTATAGATCTGAGAGAGAAGCAGTATAATTGGTAAAAAGATATGAGGCGTTATAGACCATACTGATTTTTCAATAAGGAGAAAATATTAAAAACCAGAAAGAATCCTTGGGAAATCCTGAGTAAATTATAGAGGATATCAAGTAAGAGCTTGCTCAGTACAATTTTTGTACATTTTATATTTTTTAAAGTCTGGCTGTATTTCGAGAAGTATTATTGACCTTGGTGAAAACGACGGCACTGGAACCAAGCGGTGTGATTTTTAAACTGCAGCTTTCCTGTTTAAATATGGGTCACCTTTGTGAAGACGTTTAATCAACTCCTCTTCTCTAAAATAAGACACACAATACTCTCTACCTCCTAAAGCTGTTGGATGATTAAACAGATTAATCAGACAATGTGTCTCATAGCATGGTACATAGTAAATGCTCAATAAATGTTTGCTACTACCTTGGTGTTGTAATGGGTTCAAACTTACCAGAAGTGTCTCTTTCCATAAAGATTTAAAATCTTGGAAAGAAACCCACGGGAGCATTCTCCTCCATCCCACGGGTCACTATGAGTCAGAATCAACGCAATTGTAGTGGGGTTACTATCAATGCAATTGCAGTGGGGGTTACTATCAATGCAATTGCAGTGGGGGTTACTATCAATGCAATCGCAGTGGGGGTTACTATCAGTGCAATCGCAGTGGGGGTTACTATCAATGCAATCGCAGTGGGGGTTACTATCAATGCAATCGCAGTGGGGGTTACTATCAATGCAATCGCAGTGGGGGTTACTATCAATGCAATCGCAGTGGGGGTTACTATCAATGCAATTGCAGTGGGGGTTACTAAGGGCCAAAGTTTAGTTTTAGTTGTTGTTTTTCTTTTAGTCATGCTGTTGTTGTTAGGTGCTGTTCACTGGGTGCCAATTGTGACCCTTTTAATTATAGAATTTCAAAAATAAAAGCTTTTGTGCTAGAAGTCTAAAAATGAGCATTTTGAGATTTTATCAGTGCTAATATTTGACATACCATACTTAAATCAACCAACTTTAGAATAGATTTAATATTAAATATGTAGTTAAAAATTCAATTGTTTCAGCGATTATAGTTAAATAGGTAGGTCAACACTTTTCAACTTTTTACCACAGAAAGTTATATAATCATCTTGGAGGTTACAGGGTTTTTCTGTGAAGCCCAGAAAGCATAAATTGATGCAACATTGAGTACATATTGATTTCTTTTAGGAAAATTAGCTCTATTCAGTATTGAAATTTTTTACTATCAAAAGTAGCCAAAAATGTGAAATCATAGCCAACATAAATATGCTTAAATAATTATAAAATTAAAAGAGAAGTATGTTTAAATTTTCACTATATAGAAGCCTTAAGTTTGAGAAAGTTTTTATTCTATTTGAGAGAAATGTTGAGAAATTAGATGAGTAAGTGAATGTTGTGGAAGTTCTAGGAGTTTGTGAAGTACACTATACACCATGGTGGAGTTAAAAGATGTCTGTAAAATAGCTGACCCTCATCAATTTAGAATTTTTTTAAAAAGGATTGAAAATATGCCTTCTACCACAAACCAGATCAGCCTTTGGCACTATCTTGATAAATGGAATACAGGGATGATGTTAGTGAGACTAGGTTAGAAGATTCCAAGCAGTTTCTGCTGGTTTATTTTGGGGACTCAATGTATTGAAATGTCTTCTGAAAAAACTTCAGAGAGAGAGGAGGCAGACAGACACAGGCAAACATGAGGCATCTCAAGTGCTCCATTTCAGCTGTTTGAATCTTTCCACCCAAGGCATCAGCTATTTGAATAGAAAGCCTAAAGAGATGCCACTGGATACTTCCAGGTTCATTCCAATTCTGATTGTAATCATATAAGAAATCATGAATTTTTACCTGAGCGTGTTCAGATTCTGATCAAAAGAATGATTGCTATTATTTTAAGATAATGCTTTTTAGGTGGTTTGTTATGCAACAATAAGTAATCAAAAGGATGTAGCCTTTTAAAGGAGTTAATCACATCAAAAGTTACGATCATTTAATTTTTATCTAGAATTTCCAAATTTTGCTTAATCTCACCTAATGCACAAGCTATAAGAGGAAGATGTCTGTATATATATATATATATATACATACATATACATAAATTTAAACTAGGATTTATAAAACAGGTCCATTTTTGAGCACCTATGTATGGGGTTAATGTTCTAAGCTCATGGCATACATTATTGAATAAGACATAAAGGAATAAATATCTTATTCCTATAATCAAACCCATGTGGAATACAGAGAAAAAATAAATTAATGCACATAAAACACATCTGGGTAGTGATAAAAAGAAACAACAACTCATAGCAAGTGAATATGAAGGGGGCTATTAAAATAAGATTGAGTCCCTGGTACTGCAAGTGGTCAACTGATTCATCTGGTAAATGAAAGATCAAAAGCCCCCTCCCCCACTATTGTGATCCCAATTCTGCCTTACAAATCTGGTTGGACCAGAGGATGTACACTCGTACAGATAGGAACTGGAAACACAGGGAATCCAGGGCGGATGATCCCTTCAGGACCAGTAGTGAGTGTGGCGATATCAGGAGGGTGGAGGAAGGATGGGTTGGAAAGGGGGAACTGATTACAAGGATCTACATATAAACTCCTCCCTGGGGTATGGACAACAGAAAAGTGGGTGAAGGGAGACGTCGGACAGTGTAACACATGACAAAATAATAATTTATAAATGATCACAGGTTCATGAGGGAGGGGGGTGCGGGGACAGAGGGGTAAAAATGAGGAGCTGATGCCAGGGGCTTAAGTGGAGAGCAAATGTTTTGAGAATGATGAGGGCAATGAATGTACAAATATGCATTCCACAATTGATGTATGTATGGATTGTGATAAGAGTTGTATGAGCCCCTAATGAAATGATGTTTTTAAAAAAGTTCGAGCTCACGCACATTGTCTCAGCTGAAAAGCCGTGTGATTTAATTAAGAAAACCCTGTGGGGCGCAGTTCTGCTTACACAGGCTGGGTCACCGTCAGTTTGGGAAATTCATCCAATGAATGGTTTTATTAAGATGGGATATGCCAGAAAAGTCTTTCTCAGAAAGGGCATTTCAAAAACAGCATTCCAAGAAGAAGGAAACAGTGGCCGGGTCCGGGTTCTACAGAAGAACGGAAAGACAATTGTGGCTCTAGTAGAGTGAGTAAGGAGAAGAGGGATGGAAACAGGATGAGAAATCAGGCGCGAGGTGAGATGGAAAGCCAGAGGAGAAATTTGACCAGGAAAATGAAATGATTTTAATCATTTTCTCTTGCATGTTTTTGGAAAAGATGGCAAGTTTGACAAAAACCGTGTCTTCTTATTCCGATTAAGAGCCTTTGAGTGGGGTCCAGTCATGGAGACTCCCTGCTCCACAGATCCCAACACTGCCTAGTCTTGGGCCGACCTCGCCTTCGCCTTGCATTTGAGCCCACTGTTGCAGTCCCTGTGTCGATTCTTCCGGTCCAAAGTCTACTCTAACAATGACAAAGTCCGTCCAGAGACGTGTCTCCTGAAAACAAGCCCACATATGTGAACAACGCCCAGTCATCCTTCCTTCTAAGAAGCATTCTGGCTGTACTCCATCTGAGACGGACTTGTTTATTCTTTTGGCAGTCTGTGGTACTTTAAATATTCTTTGCCAGCACCGTAATTCAAATGTGTCGATTCTTCCATCGTCCTTATTCCAATGTTCAGCTTTCACATAGATATGAAATAAATGAATATACCATGGCGTGGGTCCGGTTTGCCTTAGTCCTCATAGTACCTGCTTTTCAACATTTTAGAGAGGGGCCCTGCAGCAGATGCACATGTACAATTTGATTTCGTGGCTGCTGCATCAACGAGCATTGCTCCAAGCAAGATGGAATCCTTGGTGATTTCCATCTTTTCTCCATGTATAATGATGCTATTTATTGGTTCAGTTGTAGGATAGAGGTTTTCTTTATTTTAAAGGAGGCTGAAATCACTGGTACTCATAAACAAGTGCTTAAACTCCTCCTCACTTTCAGCCAACAAGGGAATCCTCTGAATATGGTGGGTTGTTAATAATTGCTCCTGCAATCCTGCTGTATGCTCCTTTATGTACACAGCTTTGATTACGGACTCAGCAAATAGTATGAATAAATATAGGGAAAGAATACAACCTATAAGGGCACCTTTCCTGATTTTAAACAGTCAATCTCCCCTCGTCCTATTCACATCATTGCCTCTTGCTCCGTGTGAGCACAAGACTGGAACTCCCTTTCTTATCAATTCTCTCCATAATTTATCATGATCCACAGAATCGAATGCCTTTGTAAAGTCAATAAAACACAAGTAAACACATTCCTGGTATCCTCTGCTTGCAGCCAAGGTCCATCTGATGTCAGCAACGATGTCTTATTCCGCGTCTTCTTCTGAGACTAACTTGCATTTTTGTTCGCTCCCTGTAGGTGTACTGCTGCTCTCGTTGTTGATTGACCTTCACCAAAATCTTACTTGCACATGATAGTCATGGTATTGTTCGAGAGTTTCTTTATTATGTTGGGTCACATTTCTTTGGAAGGGGTGCAAATAAGGATCTATTCCAACCAATTTTATAGGTAGTTGTCTTCCCAATTTCTTGGCAGAGACTAGTGGGTGTTTTTAGAGCTTCACCAACTTGTGGCCACATTTCAATTGTTATTCCATAAATTACTGGAACCTTGTTTCTGGCTAATGCTTTCAGTGTAGTTTGAATTCCTGCCTTCAGCACCATTGACTCTTGCACATATGCTATTTCTTCCATATGCTATTTCTTGAAGAGGTTGAATGCAGTTATTTTTGGTTCATTGATTCTGTGTGTTCTTTCCATCTTATGTTGATGTCTCCTGTATCATTCAATATTTTGTCATCAATTCAATATTTCAACTTGAGGCCTAATTTGTTTTTCAGCTTAAAATATACCGAGCATTTTGTTTTATTTTCCCTTTTTGATGTATAATTCCACATCTTTGCACATTTCATTATAATTCTTTATCTTTTCAAGCTGCCCTCTGAATTTTTTTTTTGTTCAATTCTTTTACTTCAGCATTTATCTCATTTACTTTAGCTACCTTACTATCAAGAGGAACTTTCAGTCTCTTCTGACAGTCACTTGATCTTTCATATTTTTCCCGTCTTTAATGACCTTTTACTTTTTAATTAATATTCTTGATGGCATCCACAGCTTGTCAGGTCTTCTGTCGCTAGCATCCAGTGAGTCAACTATTTATTCTAGAGACATTCCCAAACCTCAGGTGAGATATACTTGAGGCTGTATTCAGGGTCTGGTAAACTTTTGATTTTATTCTGCTTAAATCTGAACTTGCAAAGGAGGAACTGATGAGTTTTTCTCCCCACGGGTACGCCTCAGTTTCATTTTGATGGCTGATATTGAGTTGTCTACTATCTAGTCTCAAAATTTGATTTCTGTGTATACCATCTGGAGAAGTCAGTGTGCCTGGTCTCCATCTATGTATTTGCAATGAAGAAATCATTCATCTTACAAAATACTATCAGGAAATGTCCAGCTTGGTTTATATTGCCAACACCATATTTTTCAACTACTGTTTCTCTTTCTTTCCAACTTTGGCATTCCAATTGCCAATACGTATCAATGCATCTTGATTGCATGTTTCATCAATTCCCAAGTGACAATGTTGGTAGAATGCTCCAATTTCCTTCATTAATACCTTTAGCGGTTGCTGAATAAATTTGAATAACAATGTCATGAATTGGATTTCCTTGTATGCATAGATATAACATATTATCATAGATAGCATTGTACTTCAGAAAGATCTTGAAATATCCTTTTTGGCAATTAATGTGATTATTCATGATTCTGACATTAAATGAACTCAAGCTTTCGACTTCTGATTTGCGGGGTTCATCTTCTGTCACTATTTCTGACAACACCATATCTGCTATTCCTGAGGCGGGCCGTGGCTATCTCCTCTGAAGTGGAGAGCCTATTTCTTCTCTGTAGTCTGTTCTTAGTGTGGAAACTCTGTTCACCTTAGGCGATACTGCTGGTATTGGAAATACCAGTCCCATCACTTTCGGTACCACAGCCCAACAAAGTGACAGAGAGTGGATCCTTTATCCAGCCTTCACACCATTGAATGTGACCACAGTGCCTGAGATTTGCCCATAGATTATGATTGGGAGTGATGCGCATCTTATCTGCCCCATAAACATCTCCAACATAAGACATCAGACAGTGTAAGACATGAAAAACTTAAAAATAATTTATAAATTATCAAGGGTTCATGAGTGGGGGTGGGAGAGGATACAATGAGTTGCTGATACCAAGGGCTCAAGCAGAAAGCAAATGCTTTGAGAATGATGATGGCAACAAATGTACAAATGTGCTTGACACAATGGATGGATGGATGGATTGTGATGAGTTGTATGAGCCCCCAATACAATGATTTATATATATATATATATAATGTCTCGCACATATGCTCTGTTTAGCTCTAACTGCCTTCCAGGTGACAGTGAGAGGCAGCTCAGTGTTCAGGCCCACCACCACCAGCAATGTCAATGAGAAAATACCCTGGATTATTTACTGAATAATACTGAAAGCTTTTCCTTCTTTCTTATTTTTAGTAATTACATGTATCCATCAATATAGCCTAATCTACCTTAGTTAATGCAGTGTACAAAAGTATAAACGACAGGCTAGAATGAAAATATCAAGTAATAAGTCACTTTATCACAGGAGAGTTATATAATAATGAAGTGGTAACATACAGAAATTTCAAAATCTATTTTGAATATAAATGCAGAAGCACTTACTGCTAGATACCTTTTAAGAATTCCAGCTGGACATTTGAAATTTTTCCTAATCTACCTGTTGAAATTAATTTCTATATTCTCATGGATCTCCTGATACTACATACTTTTCTATAGTACATATTAATTTTTGACTGGATAAAAGCCCATGAAATTTCACAGTGAATGCAAAACAAATGTCTCCCATTTGCAGATTTTGTAAGGAAATTAAAATATTGTTCTTATATTTTATTACCACTTAGGCTATAAAAAGAATTCAAAGATAAAATTGTATGCCTTGGACATCTATGGAGAAAATCATGAGATGAGACCTCTTAGACATCTAAAGTAAAGGAAATAGACCTGCCTCTTTCATGACCAGTCGACTGAAGAGCTCTCCGTGGGACCGGCCAGATCTGAAATATTTTCCCTCTAGTTGTGTTGGACTCAGTCTCTGAAGAAAGGAAAACACAGTTTTCCTTTGGCAAGAGAGTAAGTATTCTGTGTGGCGATCTCAGCATTAGGAAGTCTGCGCGTGCACACCATTTCTTGTCTTGGTTGGTGTTCTAGACAGATGTGTGTCTTACAGGAAAAGAGCGGCATCGTGAGCTTCCATTGGCCTTTTCTTAACAGGTTGCCCAGAAGAAAGAACTTCAGCAAGATCGGGATAGTATGTTCAGGGAACAGGGGTAGAATTGTAATTATCTTTGTAGAGGAAAGATGGATCTCCATGAATCAAATGAGAAATCACAGGGATAGAAATCTCACAAGAATAATTTAATGTGTTACAGCTTGACTTGTGCCCCCAAAGTTGAAGTGCTAATCTGTGACTGTGACCTTGTTTCACAATAGAATTTTCTTCTGCTACATTAATAAAGTTATATTTCATTGGGTTGGGTCACAAGCCTACTCATTGCTGACAGAGGTCATATAACCTAGCAGAATAGACAGAGATACAAGGAGGAAACAGGCATCAAGGAAAGGTGAGGAAGATAAATAAAACATAAATAAATAAAAGTAAAAGCAAAACAAAACTTCCAGAGCTTCAAAAAGGCAGGACTCTTACCTAAAGCCAATGCCATGATTTAGACTTCCAGCCTTCCGAGCTATGAATACGTTTCTATCCTTTGAGACAACCAGCATGTACTATTTGTAATACATAAACACAAAGTAACTAAAGCAATGTGTCAAATAAGAAAAACAAAATATGCTTTAGATAGCGAAGATTTTCCCACCCCATGCCAATCTGATACTACCAGAAGCTGCCTATGTGTGTAGAGGAGTGGCTAGCAGGAAGATGGAGAACAGACAGAGAAGCAGCTCACGCTACCGCATCAGCCTGTGCCACAAAGCAGCGAACTGAAAAGGAAAACCAACTCACTTCCAGAAAAGATTGCATTCAATTAGGTTTAATGGAATTTTATTATAATTTTAGATCATTCATCCAAACACTAAATTAAACATATAGATTCAAATAAATATAGATTTATATATATAACCCCTCCACTGAATGAGTGGAGGGGTTATATAATTCTGTATGACTTTTCAGAGAGAAGTAGAAAAGGTTAATTCACTGAATAAAATCAAACATCTAAAATACTGTAAAAATCAAGTTATATTTTAATTATGTCATGTACCATGGTTATGCAATATTTATAAATACAGTAAATCTCAACAGAGAAATCAAAGTGAATGATAGACCAAATAACAGGGTTTTTGAAAACATTGATGTCAAGACACCCAAAATTTCAGTAGAATCAACACGTTCAGAGAGATGCAATAGGCAATGGTTTCTGTCCTGATTTTGGTGAATTGTGGCCCTATCACTCACATTTCTTAGTTGACTGTAAGAGAATGCACTGTGTTTACAAAAGCTGCTGTATTTGTAAATGTTTTTAAAATATTTAATTGTTTAAGATTCCCATTCTTTATGGGATGTATGGAATTTTCTACACTATTTAGCAAAAAGAATTTTCTATTTAAAAAAAGAATCAAATGAGTACTTTGGAAAAGTCTCTAGAGTTTTATTCCTCTTTTAACCATATGCTCTTAATATGTGCATGCATTTTCACACTTGGCAATGGAAACTCTGTACACAGAATATGTTCGGGCTTGCTCAAAAAAACTAGACTACCATTTCTGATGTAATTAAAGAAAAGAACGTCAAAATCCCACTTCGATTAGTAGAGTCCCACTAGAGCAAGCCCGTAGCTCAGAGTACAACTGCCCATGTGGTTTCCACGACTGGCAATCCATTTGGATGCAGGCTGTCTCATCTTCCTCTCACTGAGCAGCGCTGGTCGGGTCCCACTGTTAACCTTTTTCTACTAGCATCCAAGAGCTCAACCCCTCTGTCTCAGAGCTGCAGAAATAAAAGCAAAGAGGTAGGAAACCTGACACTATTTCCACTGTGTCCATGATACAGTTAATGTAAGACTTTGCAGATACCTAAAATTCACAAGACTTCAAAATAATTTCTTTGATATAATAAAAAGAAAAGTGTTTTTCCTTAATTGAATTTCCAGGCCTCTGGGGGCAGAAGTAAGACACCGCATAGGGTTGCAGCGCTTTCCCTCCCACCCTTTCATCTAGGACCTGTTCACCAAGGCGCTCGCTCTTCACTAGGATTGTAGAAAACTAAATTTTATAAAGCATGTGAATGTCACTGCAGAGAAGTCCTACTCTAATACAATACAAGTATGCAAATGCACACTTCATATAGCTTAAACACACAGAAAGAAAGAATAGCTCAGAAAAACAAATTGGACAGGTTTTAAGTCAGTTTTATGAACGTTGGAAATTGTACTGTGAAAGAACACAGTAAATTGCTAGGTGGGCGGGGGCAAGAGCAGAAAGCCCATACTGAGAGCATGTCCGACGGGATGACTCTTGAGGATCCCCAGCAGCATGGTGGGTACATTTTCAGCTGAGAACAATGTGACTGATGGGCCGTTCAAACCCACTGGCCACTCAACAGGAAGTGATATGTGATAGTCAGTTTCCGTAAAAGACTCACTCATACCGTGAAAACTCCATGGCATAGTTCTCTGTTCTGCAGGTTTGCTATGAATTAGAATCAACTCAACAAAGTAGGCTTTTGACAACAATGGGTTTCAATATAGATAGCCATAAAACCACCACAAACTATGTAACAATCACAAATGTCAATCCTGATACACTCAGTTTCCATAGTGATCTTGCACATTTTGACTTGTGTGCTAGAAATAGTCTCCTGGGCATAAGAAGGTCTACTCACTCCAAACGTGATCATGCCTGCTGAAGTGCGACCAGAAGCAGCACATCCCCTCCTTATACCACATCCTCTGAAATGGGGAGAGAGCGCGTCTTCTAGGCATACACATGACTGTTGTAGACGACAATAACATCACTGTCGCTGCTGGCTTAATGCCACATGAGTCAGGGCAGCTCCTCAACTAGGCTTTGCCCTTCTCTCTCTCTCTCTCTCTCATTTCTTTCTTCAATCTCAGCATGTCAAAGCTCTACCCAGCTTATAATGTCTAATGCAAACATCATTATTCAATATAGTATAAGTCACATATTCCTTATTAACTCAGCAAGAAGTAAGTGTAATTAATATTCCATTCCATTCATATTTCACTTAAACTTGTCAAATGCTGTATTGTATGGTTATAAATGACTTTTTTTTCTATCTGAAAGTAAAATCCCAAAGGAAAGGTTATATTTTCTAAATCTCTTTATGACTCAATAATTTAAAGCCCTTGTTAAAAAATAAATTTAATAAATGAATATTCAATAATGTTTCTTAAATACCAAATTAATAAAATATCATACTCATACAATAATAAATAATTTATGCCATGATATTTTCTATTTATGTCCCATTTGCATTTTAATCTTTTTTAAAAACTAAGAACATGTTATAAAAGCTGCTGAATGATATCACTAGGGACATAATTGAAAATTATTTAATGCAACCATAAAACATTGCTATTAATATTTATGATTTTCATATTCCGTTTATAGTAAGATAACATCTTATCATTCAAAACAATTTGCTGTGATATAGAGATACGAATTATTTGAGGAAATACCTATTATCAAAAATAATTTCCTATTTGATAGCTTGACTAATCCAGAAATCTATATCTTCACATTCTTTAAGCAAACTTACCTCTCACTATGATGTTGGTAGATTTTTTTGCAGGATTTCCTACGTTATTATTGGCGATGCAGCTGTAAACACCAGCATCCTCTGAAGTGATGGCCGGAATGGTCAGTGTTCCTCCTTTCAAAACAGTCTTTGCAGGCAAAGTGCCAAAGGAGCTGACCCAGGTGAGAGAAGGTGCAGGCTCTCCTCCCGTGGTTACACAGACTAAGGTTATGGCCTCTCCAGGATTTACAACAATTGGATCATCCACCAAGAGCTTAATTGATGGAGATGCTGAAAGACAGAAACAAAAGAACACACACCTGTTTAGGTGCGCTGTAACTATGTCAGCAGCAAACCTTATAGCCATTCATCCGTGCATCTAAGATATAACATTGTTCGCTTCTGTTCAAATCATACTGTATGACCAAAATCTAAACTAAATGGTTTCACCTTTTAATTAAATGGCATACATTTATGAAGCTACGTGAAGAATCTTATGCATGAAGAAGGAAGTTAAAAACAACTTCTCTCTGGATTATTCAATAGTTAGCCTCTCTTACCATTCTAAGATTTTAAAACAAAATATTCTCCTTTCTGTTAACTCTGGCAATCCCCATTTACAGTCATTGTTCCCCGTACAGATGCTGTAGCTGCTTAGTGCTTGTTCTATGATGAAGATGGTCAGTTATTTAGCCTTTTTATTTTTTATTTTTCAGTTAAATGATACATTTTCACAGGCTGGACACAAGAGAAGCAGCAAAATAAAATTTTAAAAAATGTAAAAACCTATGTAATTCCAGTCTTTACTATATAAATTATTTTTGTTCTTGAAAGTAATAATAGTCATTATATTCTAAATCAGGCTCTGTCACTTACCTTACTTGTCCCACCACAACAATGTAGGCACTCAATACATATACACACTGCTCTAAAATTTAGAAATAAACAATAGAATAAACACGTAGCTACCAACTACCCTTGCTGCCATTCTGATGTTTAAGTTATACTGATCGCCACAGTGAAAAGAAGTCCTTTTCACTTTTTGTGTTGAAAAATACAATGATAAGTATATTTTCAATAAAAATGCTATGATACAGTCTTTCCATAAAGACTCAAAACAGAAACTCACAAAATCTGTTTTTTTTTACATACAGCATTATTTTTCTGCTTACACCACAAAACCAGCCTAAATTATGTATCCCTAAACAAAAACAAGTTATCACGACAGAGGAGTCCCTGGAGAAAGACATCATGCTTGGTAAAGTGGAGGGGCAGCACAAAAGAGGAAGGCGTTCAACAAGATGGACTGACACAGGCTGCAACACTGGGCTCAGGCATAAGAACTAATGTGAGGGGGACTGGTGTTCCGTTGTGCTGTGCATACAGTTGCTTTAAGTAGGAACAGACTGGACTGCACCCAACAACAACAGCAGCAACAACATAAAAGCAAGGTGATGCAGTCTACTGGTTCTTGAACTCACACATTCAGAAATATTATATGTCAAATTTTAAAATCTTTTTAAAAAAGTCACAGAAGAGCCTAAAAGCAAGATTGTAGTCTTGTTTTGTGGAAAAAAAAGCTTGAATGACCTTTGTAAGCATCACTGTTATGTGGTGACTATTCTCACATTTTTAATAATACAGATGTTTTCAACACTTCTTAATATTAAACCCTTTGAGCCATTGACATTACTTCATCAGGATTTCTGATTAAATCGCTGGTTGAGAAATACACATCATGCACATGCCATGCCTAAAGCACCAGAGTTCAGGAACAAAAATCATTTCACAGAATTAATGTTGTTGAACCAATGAGCGATAGTACTAATTACTGAACACAGACATTATATTTAATTATTAATATAGCATTATGAAGAGTAGAAAAAAGTTTCTACATTCCCATTTGAAGTAAATCGTGTAATCTTACCATTATACTTAAATTATAATTATAGATTCTAACCATTTACATCATATTAACAAAGCTCATTTGCTTTATATCACACTTTAGTCAAATTAAAAACCCCAAGGCTTAAAGGCCGAAACTTACCTACACGGAATTACAAAAGCACACACTAAGCCAAGGAATATCTCACTAATGCTGACTTTCAAAAAGGTGAGTTGTTTCTATCAGGCAGATATTATTTAAAGAGAAAGTTCAAACAAGATTTCAAAGAGTATAAAGTAATACATATGTAAGAAGACCTTGCTTTGTTCATAATCCATTGCAGAGCTACATTCAGTGCCTTATCGAACATATTCTCCAAATCTGAATTAAAAATAGTGTTATTAAATTTTGTTCTATTGAAGATGATATATATTTTTCTATCTTTAAAATTAAATAAGTCAGACCACAAAATCGTTAATAATAGTATGGCAAACATCCAAGAACTTCAACCAGACCAACTATTATCAGCTAGAGCATCACTGAATGTAAGCCTAAGGGCATTGCAGAACAGCTTTCTGAGGCTTACAGCGTCATAAATCTCTACCAGAGCAGAAACCCCCACCCCACCCACCAACCAAGGTGTGGAAAAGGGCAAGTAAAAAAGTATTGCTACAAAATAACAGAAACTTTTATTAAGCAAAAATACCAAAATGTGAATAATTTCTCAACCTATGATATGTAGATGACCTAACTTTTCTCGCTGACAGTGAGGACTTAAAGCACTAGCTCAGACCAAGCACTGCAGCCTATGGAGTGCAACTAATGTAAGGAAAGCCCAGGTCCTTAGCCCTGAACCAATAAGCAACATCAAGATAAATGGAGAAGAGAGTGACATCAAGGATTTTGACTTGCTTGGACCCACAATCAGTGCTCATGGAGGCAGTAGTCAAGAGATCAAATGATGCTTCGCTTTGGGTAAATATACTGCACAAGATCCCTTTAAAGGGTTGGAAAGCATGGGTGCTACTTTGAGGACAAAGTGTGCCTGACCGTGGGATTTCCACCTACCTCATATGTATGTGAAAGTAGAACATTCTGGTGAAGAATCTTCAGCATGCCAAGGACTGCCAAAAGGACAAACACATCTGTCTTAAAGAAGTACAGCCAGAATGCTCCTAACAGGCAAGGATGACAAGACTTCCTCTCGCCTACTTGGGACATCTTTACCAGGAAAGACCAGTCCCTGGAGAAGGACATCATGCTTGGTAAAGTGGAGGGGCGGTGCGGAAAAGAGGAAGGCCTTCAATGAGACAGATAGACATAGTGGCTGTCACCAGGAGCTCACATATAAGAAAACCTTGCAAGGGTGGCACTGTGTCCGCCAGCATTTCCTTCTGTGTGCGCAGGGTTGCTATGAGACAGAACCGACCTGATGGTGAGGAACAACAATGATACATTTCATAATGCTATTCCTCATAAGCTCATTTGGATAGATGATACAAAGGTTTGTTTGGGCTTAATTAAAAATGTATGTTTTAGGAAAAAAATACTATTTTAGCAAAGGACAGTGACGTCTGCCCTTTTAAGATCTTATTAACTACCTGACAACATAGCTTATGAAAATAAAACGTTGTCGCTGCTGTTCGGTGCCAGTGAGTCGGCTCCAAGCTCCAGTGACCCGATGCCCAATGGAACGGAAGTGTGCCTGGTCCTCATGATTGTGAGCCATCCTCACGATTGTTCTGTTTAAGCCTCTTGTTTCATCCCCTTCTTGCTCGCGGACTATCTGCTGTACCGAGCATGATGTCCTTCTCCAGAACAGGTCTCTCTGACACACTGTGCTAACTGCGTGGGGGAAGTGTTGCCATGCTTACTGCTAAGAAACACTCCCTTACTTCTAAGGAACACTCTGGCTCTACATCTTCTAAGACACATTTTCTTTTTTTGTTGGTTCTCTTAGTCCATGGTCCTTTCAGGATTCACCATCATCACAATTCAAGCTCATCCATTGCCTGCGGTCTTCTATAATCATTGTCCAACTTTCATAAAAATATGAGGCGATTGAAAATGCCATGGCTTGGGTCAGACACATTTAGTTCTCAAAGTATCCTCCCTCTTTTCCAGACTCTAAAGGGATACTTTGCAGCAGGTTTACCTAATGGGACACATCTTTTGGTCTGTTGGCTGCTGCTTCCATAAACATTGATAGTGGCTTCATAGACAAAATCCATGACAACTTCCACCTTTGCTCCATTGATCATGGTGTTATCTATAACCCCAGTTGTAAGTATGTTGGTCTTCTTTACAATGAGTTATAATCCTTACTGAAGTCTGAAATATGTATTCTTCACCAGGAAGTGTTTCAACTCCCCTTCACTGTCAGCAAGCAAGGCTGTGTCCTCTCCATATTGAAGGTTCTTAATAAGCCTTCCTCCGATCCTGATGCCATCTAGCTTCTCGGAGTATTTGGCTCAGCATACATATTGAACAATTGTGGAGACAGGATACAAATCTGATGCGCAACTTTCCCAATTTTAAACCATACAGTATGTGCTTGATCTGTTTACACAACTGCCTCTTTATCCATGTATAGATTCCACATGAGCACAATGTGATATTCTGAAATTCCCATTCTTCTCAAGGCTGTCCATAGTTTGTTATCATCCACATAGTAAATGCTTTTCATAGTAAATTAAACACAGTAAACATCTTTCTGGTATCCTCGGATTTCAGATATGATTGATTTGATGTTAGCAATGATATACTTTGTTCCATGTCCACTACTAAATACTGCATAAACCTCTGCCAATGTACTACTGCAATCATTTTGGATGACTTTCCACAAAATTTGACTTGCATGTGATATTAATGGTATATTATTCTCTATGAGCATTGTGTTGGGTCATTTTATGTTGAATAAGCACAAATATGGATCTCTTCCAGTCAGTTACACTCAGGGATGTCTCCTAAATTTCAAAGCATAGCCAAACGGTGGCATCCAGTGTTTCCTCAGCTTGTCGTGATGTTTCCACTGGAATTCTAGCAATTCCTACATCCTTGTTTTTGGCTAATGCTTTAAGTGCACCTCAAACATCTTCCTTTAGTACCATTGTCTCTTAATCATATGACCCTGCTGATATGTGAAATTCCAGTGACATAGCTTTCAGCAGCACTGCAATACACAATCCACCATAATATGACAAACTAACAGACAAGTTGTGCTATGATAAAATAGATTTTTAAAATCTGAATATGGGGGACTGTGTGAATCATCTCTTCAATCTTAACAACTTCACAATTCCATATATCAGGGCATTTGATTCTAAAAACGAAACCTACTTCTGTATGCTGAACCTTTTTATGATATTGGTCTGAACCAGGTTGATCCTACCTAAAGGTCCCAAAGACCTTGACTTAGAGATATCCTATGAGCTGTGTACCCTTGAATGTAAACACTAAGAGAATAAAGAAATAGTCTGAATTAATTCTGAATCATAGAATGAACTCCAGTAAAAAGTTACCAAGTAGGATATCTTGGTTTGAATTCCTCCAAAGCAGGCCTTGACACAAGCAGTTCATTTGGTCAGTGTGATCACAAGCGCTATTGAAGGAGCAAAGACACAGGGAAGGTATCACAGATGTTCTGCAAGAAGAGGATGCTCTGTTAAGCAGGTTACTACAGTGGAAACAATCTACTGCTGCTGGGTACCCTCTGAGAGAGCACTTCGAACCCACAACTCGCCCCTCTGAGGGCAACGAGGCTGGGGTGTTCATTTGCCAGCTCCTATTATCATTAGTACAGGATTGTGCCTGGGTCCTTAACGCCCCAACCTCTTTGGCTGCTAAGCACATTCCTGTGCCTTGAGAGAGTCTTCAGTTAGAACGATGTTGATTATATAATCTGTCCCCCAAAGCTATCATACCTTTGAGAACTGGCTCTGAGGATATGACAGAAGACCAATAGTGTGTGCCACTGCATCCTTTCCATGGAACCCCCCTGATCAACTGTCGACTATGCAGAGGGATTTGGAAGTGAGTAAATAAGGAGAAAATCAGGGAAGGATATGTGGTGAGTAAGGGCACCTTTAACCTTCAGTGTTTGGATTCAAAGTGACACGGCTGGGGAGCATCATAGAAATTAAATGGAGAACAGGAAAAAATACGCAATTAACATTCTGCTTCGGCACTGTTAACTTACTTTTTTTTAAGTGTCGAACATATATAAATGTCAAACAATCCAAGTCTGGCTTACACGTGGAAAGACACGTTTAAGCTATGCTTACAGGCGCCAGGAACAGGGAAGACTGAAAATCTCAGAAAGTTAGTCATTTCTCTGAGATGTCGGCCTCCCTGTATTTTTATACATTTCATTGACATTCATTTTCAATAACATCCCATTGACATACAGGAAGAGTGAACATCTCATGTACTAAAAATGAGATAATATATTACAATGTAACTTGAAAATTAAAAAGTCTACCCTTTAGTTATCATTATGTATCATTATTCACATATTGATCCATTTACATGGAGCCCAGGAATGATATAACATTAGCAGATTCTACTAAAAATGATATCAGAATCTAGCAATATTTGAGAGTATTCATAGACAATTCCTAATGAAAGAGCCTTGTTGCAAATATTAATGCCAGCCTGAATTTTTCATTATTTTAATGTTCATCGGAAAGACAATATAGAAGTGATTGAAAAAGGCAAAGTAACTTCAGTTTCTTCAGGAAAACTGCATAAAGATTCTTTGTAAAGGCCGAGTTCAGACGTTTCCCCGAGGGCGGTGAGTGTGGAGTTTGGCACAGTATTTTTCATCATCATTATTGCGACGTGAATGTATTTGCTGTCATTGGGTCATTTTTCCTCATCATCCCCATATGCCCAGGAGAACCTGACGGTTGCTAAGAGCGAGCTGGCGTACCTCTTCCAGCAGTTTGCTAGACTTTGCATGAGCACATCTCCCTCTGACGCTGAACTGCCGCAGAGATTTGAACCGGCAACCTTTCAGTTGGCGGCTGAGTGTTGCACGACCAGGACTCATTGTGAATGCATTTAGGTGCTGCTCAGTCTTCACATTCCTCAGCTGTTATGTGTCAGGCACAGAACTAGGCACCTGCTTATAGCCTAACAAGAAGAAACTAACTCTCTCCTACGGCTCCTTTGTCTTGGATGACTTCCACGGTTTACATAACCTGTTTGCTCCTCAAAGGCATGCAAATGTGTATTGTTTGATGACGATATTGAAATCGTCACAACATAGTAAGCAAGAAATTTGCCAAATTCTATAAGGAGTATTATGTAGAGTTGAATCTAGCTATTGAACAGTATAAAATTTTAAAACACACCAGAAACTGGAAATGAAGCTTGTGTTTCGAGTAGGGTAGGGGAGAGGGAATAAAAAATGTTCCCAGTTTCTCACCATTAATAAGCTATGCCAATTGTTGTGGTCCCAATACCTAGTGGCCTGAAAGGGTTGTCATAAACATTTAAAAGGCAGAATAAAGAAGCCCCAATTCTGCCTTGCGGACCTGGTTGAACCAGAGGATGTACAGCGGTGCAGTAGGGATCTGGAAACACAGGGAATCTCGGACGGATAAACCCCTCAACACCAGCGGTGGGAGTGGTGACACCAGGAGGGAAGGGGGTGTAGAAAGGGAGAACTGATCTTGGAGATCTATGTGTAACCTCCTCTCTGGGAGATGGGCAATAGGGAGATGGGTGAGGGGAGGTTCTGGGCAGTGTAAGACAAGATAAAATAATCATTTATAAGATATCAAGGGACCAGGGGGAAGTGGGGAGCGGGGAGGGATGGGAAGGGGGAAAAAAGGGAAACCGAGCTGATTCCAGGAACCCAAGTGGAAGGTGAATTTTGAGAATGACGAGTGCAACGAATGTATAAGGGTGCTTTGCTCAATTGATGTATGTATGGATTGATAAGAGTTGTATGAGCCCCAATAAAAAGATTTATTAATTAAAATAAAAAGAAAGAAGAAACTGTTCTGAAATTGATTGTGGGGATGACTGCACAACTTTTCATAATATGACTGAACTATTAAATTATATGATATGTGAACTATATGCCAATAGAACTATTAAACTTCTCTCATCAAAAAAAATAAAAATAAAGACTTGAAAGTCAATTAAAAAAAAACATATTTCCACCTTCCCCCGGTTAATAATCCTCTACCATTCTTTTCACTAGGCATGGTCTTTGCAAAATTTAGAGGCTAAATGGTGCAGTGGATCATACCTTGGGCTGCAACTGCAAGGTCAGCAGTTCAAAGTCCCAGGGACTCCACGGGAGAAAGATGAGCTTTCTGCACCTGTAAACATTTACAATCTGGGAAACCCACAGGGACACTTCTGCTCTGTCTTCTGTGGTCACTATGAGCCAGAATTCACTCAATGGCAGTGAGTTTTTAGAAGCTTGTAAGAAACTGATAACTCATCTGCTGCTAAAGACTCCCAGAGGGTCATTACTCATGGAAAGAAAACCCAAGCGAATAACTTCCCACTGAGAAATCTGACCCTGAAAATGTCCGGCTCCTCAGTAGAGATATCGTGATTTTAGGAGTAATACCAGAATATAAAATGTCTTATCACAGGAGCATGAACTCACCACTCCTGATGTTCAAAATTCTCTTTCAGTGCATTGTCAAGTAAAGTACAAGGTTCAAATGTCATTGGGAATTCTTCACCAAAATTCTTAGCTTTTGTTGAGGTCAATTGTGGTTCTTTCTTTTCTGCCTAGCTGTTATACTCGCTATTAGTCAACATTACTACACAATGAGATTACAGAATCATAAAAGGATTTGAAATGTAATACTGAGATACTCTATCCTCCAAATGAGCAACAATGATAATAAAGTCAAATAAAAATTAATCTCTCTAAAATCAAATTTTTAAGCAATAAGAGAGTAACTTTTTCGGTAGCTCATTCTGTTTTCATATTGCTGTTGTGGAAATGCCAGCAGTCTGCACTCGAGCATTGGTGGTAGCCAGAGCAGAATTGTCATTATGTTTTCTTGCTCTGGTGGCCTCTGCAAACGTAGCTGTGAAATCAACACCAGCTGGCCCGAGAGGTGGTGCTTGTATCTGTACTGAGGTAGCTAGTCTGTCCTTGCAGAATAAGCTTCATTTTGGCCTGGGTTGTAAGGCCACATTGAATTATCTACCTAGTGGCCCTCTGCGGTGAGCTATGACAAGTCTAGGTCTTGTCTTTGTAGTTCTCACCAAAGGATTGAGTGGAACCATACAGAGTGTGTGAAACTCTAACCCAGACACTGGTCAGTTTGTCATTCTGCTGGGTCTATCCATGAGCCATCTCAGAAGCAGGAAGAGAATTCCCCAACTATCAAAATGAAAAACTACCAGTGGAATGCATGTGAGCTCCCTGTCTGAAGTGGCAGATGCAACAGGAGCACCAGACACCAAAGCACCAAGATCATGACAAAGAGCAGAACAGCCAAGTCAAGGCCTCGGGGCAACGTTGAGAGTGGCCTCCCCAGTCCATGGAATGAGGCAGAGATTAAAGGGCATGTGGCTGAGAGGTTCAGGAACACAGAGAGCTATCCTGCCACTTTGGACAAAGGAACAGACCCTTCACAGTTTGTAACCTGTTAATTTCCTTGACAAACTGCACAATCCTGAATGTTTCCTGTTCTATTTGTCCACGACAACAAATCAGTGACCTCACCAGAGAAGCAGGGTGTCGTGGGATGGATACCTGGTGTCAGAGGAGGAAGGAAAGGGGCGGCGAGTGGAGGCATGTCTACTCTCTGCCTCATGGGAGTCATTTTTGGGCAGATGTGGAGTTGGATTCTCTTTCTCCTCTCTGCAGCCAGAGGAGGTTGCACATGGCTTCCATGCCACGTCTTCCTTTTACCCACAAAACACTATGTGTTCTTTAGAAAGGCTTCGTGGACACCATTTGGTTTCATCATGTGGCTCATTAACATTGATATCTTTTATGTAGCTGATTTTAATCATCAATATGTTAGAAAACAATAGTCAAAAAACAAACAAACCTAATCTTAAAAATATTGATGTTCCATTGATTTAACTCTGTCAGTCTTTGCTCCTCTAAAAATATAGCGTCTTCTGTTAAATAATCTCTATAGCCTTGTCCAGTCCAAATTCCTGGCATGATTATGAAGAAGATACCTTGTCACAAAGCCTCCTAAATTACAACATATAACATATTTGACTCAAATTGCAAAATCAGTTCCAGGATATGAAGGGGCTTCAAAAAATTCCTGGAAAATGGAATTAAAAGACAAGGGAATTCCCTTACACATTTTGAAGCCCCTTATATGAAAGAACTTGAGAAGGACATCAAGAGCTTAATCAACCATGGCTATCACAACAGATTGAACTGACTGCCAATTAAATAATAGCTATGTTTTATTTTAAGATACATTTCTAATTCATCATACAGTTATTGTCAAAGGATTCCTGGTGGTGCTGTGAGCGAGGCACTGAGATGCTAGTCACAAAGTCAGCGGTTCAAAACCACCAACCCTTCATGAGAGAGAGATGAAGCTGTCTGGTCTTATGGAGGTTAACAGTCTCAGAAACCCTGAACAGAGTCACTAGAAGTTGGAATCAACTAGATTGCAGTGGGTTTGTTTGGGGTTTTTTGAGTGCCAACTGTTTTTAATTCTGGGTGCTGGGACTCAAGAGATAAACCCATTGCCTTCATGGAATGCATAATGAGAGGAAGATAATTGTAGGTCCTAGAAGTTCCAGGTCTCTATCTCTTCATTAGTCTTTACATAAATTGAGACATGTAAGCATATGCTGCATTTTGATCATATTATCTTGGTTTACTTGTTCCTAACCTGAGAAACAGAAGGTTTAGCTAAATTGTCTATGGTTACAAATACATCTGTGGTAGAGCTAGCAGTCTAATAAGGCAGGCTGACTGAAATCGATGGAAAGTATTGTAAATAGAGTTGATATTTCTCAAGTTTTAATTAAATGTTTGATGAATTTCATGCCAAGGATAAAATTAATGTTGTCCTTATTTATGAAATCTGGTGTAGAATAAAAATGAACTTGGTTTTCTGATTAACTAACTCATTGCTTTCCAGTGGACTCCAGCTCCTCGTGACCTTATCGGGCAATCCTGTGGGTTTCTGAGATTGTTTACAGGTGTGCCATCCAGAATGGGAAGCAAAGAATAAGTGTGAACCATTTAAGTCCAGATTATAAAAGCTAAATTCTTGAGTGTCTCCTCTTCCCTCTGTAGAAGGTCCACTCAAGCAATTGCTCAGAATGTGTTTACTCCCAATATATGTATAGCATCAATAAGTGCAGTTAGTTAAATTCTCCGATTCAAGACAATGAGTAAGGCAAATGAAAGCAACAAATGTTTTCTGTGTCAGGATAATATTGAAAAACAGTTGCAGTTGATTATTTAATAAAGAGAGAAGAGTACAATGCACTTACCTGTATAATTACATAGAACAGTGAGATCAAAACAATAAAATATTAAACAATATTCTACCTATTTCAATTTTAATCCCCAAAATGTCAGAATGGGCAAGTTTAGTTTGAGAAAGATAGAAAAGTAGAAATACATTTACTAAAATATTTTGTTCTCCATATTATTCTTAGGCACTATTGAGTCAGTTCAAAATTAAGTAAGGCCAGGTCTCGTGACATCCTCACAACTGTTATGTTTGAAAGCATTGATTTACCCTTTGCCAATCCATCGGATCCAGTCTTTTTAATTTTTGCTAATTCACTACTTCATCAAGCATGATGCCTTTTTCCAGGGATTGGCCTCTCCTGGCGGCCAATAAAGTATGTGAGGCAGAGTCTTTGTGTTAGTCCTGGTAGACTGGAGAAACAAATCTACTGACACTCATGTGTGATGCCAATCTATAAAGGCCTCTTCAGACTCATGAAATACATACAATGATGCCAAATACAGGGAGATCACAGGCCAGTGGTTTGGAAGTCTGGTGGAGTCAGTGGTGTTGTAAGCATCTCAGCACTGACAGGGGTCTCTACGGGCGGCTTCTCTTGCTCCAGAGGTCTGGCTGCATCAAGGCAGGTCCATGTGGCTTCTCCAGCTCCCAGCTCCCAGGGCATAGCGCCATGTGTCTTGTCAATAGAGCGTCTCTCAGGGAGTGAGCAGAGAGAGAGAGAAGTTACTCCCACCTCCAAGAAGGAAATACAGGAGTTCCCAGAATTCTCAGAAGGTCAGGCCCCCACAAAGGCCTCTGTGCTTATATCTTGATTGACAGGCCAGGCTCCACCCCTTCACTCCCAGTCCTCTCAAACTGACACCTGATTAGGTAACAATGACAGTCTTATTATCCTGGCTTTTAAGAAGCGTTCTGGTTGCACTTCCTCCCAGACAGACTTTTGCTCATTGTTCTGGAAGTCCATGACACTTACAATATTCTTCACCAACATCATAATTCAAATTCTTCTTCTTCGATTCTCCTTATTCATTCTCCTAATTTCACACACATATGAAATGAATGAGAACACTATGATTTGTGTCAAGTACACCTTAGACCTCAAAGTGTTCTATAAAGCTTTAAAGGGGCCTTGAGCAAGGGATTTGCTGAACTCAATACATCCCTTAATTTCTTGTCATTTGCTTTATGATCCTTGATTATGGATCCAAGTAAAATGAAATCTTTTGCCAACTTCAATCTTCTTTTATTTATTGGTCTAGTTGTGGGGAGCTTTGTTTTCTTTATATTGCACTATAACCCATACTGAAGACTGCAGTCTTTGATTTCATCAATAAGTTCTTCAAGTCTTCGTTCTTTGCAAGTGAGATAGTCTCATCTGCACATTTTAGGTTATTAATGAGCCTTCATCAATTGGGATGCCGAGTACTTCATTTAGTTGTTTCTTTGATTATGTGCAAAGGATACAAATTGAATAAGTATGCTGAAAGTATTACAACCCTGACACACCTTTTCTGATGTTAAGCAATATTCTACTCCTTTTCTGTTTGAAGAACTGCCTCTTCATTTATGTGCAGGTTCCATATAAGCGCAATGAAGTGTTCTGGAAATCCCACTCTTTACAATATCATCCATAGGTTGTTGTGATCCACACCGTTGAATGCCTTGGTATACAGCCAATGAAAAATAGGTAAATATATTCCTGGTACTCTGTGCTTTCAGCAAAGATCTATTTAAAGTTAGCAATGATATCCTTCATCCCAGGTTTTCTTATGAAGCCCTGGAAACACCATGTTAAAGCAATGCTGCAACTGTGTTTTGGATTATCATTAGCAAAATTTTACTATCATTTGATATTAATGGTATTGTTTGATAATGTCTACATTTTGTCGGGTCACCTTCTTTTTCTGGATAGAGCACTATTATGGATCTCTTCCAGCCAGTTAGTCAGGCAGCTGTCTTCCGTATTTCTTGGCAATGAGTGTATCCAGTGTTTCATGAGCTTGTTGAGATACTCCATCCAGGCCTGGAGCCTTGCTTTCCACTCATGCTTCGGTGCAACTTGAACTTCCTTCTACTTTCAAAGGCTACTTCTTGAAATGGCTAACTGTCAACTAGATTTTTGGCACTATCACTATTTGTATTCCATCCTTTTTTCTTTCTTAACATGTATTCTGAATTGTGTGGTTTACAAAGCAGAGTATCAGTGTACATTCAATAATTAATATGTACTCCATTTCATCTCATCTACTGCAATCCCCTTACAGTAACAGCACTCATTTCACCTCCTTGTGATGTTCCCTGTCTTCATATCCTCTCCTTCTCTCAGATCCCTCGAGACTGATGTTCACCTTGTCCATCAGTCCCTCCGACTAATGGGCCATGTAACTTAGATTTTCTTCTCTCCTCTTCTCTCCAGACAGGAAGAGACCAATAATTGCACCTTAGAGGGCCACTCACGAGGTTTTAAGATGCCTGTCACTTCTTATCAAAATTGGATTTGAGCTTTGAGGACTGTATTATATCAACTGAGCTTGATGCTCCCTGACACTATGGTCCTGAACTCCCAGACTCAGAGATTCATTCCCCAAGATGCCTGGTTATAGCTAAGAAATTTTTATAACTTTGCCCCTGTCAAACCTGTGTGTGTGTTTATGTGTGTGAGTATTTTCACTATCCCTCCAATACCCACTTACCTGGCATATCTATCCATGAATATACTCATATGACACAATTATTGTAAACATGACTATAACAGTGTTTAAATCTGTTGCCTTTAGCTCTTGTGGTATTCCCAATGTCCTCCTTCACCTCTACCATTCTTTGCCAGCCTTCCTTAACTCATGCCATTGAAATCTACTTGTTTCTTCTTCATTTATAATTCTATAAATACACATTCTTTTTTACTTTGGAATTATTTTCATTAAAATTGAAATTTCTGTTTTCCTATTTTCAGTCTTTCAGGTTTTGTTTGTTTGTTTGCTTTCGATACTTCCATACCTCAGTTGATTTCTGGATGGAACTAAGTTGTATGTAAGTTAATTTATGTTAAGTTCAAGTTGCTGTGAGTCTGTCCAAAGTACAGGGTGCCTGGATCATGTGAGCACTTATTGCCTCCCATGAGATAGTGAACTAAAACCAAACAAAATAAACAAACAAAAGCAGCAAAAATAAATAGCATGCTTTTCTAGAAAGTGGGGAAAGCAGGCCGACAGCAAGAAAATAATTGAATAAATAAAAAACCAAAATAAAAATAAAGGAAAGGAATTTTAAAGCTTAGAGAAAAGGTAAAATAAAACAGAAAATAGTATGAAAAAAAAAGTGAAAATAGAAAGTACCGAAGAGAAATAGCAAAGAAAAATGGAATAAAATAATGAAAGAAAAATTAGAAAAAGAATGAAAAAAAAACATAAGAAAGGAAAATCAAAAGATGGAGAAAACGGTTAATAGAGTCAGTGTTGGCTTCCTTAGCCAGCCAAGAAGCTAGGAGGTGGCCTGGGAGAAGGTAGGGAGTGGGGATAGCTCGTCCTCGATGGAGCTCGTGTTGACCTATGTGTGTCTGTGGGCGGTCCACGTCTTGTATCTGGAAGTAGTTTGTGCACAGTCATAGAGTGGCTGACGTCAGATGCTTGTCCCAGAAAGGAATTCTTTTGGCCAGAGGGAAAAATAATACATGGCAGCTGTCTATAAAAGGAGTTCATGAACAACCAGAGAGGCCAGGGACCCAGCACGCTGATGCAGGGCAAGTCACGTGCCTCCACCTACAGAGGTTGTGCCCAGGCGGCTTATCCACGAATGGCTCCCACCCCAGGCTAAAGCAGGAACTGCCTGCTAAATCCTTCTCGATTTCAACTCAAGGCTGGATATTTTTCTTCACTTTTTCAGCCTGTCAAACATTTGGCATGATCTTCCTTGTAGGCATGTAGCTATTATCCCATCACAGATTTAATATAGAGCTTAAAACGTTCTTTTGGTGATGAATAAAGCCTCATTCTTCTCGAACGGACACTTCTGGCATAACAACAATATGACTGCTCCGTTAAAAATGGCCATTTCAGACAACGGACATCCTGGGTACAAATCTTCATGCATTCTCTTGACTTTTTGACAACTTATAACTTTCCTACTTTCATATTTTATATATTCCACATTCTGAATATCAATGCATATTCACAGCTGTTTATTTTTTGCCCCACAGCTGTTTTTTTCCCCCTCTCATTTGGATTCATGTCTTGTCAGCAATTAAATGTCCAGAAAACTTTGCTTCATCAACCTTATTAAGTCCAATTACTTTTAGGAAGCTTTTCCCAGGGATATTTTGAATGCCTCCCCCTTGAGGGCCCGTATCTTGACATTATGTCACACATTGCCTGCTGCTATCCATAAGGCTGTCGGTGGCCAGTCTTCAGAAATGTGTTACTTTCTCCTTGTCTCTTCTTAATTTTGAGGTTCAGCTGAACCATCCACTTTGGGGGCCCTGCTGACTTGAAAAATGGTGGCAAGCTTCCAGCATCCGAGTAACATCAAGTCACCAAAGTACGACAAACTGACAGAGGAGTGGTGGGCTCTGCATACAATTAAGTTAATAGTAAAATGAAGAAACTGAGGCACAGACATCAATCCATCCTCCAAAAGAGAGGAAGGAAGTCAATGGAAGTATCTGTCAGGAACTCAGAAAATGAGACTGCAGAACCCAAGCTCCTATTCACTTCTACCTATTACTATCTATTACTTTGTAATATAGACTTAAAATATCAAGACTAGAAGACTAATTAGGATGATGTACCTGGAATATAAAATAATGGCAAACCTTATTGAGTATCAACAATGGGAAGAAGGAAGGAAGAAAAAAATAAAAGAAGAAATCATTTCTTAATATTTATAAGTTTGTTATAAAATGTTTGAAAGAGAACAATGGTCAACACTTCGCTTAATACAATGCAAGACCAAAGGCCAAATTAATAAAATGCAAATAATGCATGCATGCATATTTAATACAATATAACAGTCAAGTACTTTGGCTTTGAGAAAAAGCTTTATAAAATAGACACAGCAATCACACTATCACTGACTGAACACAGTGTCATGCATACCGCCATTTGTACCAAAGGTCTGTTACCAGCCCTTGTCTGGGATTCTGCCCTTGCCCCCAATGAACATGCATATATGATGCGTGTTAGAATGAGGAGTCAAATTTTAGAAAGTGAGTATGTCTCAATAAATTATGGCCTGGCCCTTGGCACATACAATATGCATGGATTTTGTTTCTAAATGGCTAAATTATTTGTAGGAGATATCTGCTTTTTGGTACAAACATATTAATCTTTTTTCTTTCATATTTATCTTGGCAATCATTTATCATACTTTTTTAAATAATGAAAAAGGAGAAGAAAGAAAAACAACCATAGAATCATTTGATAAATATAAATGGTTCAAAGCAAAGGGATCTAATTCCAAGTTTTGTGTGTAGTCAAGCAGCCAATTTACTGGGCTGAATTATAAGCCCCTGAAAGTGTGGTTTACACTGGATAAAATGACAATTTTAACTATATTCCTTATAATACGTGTCACTATAATATCATGTTGACTTACTGTAAACACTAGCCGTTGCTTAACATTGTTATTACAGATCTAATTCCAACAAGGGTCAATTCAAGCCTAAGAATTAAACTAGCTGCATTTCTTATCTTGGCATTTCAGGCATTCAAAGAGCATTTAAATATACTGCTACCACATTCCAGGACAAGGCTGCTACATGAGAGCAGAGCTATTTCTTTTTCTAGTAAGATTATACTGAAATGTGTAGAGGAATCATATGTAGAAGAAGCAAATAAGCTAAGGGAAAAAAAGAAGGTTGCTTAAGGAAAGATGAAATGCCAATAAAACATTTTAATGCAATTTTAACATGAAAGATAGTATTGAATCACTTCCCAATAAAATTCTTCTGTACACATAAAAATATATGTGTTCGAACTGTTCTGTCAATCTTTTTCTTATAAGCTACTGAACATAAAATCCTCATGTTGTTGTGGCATTTACAGCATAGAGTTGGAAAACCACACTTCTTTCGCCATATTAATCTGAGCTACAGAAATGTCTTTGCAAAGCTAACAAATACTTGCATTTTCAGTGTTGAATTGCACATGATGGTAAGTTCAAAAGAAATCCTGCCAGGATCCCTGTTAAACATGCAGACGTGCGTGTTTATTCCCAACAAGAGTATGTAAGCATGCCTCTGTGATTACTTAGTGGCTGTAGACAACTTCCCCCAGAAACAAACTTTTGTCTTAGTTTTCTTAGGGCGCTTTACAAAAAAGCACATTGTGTTCATGCCAGAGAGAAAAGAGATTTTGTGGTCAGGGTAAATGTCACATTTTTAACAAAACACAAGTAGCCATGTTCCCAGATTACTCAGGCTTTGCGAGAAGAGTGCGGGAATGCTGCAGCGCATCAACACGGTTTTCCGTGGAGCAGTCCTTCTGTGGAGGTCGGAAGACTGCAATGATGATCAAAGAGAGCGAACACTGCCGAAGGCTACTGAGGTTGTCATCTCACCTGGCTCAGCCTTTTCCATGGATAGCGGACAGTTTTGCCATAGCAAGCTTCCGGTTCAAGGCGTGCAGACAGTGTTTCAGGAGATGCTACCAGCACACACTGCCCATCTTTTCAGAACAAGTTAACAGTGTCTATATTGCGCTGCTTGCTTTTCTAAAGGATTGGGTCCTTTGTTTTCTACTGGGCCTAATGTTTTTCTCCCCTATCTTTGGAAATGTGTATTTTAAATTGCACTTAATATTTGGTATTCATTTTGAAAAAACCCTTCATCTATCACAGCCGATTTGGTTAAATATGAAGAAATTGTCTGCATCTGACCATTTTAGAACTACAAATTCTTTTCAGGTTAGCAGAGAAAATAGGTTTTCCTAAATTTTGTAGAGACAAACCACTACCCAGTGAAGCTTTACTTGACTGAATAAAAATCAAGCCATTTGCTTGGTTGAACACAAGGTTCCAACGTTAAACCAAAGCGAAAGTGCACAGTGGCTTCTTAGAACTGTCACATCTACACATGACATCGGCTCTACAGTTGCCTGCTTGATCATTTCCATTCGTTTCAGTTCACTGAGAAAGGTATGTGGGAAAGAACAAGATGGCAGGGTTCTCATCCACAAAATCCCAGAACAGGGCACACCAAGGCTCAGATATCAACACTGGTGACTTAACAGGCGATTCACTGAGCAGTGTGCGATTGCAGAAAGGAGTCAATAAAATGCCGAAGGAACACAATGCAACAGCTAGTCAAGAGACTAAAAAGAGTTGGCAGTAAGAAGGCGTGCTCCCAAATAAACGAAAGCATAGTATGAAACAGTTGGTCACACCTATTTTCTATGGACTTAGTGCAGTTGCAGGTAAATTAACTAGAGCATGCTGTCTTCAGGAAGGAGGGGGATAATAGCCCTTAGACAACATTTTAAGAAACCTGAAATTAGGAGAAGAATTGAAATAATCTTGATGCTTTGGAAAGTGTTGCTAAACAACAAACCATAAGCACAGGCAGAACCTGGCTTATTGTCAAAAAGCTGTTATCACCACCATGCATTTTTCTATCCTGCTTATTCATCAGCATAATTTTTCAATCTATCAACCTGTTTCTCCCTTCAGTCACTAGCAAAGCACTTCATAGACTACTCCTACTTGAAGGACTACTACATGTATTCTCCTTTTCAGATATAATTAAAAGCTCCAAATGAACCTAGCTACGCCTCTCCCACTTCAGTATTACTAACATGATTACAAGAAGACTTGGTGGCATCGTGGCTTCACATTGAGCTGCTAACTACAAGTTCAGCATCTAGAAACCACCAGCTGCTATGTGCACGAAAGATGGGACTTCTACTCCAGTAAAGCGTTTCATTCTTGGAAATTCACAGGGGCAGTTCTACCCTGTCCTATAGGGTCACTATGAGTCAGTATTGACTCGATGGGAGTGAGTTTTTTGGTATAAGGTGACATCCTGGTCACAATAGAGGATGCAGACCCTATGAGAAATAAAGCTGAAGGATAATGATTTAAAGATACAAATTGCTTAATTAAAATATTTACCAATATGTTCTTATTCATAGCAGACTGTCATAGGCATAAAAACTATAGATTTATGATTCACCGAAGGAAAGTGTGTCCCTTAAATTGGGAAATGTATTCTGTAAGTGTTCTGTGATGGCTAACGATTCTTCAAATTCTTGTGTGGTGTCAGTGGTTAAACTTTAAAAGCATAAACAGTTCAGTACACAGGTGTTAGCGGAAGGGTTGGAAGGCAAGCCCGATGATTGGCTTCCAAGAGACCACAGCACGGAAATGCTATTGAGTACAGTTCTATTCTGGAACACAGCGGGTTGCTATTATTTGGAATTGACTGGAGGGTAACTGGCTTTGTTCAAATTGTGTAGATAAAAACAGTTGATAGCCAGGAACTAAATTGTTTGTAACACGCAAGGGTGTTTTTTGGGTGTTATACAATTATTTGCCTTTAGTGAATACACAGCACTTGATGTTGATTTAATTACTCTTAAAATATTGATAAAGTGGAGATGCAAAATGTAATACTGCTGTTGATAAAAGGTAGCTAGTAGATTCTAGCATTGATGTTTCTAGCTAAATACAAAAGGAAAACACAAATCAATGAGTTTGATGAGATTTTAGAGAACTTACTGTTAAAAATAGATTATCTTAATATACTAACTACAACCATTATAAATTAGATCTTACCACTTCATAAGTCTTTAACTATGCAACCAATCTTATTTAACATTCAAAATAACTATAAGGTTTTTAAACTTCTGTGGGAAATTGATTTACTCAAATATCTCTGAGCTGAGGGAGAATATTGGCCAGGGATATATCTATTCTTGAACAAGAAGGAAGTCTCCTTGACTCATGATTTTTGCACAAGAAATACTAAAAGTGTACTATTTGCAAAGATTGTTCTGCATAGGTTCACTCCAAAGATTATTTGCTTATTTAAGTTTTCTTAAATACGTGTCCAACTTCTGTCCATAAAAGGACATATTTCCAATTCTGTAAACCCTTCCTTGATTGCCTGGACCACTAAGATCATAAGTAATGGTGTGCTGATAGGTTGAATCTATTTCTGTGTAACCATCTCACATTTTTCAAAAGTTTATTGTTGTTATTGTTTGTAATAGTTATTGTCTTGTAAAAAAAAGTTAGTTACATCTCACAATGTATGTTTTCCTCCTACCAATCTGTAACCAACTTCAAAGAACATGCTATCAGCATAAGAGCAAGTACAGAGTTGAAGGAATTGGTCACCTGACCACACATAGGGATAGCCTGAATCCAAGTCAATGCCTTTCTATGGATGCTTCTTTATATAGATTTGCTTCTAGATCCGTAGAGACCATTATTAACAATTGGTCTTAGAATTTGTGTCCTCTCTAAAGGTTGACTGGTTGGTGGATTAGGTCAGTGGGTTGGTAGGTAACTAACCACGCTTGCTTGGCTCCTTTAAGTCAAGATCTACCTGATTTCAGCAACAATATCCTTTGCTACCAGTTCTCTCCTGAATCTACCTTGAATTTAATGTACTGCTGCAAATCCTTTTGAATTATCCTCAGGAAAATCTTACCCGGGAGCCCTGTTTATTCGTAGGGCTACACATGTCATCATCTACAGTTCAAAACCACCAGCTACTGCAAAGCAGAAAGATGATGCTGACTTAAAGAGCTGTCGTCTTGGAAACCCGTAGGAGTTCTATTCTCTCTACAGGGTTGCTGTGAGTCTGGATGGCAGTGAGGTCAGTGATCCTAATGAAATTATTTGAGAATTCCCCAGTTCATTGGATCATCTTTCTTTGGAATGTGCTCTGTTAGAGTTGGCTGATGAAGTCCTCGTCTTCCAAATTTCTTGACATAGTGAAATAAGAGAAGCTATCTCTACATCCATTTGTTGAAACACTTTCATTAGAATTCCATGAATTCTGCAGCATTATTTTTCACCAGTGCCCTCCTTTATTGCACCCCGAACTTCTCTTTCAGCACCATCACTTCTTGATCATATGCTACCTCCAGAAATAGTTAAATATTGACCTTTTCTTTATTTTTCTTTTACAGCGATTCTGTGTTCCTTCCATCTTCTTTTTCTGTTTTTCCTGCATTATTCATTATTTTGCCCACAGAATCCTTCAATATCTCTACTTGATGCTGAGATATTTTCATTAGACCTTTAAGCTTGAGAGATGCCAACTGCATTTTCCCCTTTAATACCCATGTAGTTACATAGTTCCTTTAAGATTTCCTTTTGTCTTCTTGGGTTTTCTTTGGTTCAATGTTTGTAGTTCATCATTTCCATAATTCACTAGATTGACTTTGCATTCAAGAACAATATTCTGTCTTTTGTGGCATCCTTCTCAGTCTTTGCTTTCTTTTCTGCCTATGTTAGGTCAGGTGCTCTCGAGAAAAAAATCCAGGGACACGCTCCCATGTATAGGAATGAGCTTTATATCAAGAAGTATTTATACATCAAGGAGGCCTCCAGCTCAGCCCAAATGAAGCCTCTAAATCTGATGTTAGTGTATAAGTCCCTCTTCAGACTCAGGCAGCCACATGCCAGTCATGTAACTAAGTGAACCAAATCAGGAAACAGGAAGATCACAGGCCCATGGCTGCAGAACTGTGTGGATGCAAATTCAATGGAAAGATGGCAGGGTGCTGGTAGCTCGCAGGGTGGGTGGTCCACAGGTGGCCACCTCTGGAGGCAGGCAGAGTTCCAGCAGGCAGGAAGGTGGAGGGACAAAGAAAGGCAGCAGTTCCCAGAGTTTCTCACTCTTCTAAAAAAAAGCCACACCCCTAAGGAGGTATCATCAAGCTAGCACTTGATTGACAGGTTTAATTCCACCCCAGCCAGGCAGGTCTTGTTGACATAAAAGTATCAAACTACTACAGACCACCCCTCATCAACTTGACACTTTTACACAACTTTTTAACCATAAGTCATTTCATAACAAATTCACCCTCCATGCTACAAATGAAAATTCATCAGCCAAATTTAACCTTATATTCTATAGGTGAACAAAACAAAGATCTTCTATGCCTAACAATTGCAGTTTTGTGAACACCTATACCTGAATCCTATAATCCTGTTAACATCTTTCCCAACGCATGAAAAGTTGCGAGTCAGCCTCTTCATGTCTTTGTCTGCCTCATTTGGGGTATCTACCTTATATACTCATGTATAAGCTGAGTTTTCAACGCATTTTTAATGCAGTTTTTGTGGTAAAATTAGGTGCCTCCACTGATATTTGGGTCAACTTATGCTCACGTATACACGGTCTTCTCTCAAGGGTTCATTTCTATCAACCCAGTGCTCTGAGGACACAAGTGTGTCATTTGATGTGAAGAACATTCATTCCAGTTGAACTTCATTCTGCATCCATTAACAAAGTCACATCAGGGCAGGCAATGCATCAAAGTCATTAAGTGATAGCAACAGGTTCATAGAATCAAACTTCTAATCTTTATCCAATTGGGTTCTGGTCAGTTCAGTTCTAGCCATTCCAAGTTAGGTCATCGGATGCCATAGCAAACTGGGGAGTTACACACAGCACTTCCACTGCGTCAGACCACTTTCCCCTTTACAATTTCTCAACAACCCGAACACTCTTGGGCTACATCAGAACATAGGCTCAGATTTGGCACAACTCTTTAAGTCTCAGACCATCTTTGTCTCTCCTCTAGTCCAGTAGTATCCATGGCCAAATTCAACCTGTCTATCCATTGCTATGCCCCCCCCTCCCACTCCAACTCAACAACTGGATTCAGGTGGTCACCTAGAGAGCATTTCAAGTTGCCTGCAGGCTCCTTTTAAGATTCAGTTCTAGAGGGGAGTGTGCCTTCAAAGGCCCAGATTCTTCCAGCCAGGATGCAAACTGCTTGCTCAAGATTAAAAAAGACTGTTTCTTTTTGAAAATTTAGTATCCCAACAGCACTAGTGACTATCTTCTCAAATGCAAATGTACTGAGTACTCAAGGCATTGAGTGGGACTTATCTTTGCTAAGCCTTCCTTGCAGGCATGTCCTAATATGCATTTAACAGATCCCATTGTCAAGGCTTAAGACAGTGGGCTTACAAACTCTCTCAAATCATTAATATCTAATATTCATTTCTATCACACATTATATCAATAATAGTAGGTAGGAGGAATCAATATAATTCTAGTACAGCCAGTCCCCCAAACAATTATTTAAAACAGTCAAATTCAACCCTTTATTATCTAAACAATCCCATTCATATGCAATATAGCCTTAGGTCTCTGGCAGGATCAAACCAGAGCCATGCCTTCTGTCAGCCATTTTGACTAAGTAGCACAACCTTTGCCTCAGAAAGAACCAAGAGGTGTTTTCATCCTCTGGATTGTGAGTTACTGCCTAAAAGCAAAGACACCCCTGACAGAGGCTGAGTTACCTCCTAAACCTTAAAATTAGGCCAAATGCCACCTGGAGTACCCCACATTCACTTGCTAGCTGCCAAGCCACCAAAGTGAAAAACAAGGAGTCAAGAAAGGGCAGAAGCCTTGACCAATCCTCTTGCTAATCCAAGAAGACTGGCAGGAGCAGGTTATTGACAGGAACCTGCACCGTGAATAGACAAGAACAGAGAGGTGACGCAGGAACATACACCAAGCTTAAGGGTAGACATATGAAAAATCCAATATGTACAAATAAGAGTCGTTTCCTTTGTCCTCCCCAATTCTAACCTGATGGACAAACAAAAGACTCCTCCTGACTGTCTTTGTAATAAAGCCTTCCCCAAAGGTATTGCCGAAATTACTGTTTATCTTATCCATTGTAAGAATCAAACCATTACCAACGTTATAGAAAGATCATATTGCACAGACTCAGTCAAACACCGTCTGGAGAGGATGTCAGTTTTTTCCTCATTTATCTTTTAATGCATATACTAGATAAAATTTTTATTTTCTGCTCACTATTATAATCTTGTGGTGATTTTCCCCCCAGAAGAGTGATGATTTATCATCCATTATATCCATTTGCTCCATTCATGTAGGCATTGGCAAAGACAACTTCTAAGAAAAGTTTCACTCCCCATTCCCTTTCCAGACAACCACTAGGAAACCATATAGCCATATCTGACTCCTGGCTTTCCAAAGGAAAAAATAAATCCAATTCTATCCAACTACCAAAAAAGAGTGCTGGTGGAGCAATCAGCAAGTCCAGCAGTTCAAAACTACCGTCCTCTCCAAAGAAAGACCAAGCTTTCTACTCCTTGTGAAGAGTTACAATCTCAGAAATCTCAGGGAAGTTCTGCCCAGGGTCACTATGTGTCACTCAGCATGACTCCAAGGCAACGTGGGTAGTGTTGGCTTGGCCATAAGGCATTGGTCAGATGAGCCTCGGTCTCCCTCGTCATGACTTGTTTCTCTAACACCCACCCAACAAGTCTCATCATGTGCATTATCTAAACATGTCATTAGTGTAGACTGTCAAATCCATTTTTGAGATTCTCTATAAATTCAGGTGTGATATGCTCAAGGTCATACTTTGGCCCTCATGAATATGTCTAATTTTCCTCATGTTTAGCTTGAACTTGCATATGAGCGTCTCTATCGTCTCTTCTCGCAGATTTTATCTGTATATTCCTTCTGGTTAGATACACGCATGCAGTCATTATCTTGGGAGAAAAATGAGTCTTTCTACTCCTGTAAAGATGTGCGGTCTCAGAAACTCACAGGAGCTGTTCTACTGATCTTACAGGGTTGCTATGAGTTGGAATTGACTTCATTGGCAATGTGCTTTTAAGAGTCATTATTTATATTGTTATAACAAATATATAGGTTGTTAGTCTTGCAAGATTCTCTGATACCATCTCCAATGTCACTTCTACTAGCAAGGGTGCATTTTGAAACTATTAATCTTTTTGTTTTTTCTCCATCTTTCCTGTAGAGGAGCTGGTCTATTCAAATGGCTGATCTTGGAGGTAACAGCCCAACAAGCAATCCACTACACCACCAGGGCTCCTCACAACTCAACAACACCATGCTCCATATTTCAATGAAAACATGGGAAGTGGGTGGATACACTCCAAAGATAATATACAAACAAGCAATGAGCACATAAAAGGGCATTCAATCTTCTTAATCATTAGGGGACCGTCGATCAAAATCACAGTGCGCTATCACTATATACCTTCTAGAGTGATTTTTCAGATAAATGGAAAATGGCTCTCGATGAAGATGCAGAAAAACTGGAAGCACTTTGCATTGCTAGTAAGAATGAAAAATGGTGTCACTGTTACAGAAACAATTTGATGGATCCTGTAAAGATGAAACATAAAATTAGCCTAAGATCAAACCATTCCAAAAAATGTGAGTGTGGACACTTAAACAGAGATGTTTATTACAGTCATCACAGTTGCCCAGAGGTGGGACCAGCTATCCATCAACAGATGGATAAATATATTAATGCAATGCAATTTTATTCAGTCATAAAGAAAAAATAAAATTCTTATTTGCTATAATATGAATGAATGTGGAAACATGTTCAGTGAAATAAGTCAGATAATGTTGACAATTACTATATAAACCTACATATATAAAATAGTAGGCAAATGCCCAAAGTGTATTAGTTATTACTAAGGGTTGTTTGTGTGGAAATGGTAATTATTGCTGAAAAAAATTCTTTTTCAAAGAATTTCTATGTGGAGTTTCCAAAAACTTTTGAAAGTGGACAGTTGTGATGACATCACAAAATATTGAATATGTTTAATGAGCAAGATTTACTCATGTAGAAATAATTAAAATCTCAAACATTTAGTAAATATTCATTTATATATACACATCATATATACTCGAGTATAAGCCACCCCGAATATCAGGCAAGGCACCTAATTTTACCACAAAAACTGCATTAAAAAAGTGCTGAAAAACTCAGCATATACACAAGTATTTACAGTAATAGAGTTTTAAAACAACATGCTTTGATCCTTTCTAAGATTTTCTAATGAATTATTGTTCACATTGTTTTCAATTTTGATATCTACTAATGTTGGCAAAATCTGAACAATGAATTTTTAAAGATATTTATTAAAACATAGACCCTGTGATATGTTCCACTGTATTTCAATAATTAATATTATTTTCAGTAAATGAAAGTGTAATCTTCTTCCATTTGACTGACAACATTTTTCATCTTCTGTTTTTAGCTAGCTATTGTAGCTGAGATATGACATCTTCTGGAAGAACTATTCATTGACAGGCGATAGTTTATATAATAATTAACAGTCTAAAATCATGTTGGCTATAAGGGAATCTAAAGTTATTATTGCCAAGACAATAGTATACACAGATGTAGGGAGATCCTAGCAACATGTAAAACTTTGTTACTATGGTAATACATTTTGGAAATCTGGGTTATCTTGTTGCTCCAGTAACAGTGTCAAGACACCAAAGTTAAACCCCCATTTAGACCACTGCCTTTGTCTCTAGATTCCTGCCTAATCACCATCTATAACTTTTAGATTTTTAATCCACATTAATGAGAACAGGATATATGCAATTTATGTTACTTGAAGAAAAAACAAACCATACAGATGAGGAATCTTTTGATTCTCAATAAAATAAGTTTCTTAAAAATTTTGGCATACTATTATTATATCAAAGTAATATATTTGTTACATATTTCTGCTAATAATAGTTTAGGCACATATACATCCCAAATATACATTCATTACTATACATTGTCCTGGAGATATGAAAGTAATTCATATAATAAATAAGGAATTATTGAAAAATGAATTACTAATGAATGAAGCTTAACAATGTATCATGGCAAAAATGCCCAAGACTCATGACATTATCTCACCATGACTGCTGATTATATTGATGTTATCTTGTATTTCTATTATCTTACAATAGATACATTTCTAACATTTCTTGATTTTATTGTGTTTATTCTCTGTTGTTAGTGTTGGTTGCCATTGAGTAGGTTTTGCTCCATATGGACCATTTTGTACAATAGAACAAAATATGGCGAGGTCCTGCACCATTCCCGCCTCCTTGTTCCCTGAAATCCTTGTTTGAGCCCATTGTTGTAGCCAGTTCATCCAATTCACTGAGGTTCTTTTTAATTTCCACTAACTTTCTGCTTTTCCAAACATATTCCATTTCAGACGTGGTCTCTCCTGATATGTCTAAAGCACATGAGATGAAGGAATATTCTAACAGTACTTCTACCAACATAGATGTGTTGCTTCTTAAGTCCTTGGTATAGTCCATATTCTTTACCAATATCATAGTTCAAATTCATGATTTGCTCTCTTGTCTTCCTTAGTCATTGTCCACCTCTCACATGAATGCTGAAACATTTTGATCAGGCACACTTCAGTTCATCAAACATATTTGCTTTTTAATATATTAAAGAAGTATTTAACAACAGAATTTTACATGTGTGCATATTAACAATATTGTTCAAATGCTTCTGAATTCTGTGGGCTCATCTTTCTTGGAAATGGGCACAAACATGGATATCTCCCAGCCAGTTGGCCAGGTAGCTATCATTTATTTTTTTGTGTGACAATAGAGCAGTTGAGTGCATACACAATTGCATATATTGTTGTATTGTTCCATAATTGACCCCTGGATTTCTCTTATAACAGGTGATAGTGAGCTTCTTCATCCCTTTCTATAGATGTAGTCAATTTGACTCCTGTGTATTTGATCTGGTGAAGTTCATGTGTACATGTAGTAGTTATATAATCGGTTGTCAATTTGAGAATATTACAGTGAAAGGATGGAGTCTAGCCTGTCATTCATTGCATACCCTAGGGAGGTCTCTGTGTGGGCATGGTCTTCCCCAGAGGATTCTGGGAATTCCTGTATTTCCCCCTTGGAGCCGGCAGACACACTCTCTCTATGCCTCTATGCTCAATCCCTAAGAGATGTTCTACTGACAAGACTCATGGCACTATGCTGATAGACCCCATGCCCTGGGAACTGGTGGATCCCTGCCAGCACTGAAATCTGAAATGCTTCTACCGCCACTGGATCTACAAGACTTTGCACCCACTAGCCTGTGATCTTCCTGCATTTCAGCGTCAGGGGACTTTATAGGTTGGTATGGGACATATATGCTAATACTGGACTTATGAACTTGATCTGGACTGGACTAGGATATTTTCTCAATATTCTAATGCTCTTCTATAAAAACCTCTTTCTTATGCACATATGTGTTAATGAATTTGTTTCTCTAGTCTACCCAGACTAACACAGTACAGTCACTCTTTACATTGTTTAATACATGTATTTCCAATGACTGTTGTTGGTATTTCAGAGTATTATAATGTTATCTCTGTTTTTATCATGCAGGCCACAATTTCCAACTACTTCTTTTTCCAATGCCCAGTACTGATCTTTCCATGTTTGGTCAATTTCAGTCTGTCAAATTGGTAAATATCTTCAATTTCTTCATCTCCTGGTGGTAGTCGATGCTGCATTAATTTGATTAGTAGTTTAACTGGTCTTTCTTGTAGATGTATTGATATCATATCACTGACAGCATTTCTGCCACAGCAGATCATAAGATTGTTTGATTAAGAATGGCAATGTCACTCTATGTAAACTCACTATCATCTAGGCTAAGGAACCTTGATGACACTGTGCGTTAGGTATTGGGCCACTCACCACAAAATCCTCAGCCACATTTGGGAAGAAAATGAGGCTGTCTGCTCCCATAATGATTTACAGCCTTGGTAACTTTATGCAGGGCTACTAGGTATGGAGTCAACTCAATGGCATAGAGTTTTAATGCATAAGCTATCTAACTTCAATTATTCTAATTCATTTAATAACTTGACATTTTTTAGAGTCATACATAATATATTCCTATTGTTAACATATTGTTGCAGGGTTGTTTTGTTTCTCATTTTGAGTAGTATCACCTCAGTAAATGAATATCTGAAAGCTTGAGTCCATTCAAATAATTAGGTGGAAGTAAATTATTTCTACTTGGCCAAAAAAGGAGGTCTCTCTTTGAAAGTCATATTTTCAGAGCTTTATCATCTGAGAATTCATTTTCTGGTACTGATTGACAAATGGTGAATTTCCTCCCTCCAATCCAAATAGTGTGGGTCTCTTTATCCCCATAATATCTGAAAATGGAATCCTAAATGCAAACACCACTTTCAGTCATTTTAAGTCATCATATAGCTTCATTATGAATTTTTCACAAACCTACATAGCCTTTCTTAAAGTTGTGCTTACTGGTGAATAAATAAACTCATGTAGGTTCTTCTAGGTTCTATAAATAAATTCATCTAAATTCTAATGAATGGTGCTGCTGATTGCCTTATCTTATATTAAATGAAAGCAACAAGTTTAAGGATTTATATAGCTTAGGAGATATGGCTGTGCTTAGTCCCCAGATGCAGATGACAGAAAAATTCCTATTGCTGTTTTTCTTTGTCCTTAAACTATCTATCTATGGCAATAGGTCCTTGGGTGGAGCAAAGGCTAACAGACTCAGTTGGTAATCAAAAGCTTGATTAGTTATCTACTTGCAAATAACACAATCAGCCTTTGAAAACTGGGTGGAACATGGCTCTCCTGTGATACACAAGGGGTCATTTTTGAGTCACATGGATGTAACAACAATAGATTTGGCTTTAATGTAAGCAACAGGGATGTTTCTTAATTTCTGTCTTCCAAGGTGTCTATCTTCTTGGACTGAGCTCTCTCGAGAAGCAAAATGAGGGATACTTATATGTTTATATACAGAGAGAAGTTTATATCGAGATAATGGCCTGGATTATTGTAGAAGTAGAAACAGTTCAATCTGATTTTAAATCATGAAACAGGTGTTGAAATGGATGCATCTCTTGACTCATAGGTTTCAGGGCTGATGAACCCAGTATTAGCAGGAACACCACAGGCTGGTGGCTGTAGGGCAGTTGTATCCAAGGTCAGCAGCCCAGGTTCGTGATTGGAGAAGCAAATGAATCCAAGGTTGGCAGAATAGATGGCAGATCAGATGGCTCCCAGAATTGGCAGGCAATGTGGTAGACTGTGGGCTCAATTCCAAAGAACCAAATATTGACAAGCCAGATGCAGCATACAGACACAAAATAACAAAGGAGCGTTTCCATATACAAGTATCTTTATCGAGGAACTGGGCCACAGCAGTCAGGAAGCTTCATTTCCATCGCACCAGGGCTTTGACCTGACCTGAGTAAAGGAGCCGCACGCCATCCTCATGTTCCCCCACCAGCTGCCACGCACAACTGATCCCGCCGGGGTGTTGATCATATTGGGCTGGGTCGCTTCATGGGGCTTATTCGGCCTTAACAGCCAAACCACTGAGAATCCTGACGCAGGAAAATTGACACAAATCGCAACAATTACATGGCAAGACAGTGAAACAGATTAGAGTTTTTTTGTTTTTTAAAAAAAGAAGACAGAGAAGAAAATAGCCCAGAGGGAAGAGGAGGCAGCTGTACAAGTTTCGTCTGTTTATATAGCTGGCAATACTTTAGTGATGACTTCGTTCCGGGATGTAATGCATATATTTAAATAAGACATTTTAATCTTAATTACCTAATTTTTATAAATGCAAAGGTTGAGCAGACTAAATCAAGGGACCTATATCATTAAGTAAAATGAGCCCCACCTGTCCTGTTTCCTTATATAATTCATCATAAACTCTAAAGCTATCACAAAACATGTTTCTCATCCCAATATGGGAAAACGAATTAATTCTTATTTGCATTTGAAATCTTAATATGTAAATGCATGAAAATAAATGGAAAATTTTATCATAAATCCTATGTCATTGTGTTTTAAAATACATAAGCTGAGAAATTTAAAATAATTTATATTCAGTTGGCATATTTATTATCATTTTAAAATTACAGCTATATTTATTCACATTCTAAATTTAAAAACTTAGCACATCTTAATACATTTTTAGAGTGCACCAATCAAGAACTAATATTCTTTTTCTTCCAAAAGAGAGTACAATGACAATGAAAGAGATATTTGGACCCTGCTACAGTCAAGTAGCTAGGGTAGATAATAAGAAAGAAGTAGACATGACACTTAAAATTTTATAACATCTCATGGTGAGTGGACATGGAACAGTTTCAGACCATTAGATAAAATAATAATGGCACTGAGGCAGCAGGAGAAACTTTCATAATGTGATAAGTAACCAGCAAGGCCCTTAAACTGATTTAACATTAGTTAAATTAGAAAGGTAACTATACACTTCTCTATAATGCCGATTCATAAAACAAAAGGTAAGAAAAAAACTGATCCCAAATCTACAGCTGTCACTCCCTTTTTATAGTTTTTTTAGCACTTAATCCACATGTCATACAATTAAAAATTCAATCATAGCAAGAAGAGTTGTACAATTATCACCACATTCAATTTTAGAACATGTCCTGCTTCCTTGTAGTCATTGTTATGCTTGAAATTTTTGTTTCTAATTTTGGCAAAAATATACACACAAAAAAACATTCTCCAATCCCCCTAACTTCTACATGTATAATATAGTGCCGTCAATTATACTCTTCATGTTGTACACCCATTATTGGTAACCTTTTCAGAATTCCACACCATTAACATTAACTCAAACACTAAGGAAAATCTCCTTCACCCACGAGAACTGTTGGTCAACTTTGGCTTCTCTCACTCTCTCTGTTTGGTCTTGGTGGTTTTCTTGTTATAGTATTTATGTCTCACACACTTCCACGGTTACATCGTTTTTAAAATGAGTTGTACATGCATCATCACAATCAGTTCTAGCTCTCCCTCTCCCTTCCTGTATTCATTGTCTCTATGCAGCTACACCTTCTGTGTTTCACAAACTGGGAAACCCAACAGAAACGATAAAAAATGACACCAAACTGGGAAACCCAACAGAAACGATAAAAAATGACACCAAACTGGGAAACCCAACAGAAATGATAAAAAAATACCAAACAAAATGACAAGAGAAAATGATATAAGATAAAATCCAAATGTAAATAAAGAATAAGAAAGAAAAGACCACCATTAACATTGTGCATGCATTCTATGTGTGCATGTACACACATGCATATACACATAACATATAAATATCCATGCATATGAAGAAGCTTCACCAAGTTAATAGAAAAATCCCATTACCTTTATGTTTCAAATTTTCATGAGGTTTTGAAGTCCAGTTATATATACACATATATACAAACAGCTGTGTATATAGAGAGATATATTCATATGTATCCACACATACATTTTTAGCTGTTGCAAAATTGTATATTTTATAACATTTAACAAAAATGTCATTTGTATGTGTATGTGCTTCTTTGATGTATCATTTTACCATGATCAAGCTATACACACTTCACCCACAGTCAATGTTATCTTTTCCATTACAAAAATAACAAGTGTTTACAATCTGAAGAATGATTCTTTCGTCCCACATCCATCCATCTCTGATAACCAACAGTGAATGTTGCTTTCTCTATGTACAAGTATTTTTATCCTTTTTTATAAAAGTGGGATTACACAGTATTTGTCTTCTTTTGACTATTTCACTGCATATGAAGTTCTTCATAGTTCTCCATGTTTAAGATGCTTCTAGGGGCTTATTGTTATTATTATTCATGATTGCAAGCATTCCACTTTATCTATGTACCACATTGTGCTTATCCACTCATCCATTGATGGGCATCTAGATTATTTCCACCAGGTTGTTGTTGTGAATAGTACAGCGATAAAGTATGCCTATCTCTGTTCTTGCCACTTATGAAGGCTCTGGGGGTATATACTTTTATTAGGGAACTAGAGTGCGATCATAAAATAATTATATTTCTTATGTTTTCAAGAAACATGATATTGTTTTCCATAGTGGTTGTGCCATTTCACAATCTCATCAGAGGTATTGTATAGAATTCCAATCTTCTCACAGTCTCACCAACATTTGGGGGTCGGGGGGGGTGTTTCCTTTCTTTCTTGGTTTTGATTAGTGTCATTTTAACAAGGGAAAAAACACTAAGTTTTACTGATTTAAAATAATTGCAAAAGCCAAATTTAAAAAACAAGAAATTTACTTGTCATTCAGTTGGCCATACTGTGGCGGCTTGTATGTTGCTATCATGCTGAAAGGATCATCACTGGAATTTCAAATACTAGCAAGGTTCATCTGCTGTGGGGGCAGGACTCAAAATAAGAAGACATAGCTGAAAACTTTATCAATAACTGGAATTTTCAGGATAAAAATTATGAATCTAGGAAAATTGGAAGTTGGAAAAAGTGACATGGAACTCATAAAGATAAACATTCTAGACTTTAGTGAACTGAGATGGACTGGCCCTGACCATTTTGAATCCTGTGGTTTACTATAATGGGAATGAAAAACTCAAAAGGAATGGTGTCACACTCACTGTTCAAAAGAACAATTTAATACTATCTCGAAGTACAATGCTCTCTGTGATAGAATTATATCTATCAGCACACAAGAATATTCAGTCAATACAAGTATTATCCACATTTATGCACCAACCACTAGAGCTAATAATGAAGAAAACGAAGATTTCTACCAACATCTTCAGTCTGAACTTAATCAAGCATGCAATTAAGATGCATTGATAATTGTTGGCTGTTGGAATGTAAAAATTGGAAACAGAGAAGAAAGTGATTTGAAAATGTCTTGGTGATAGTAAAGTAGCATGATATAATTTTGCAAGTCCAAGTACTTTTTCTGTTTATTTTTTTAATCACTATATTGGGAGCTTTTACAGGTATTAAAACAACCTATAATTCAATTAGATCAAGCATAATTGTACAATTGCTACCACCCCATTTTCTTCCTTCTTGAACTCTTTAATATCAGTTTCTCTTTACCCCATCCCTCCCCCACCATATCCCCAGGAACATATATATATATATATATAATATATATATATACATACATATATACACACACGCATATAGTTTTCTTTTACCCTATCTTACACCATTCAATGCATTCGTTCACCTACAATTCTGTTATCTGTTCCCCTCGAGTGGGGTCATACAGTCATCATTGTGATGGGCCCTCCCTTCCCCCTCTTATCCCACCCCTCTTGTGATACCCTCAGGGAATCATTACCTCCATTACTGTTTCTGAAGGGTTTATCTATCTTGGATTTCATGCATCAAACTATCTTAATTATAAAAATGAACATATGTAGATCTAACAAGATTAATCAGGTAAAACTAAGACCATAATAGTAAGGTGAGAAAAAAATTAAAGAACTAAAGGATTGTTAAGTTTCATCAGTGCTATACTGCACCCTAGATACATCGTCCCTTCAGTGTGGCCCTTTCATGAGGGATTGACCAATCATCTTGCAGGTGAGTTTTGCGTCTGCACTTTATTTCCACTCCTTTATATCAATTTTATTGCTTGTTTTTGAACTTCTGATACCTATTCCCATTGACACCTCATGATCACACAGGTTGGTGTATTTCTTCCTTGTGGACTGTATTGCTGCTCAGCTAGATGACCGCTTGTTTATCTTCAAGCCTTTACGACCCCAGATACTCTATCTTTTAGTAGCTGAGCACCATCAGCTCTCTTCACCACATTTTCTTATGCTCCCTTTTTGTCTTCAGTGATCACGAGGGAGGTGAGTATACTACAATGCCATATTATTAGAACAAACCAATCTTGCACTGAGTTAAGATTTAAGTAGAGGCTCAAAGTCCATCTGCTTTCTTATTATATTTACAATCTATATATGTGTGTGGGTATATATATATAGTGAGAGAGGAGAAAAATATACCTATTATATATATATATATAATTTTAACTTTCTTGTTCTTTCTACTGTTTATTTTCCATCTCAAATACCCTTTTCCACCAACACAAATAATGACTATGTATGTGGACTTCTCTAGAAGGAATACACAGAAACCACATTGACTATATATATATATGGGAGTGAAGATGGAAAAGCTCAATACCAGTAGCTAAAACTAGGGCAAGAGACAACTGTGGAACAAAGCATCAATTGCTCAAATTAAGTTCAGGCTGAAGTTGAAGAAATTTTTCAAAAGCCCACCAGAGTCAAAATATTACCTTGAGTATACTCTACCTGGATTTTCAGAGCATCTCAAGGACAAATTTGACAGACTGAACATTAATGACAGAAGACCTGACGAGCTGAGGGGTAACATTAAGAATACCGTATATGAAAAAAAAAATAAAAGTCATTGAAGACAGAAAATAAAAGATCAGTGTGGATGTCAGAAGAGTCTTTCAAACTTGCTCTTAATCTTAGAGTACTAAAGGCAAAGAGGAAAAAATTATGAAGTCAAAGACCTGAACAGAAAATTTCAATGGGAAACACTAAAAGACAAAGTATTACAATTAAATGTGCAAAAACCTAGGTTAGAAAAGCAAACAGGAGGCTTTTGGTTTCAGCGTATCTTTTTAAAAAAGAAAGAAAAAAGGAAAAATTCAAGCCTTGAGTTGCATTATTGAAAGAGTCTGTGGGCAAAAGATTAAACAGTGCGGGAAGTATCAACAGAAGATGTAGAGGACACACAGTCACTGTACCAAAAATAACTGGTGGACGTCCCACCATTTGGGGAGGTAGCAATGTGGACAATTTCTAATGGTACCGAAGGAAGAGGCTCAAGCTGCACTGAAAGCATTGGCTAGAAACAAGGCTCAAGGAATTGAATGCATACCAACCGAATGCTTCAATAAGTTATGAAGCAATAGAAGCACTCACTTGTCTGTGCCAGGAAACTTGGAAAACAGATGCTTGTCCAACTGACTGGAAGAGATTCATATTTGTACCTGCTTCAAAGAAAGGTGACTCGGTAGAAGGCTCAAATTATAGAACAATTATCATTAATATCACATGCAAGTAAAATTTTGCCAGATATAATCCAACAGTGCCTGCAGCAGCATATGGACAAGGAGCTGCAGGATGTTCAGACTGGATCTGGAAGAGGACAACGTGGAACAAGGGATAAATGATATTGATGTCAGGTGGATATTGGTTGAAAACAGAAAATACCAGATAGATGTTTACGTGTGTCTCATTAACTAGCCCAGGGCATTTGCTTTTGTGAGTGATAGTCAACTATAGATATTGTTGGAAATAATGGGAATTTCAGAACATTGTGTTGTGCTCATGCGGAACCTGTTCATGGATCTAGAGACAGTTATGTGAACAGAAGAGGGGAATGATAGAGCATGGTTTAAAATCAGGAAAGGTGTGTATCGGGGTTGTATCCTCTCGCCATACTTACTCACTCTGCATGCTGAACCAATAATCACAGAAACTGGAGTATATGAAGAAGAACAGAGCATCAAGATTGGAAGAAAGTTTAACAATCTGTGACAGGCAAAGGACACGACTTTGCTTGCTGGCAATGCAGAGAACATGAAGCACTTGCTGATGGTCAAGGATTGCAGCCTTCAACAACTCAATGTAAAGAAAATCATGTCCTCGCAACTGGGCAACAAAAGGAGAAAAGACTGAAATTGACAAATGCTTCTTCTTGCCTGGATCCACAATCAATGTTCAGGGAAGCAGCAGTCAGGAGATCACATGACGCATTGCATTGGGTAAATCTTTAAAGTGCTGAAAAGGAGGTATGCGTGTGAGAGGTAAGAATGGGGAGACTGTGTCTCCTTTATTCTGGACAGGTTGTTAGGCAAGAACGGTCCCTATAGAAGGCATCGTGCTTGGTAAAACAGAGGGGCAGCGAACAAAGAGGAAGGCCTCTAACAAAGCGGGTGTAGCAATGAGCCCAATCGAACAATTGTAAGGACGGTGCAGGACTGGTTGTCTGTTGTCAGAGGATCTGGGTTGAAGGCAAAGAAGACGGTTCTATGATTGTTCATAAGAGAGCAGCAGCTATTTTTTATGTGTCCCTAAAGAAATCAGGATGTCAGCCTTTCAGTTAGTTGTCAAGTACTTAAATATTTGTGCCATTTATGGACTGTGTGTGATTATCAGGATGATAAAAACAAATTTTGTCTATCCAAGATCACATTTATTATTCAATTACTTGAATTACCTTTTAAAAAATTCTCCCAGGTATGTTAACACTTCATAAACATTGTTTTACAAGGAAGTTGGTCAATCATATTACAGAAAGTATAATAGAATATCTTCCCCTAGATAATGTGTAAGATTTCTTTGATACTGTGCAAACCAAGAGTTAAAGTGAGGAGCAATGTATCTATGTACTGAGATATGTGAATGAGTGAGAATATTATTTAGCCCCTCTCATACGAATATTAAAAGATCAATCACATAGCCTAAACTTACTTATATTCATTTTACCAATCTGTTTGCATGAAGATGCTCAGGTTAATGAATTCCTGCTGTACTTTGAGAGGTACCTCAATGACCCCCTCTATTTTAAATGCACAAACTTTTCCAACACTGAGAACAACAAGATGAGGGAAGTGCTGAGGCAAACCAGGCTTCCTTAAGTAAAGTATCAACATATGACATACCTGATTATAGCATTTGAAGAGTCTATCAAGATACTAACTTATATCTTTAAACTCAATTTATTACCACAATGCAAGTGATAGTTTTGCAATGTGCCTCAATATAAAGTGTTTATGTCATAATTTATAGTGGAGACCAATGGATGATTTTGTTTGTGCGGTCTATATATACAAAGGCAAAACCAAAATACCCACTGACGGTAAATTGAATGACTCAATAGCAACCCCTTATATGGTTTCCCAGTCTGTAAATCTTTTTTTTTTTAAGACTCTAAATATTACAGGAGCAGATTTCCTCATCTTTTCCCCTCTGTGAGTCTGGTGGGTTTGAACTGCTGCCTTTGCAAATAGTAGCCCAGTGCTTAACCCCTGGAGAATGGGCTAAAACGCTGAAATATTAAATAATACATGTTTATTTACAGTACTTTGGGCCCTCCAGAGAATAGGTAGTTAAGTTTCTACATTCTGGCAAACGTTAAAAGTCATCTCAGAAACAAAGTAACCCAGCTGTTTTAAAAGACTTAGGGAATTGGAAGGACTATTACCTGTTTTGATAATCTTCCTCGTTAAATGCTGTTTTTGTATTTATTTCTAATAAAATAGCCTGGCTAAGGTTCAATATAATTTTATCCAGTTTTAATAAACAAATATGTGGTTAGATTTCTAGTTAAAATAAATCTGAAACACTGAGATAAATCTTATCCTCACAGGGGGACAGGGGGAATAATAAACCCTTGTATTTCTACAGCATAAAAATATTAAATATAATTTTTGTATTAAAATATTTTAGTGTGTGTTTATTTAGTTAGGTTATGACCAACCCAGTAGGTGAATTTTAATCTCTTTTGGTTAATTTTGTATTTAAGATGATAGAAAAAAGACATAATAAAGAAACATTAACCTGCTTAACTCCCATTACTAAAAATAAATGGAGATAATAAATATCAAAATGTTAAAAATTAATAAAGCAGTTACATGCAAAGTTGTAAAATAAGTAATAATATATCCACTATTTTGTTCTTTATTCCTTGAAATTCCACTGCAATGCCTTTAACCATTCCCATAGGATGTACTTCCCTTATATTTTACATTTTTCTGTATGAATAATTTGTATTTTAAATATATATTAAAGCAACTAATAAAAACAAAATTAGTTACAATGCTTCATAATATGTTTCCTGAAAAGTAAAGCAACATAATTACACCCAGTTGTTACACAATCTATTATTTTTATTCCTCAATATCCCATTCCTTAAAAAATTGGATAAGATTATTATTCTGTGAGTTTTAAGGCAACTAGGGTTATGTATACTTCTTTACTTCAACGCCATTTCTTTTAAGTCTTTTTCATGTTTAGTCATAAAGTTTACTTTTGTCCCCTCACGGGATTTTTGATGTTTCCCTACTGGCTGTTATATGGTGTATAATAGAGACATTTTGTAGTTTAAAGTAATTTATTTATTAGTAAATAGCCCTATGCTTATCACAGCTGACAGGTAATAGGAATGGGCTTCCTGAAATATCTGATGAATGAGCGATGACGCAGGGACACCAATGCTTAAACCCCAATGTTTTCAGGGTGAACCGACCATTAAAGGATGCTTTACTTTGCAATAGTTAATTAAAAGAAAAACATTACATTGACTTCCACTTAAGATCGGTTTCTCAAACGCAGTTAAAATTCTCATCTGTTAAGGTGATTCTATATATACAGCGATATTAAGGACAGTTTTTCCAATACATTTTTCCTCCTCTGTCTCCACTAGCCCCCCGTTTTGTTTTTCATTTAGCAATTTCTTCTGAATGTGTTTTCAGTTCTTGTGAGGTCTATATTTCTAAACACAAGATGGCTTCATTTAAGCTGCAGTCTCTTGCTAATGTTTTGACATTTTCTACAAAAATACTTTCCTAAAAACACCTACTTGAAATTACTAATTCGTTTTCTTTACTAGAAATAGAGTAAAAGACAGGCTCATTTGTTTGGCTCGGGCATCACAGTGAGTAACTCAGAGCGTGGAGATTTATATGGAGAGTCTCGAACACATCTCCGAAATCTGTGTCAATGGGACAAAGGTCAGCTAGTGACATTTGTAAGTACAATATATTAAGGACATACAATTACATATTCTACATATAGAAACATATGAAATGGGGTTTAATACACTTAATTTTTTCTGTACACATTTGCCAGCAGTTTTTCCAGTGGTTCTAATTTTTTTAGTAAAAAATTGTCTCCTTCCTACATAAACTATATAAATCATTTGATCTATGAGAAAATTAGAGAGATATTTTCAACACTAATTATGGTGAACAGACATATATCATTAGTAGACACATACCTGTTTTATTTGAGAGTCTGAATGACACCATCTTATCAGGAATATTACATACACTTCGCACGGAAGCAATGCAGCTATAATTAGCATAGTCCTGAGGTCGAAGGTTCTTTAGTTTTAAGATCTTTGTTTCACCCTGAAAATGTAGAAAAGATCATTTAAAAATATAAAAAATAACTAGGATCAATGTATGAATTGAGATATTATATTATTATCATTCATGGCATATTGTTTTTAATTTTTAAGAAAAAAATCTTAAATCCCCCCCAAAAGTACATTTTAAAGAAATGCTATAATGTGCTTAGAGATCAAATATTTCAGACAATATTTAACAGACTACAATGAAGATTCACAATGTTTTGTTTTCAGACTAGCTTTCTAGGGAAAAGAAGTTCTTTTTGATGGTATGCTAATTGCTATGCAATGATCAGAAAAGCATACTTAATAATGGAGTTTATGCAAGAAGCACTGCAGTCTACTTCAAGACATAATGTTATAAAAATGTTTTAAAGTTCTACAGAACCAACCTATTAATGAACAGGATTGGTAGAATATAGTTAATGAGATAAATCTAATGAGAGACAATTACATTTAAATACATAAAGAGTTTGTACATATAAAGAAATGATAGATGGCAGATCTAAAATTGAGTGACAGGAGCATTAATGACTTTTTTATGTTATTATTATGCTTGCTCTTTTATGCCCAGTCATTCAAGGTCGAGATCTCTCAGGTAAACATGCAAATTTGCAGTTAGAAGCACATTAGGGAAGGGAGTGGAACAGCTGCAAATGTTTTAAGCCAGACACCATGGAAACCATTAGATCCAAATTGTTGAGAGTAAAAACAAGAAAAAAATCAATGATAAAAGATGACAACAAGAAAAAAAAATCTTGCTCCTCAATTCAAAGCAGTTCCCTGGAATTTCTGTACCTTCTAAAGTCATTGATGTGTCTTCTGAAAGTGGCTAAATCGCTTCATGATGGCGATGGTAAAATCAAGGTCTTGATGTCTACTCTTTGGTATAGCAATTTAAAGAATTCCCTCTACCTCTCCACTTCCCAAATTTAGAAAAATGTGAAGCTTTTCTTTCTTTCTTTCTTTCTTTCTTTCTTTCTTTCTTTCTTTCTTTCTTTCTTTCTTTCTTTCTAACATTTTATTGGGGGCTCTTACAACTCTCGTTATAATCCATACATCAATTGTATCCAACATATTCATACATATAATCCATCATTCTTTTTTAGACATTTACGTTCCATTGAGCCCTTGGGATCAGCTCCCTACCCGCCCCTGCCCCCAACCCTTGTGGCCCTTTGATAGATTATAGATTGCTAATCATTTTCAAAACTCACAGGAACTGCCATCTCCTTCCCCCTCTGATTTCTGTTGTTCTTCCCCCTGGATGAGGATGTGTGATCATATGCCAATAATTGTAATTGGTAGGTCCCTCTCTTCCCAGCTCTCTCCCCCTTCCCCCTACCCTTTTAGTATCTCTATTCCCTTTCCTGTTGCTGGGTTCCATGTGTCATGAGTTTTATCTCTTGCCTATACCTATACACATGCTCCTGTACAGAGTGGGAAGCAGCACTGGGGTCATGATATTGGGGGATGAGGAGGCCTCAAGAGATCAGAGGTATGTTGCATGATCCACTGGTGCTCTACTGCACCTGATTGACTCATCCCCTCCCTGTGACCCCTCTGTGGGGGGACGTTCCATTGTCCTTAGAGAGCCTTTCTTAATGTTAATGCTTAAGAACAGCGTTGCTAATCTAAGGGTCGTGGTTTGAACTCAGAGGAACTCTATGGGAGAAAGACCTGCTGTTCTATTCCAGTACAGATGACAATCTGTAAACCTCTATGAAGCATCCCTACTCTGTCATATGGGGTGGGGTGGTCAGTAGTTAAAATTAACTTGAATCTTAGCAATAACTACATTAATGTAAATTTGCAATAGTTTCATACAGTATTCAGAAAAGCTAAGATACCTGTCACTGATATTAAGGCAATTTTGACTCACAGCAACACTATAAGACAAAATAGAAGTGCCATTGTGGGTTTCTACGAGTGTAAATCTTTACAGAAATAGAAAGTCTCATTTTTTTTCCTGCTGAACAACTAACGAGTTTGAACTGCTCACCTTGTGATTATCACGTCAGGGGAGATGCCACTACACCTCCAGTCTCTTTAAGCTATTCAACTACATAATATACAATCGCTGCCCAAACATAAGTATATTGCTTTTGCATTTATATTACCATGCACTTAACCAAAATAAATGTGTCAATGTTTCCCAAGTTCAATGTGCATGAGATTGGGGCTAAAATTCGTTTTGTTTGCTGTCAAATTTCAGTCTAAAATCAGTCACATCTTTAGCATTTTCCTTGATAGGATAAACAAACACCTTTGCTCTTTACGTCTTTGGCTTGTGGACAGGCATTTTATTTTATTTACACAAAAAAATGAAAATACTCCATCATAGACTTATACAATCGCTATGTGATTATAAAATTTAATATTTAAGACATATTTTCAATGCATTTAAAAATTCGCAAACATAGTAGGATACCTATATTCTTAATAAAGAATACCTAGCAAATCTTGGTAATTTAGAAATTAAAAAATGAAAAAAAATTAGAACCAATGAACAAATATGTATATTTTAAATGATCCCTCTTAGTGCATGCTTTCACTCATATTCCTTTGCTTCTCTTCCTCCATTTTAAAAGTTTTATTGCATGTAATTCACATATCATACAATTGCATAGTTCAATCACATCAAGAAGAGCTGTGCAAACCTTAATCAAACTTCATTTTTGTTCTTATTGCTATTAGCTCCTCATTTCCCTTCATCTTCCCTTACCATACTGTCAAGAATACATTAATCCAGTTACTAGTTACTATCTCTACAGATTAAGTTATCCTGGACTTCATAAACAGAAAAAAAATTATAAAAACCTAACAACAATACCAAAGTAAAAACCTCAATTGAAAAGAAAGCAGAAAATATTAAAAACTAGAACAAATTTAAATGGATCATAATGGGGATCAAATAATAGGGTGTTAAAATTTAACCTTATCATTTAATTAGTGTCAAACCTTAAGATTCAGTTTCATCCACAACCCAACTTTATATAATTTCTTGGTGTGATCTTATTCCTGCTAATGAAATTGTACTAAAGTTCTATTTGCTAGCCCCTATCTCTATGACTTTAACCTCAAAATTTTCCCCTTAAGTATCAGATGCCTATACTAGATTTTCACTTTCATTTTGATGCCTCACAGATACTCAATACTTAGCATGTCCCAGATCAAAATTCAAATTTATGCCTCTAAACCTACAGTTCCTTCTTTAATAACAGGAATCTTCAACTTCCCGTATAACTCCTCATTCATCAAAACGCAATCAATTTGATCTTTTGCTGCTGTTAGTGTTGGTGGTTATCATTGCGGTGGTTCTGATTCGTGGGGAACCTAAATAAATCAGAACAAAACATCACTTGGTCCTGAGCTATCATAATAATTCTTGTACTTGAGCCCATTGTTGCAGCCACTGTGTCATTTCATCTCCTGGAGGCGCCTCCTCTGTTTCACTGCCTCTCTACTTGACCAAGTGTGATATCTTTCTGCAGAGTGCTTTCTCCTGACAACGCGTCCAAAGTCAGGGCGATGATGCCTGCCTTCTAAGAGGCATTATGGCCATGCTTCTTCCAAGACAAATGTCTGTGCTCTTCGCCATCAAGGACACGTTCAATACCTTGCCACCACCATAACTCAAATGCATTGATTCTCTGTGTTCTACCTCATTCAATGTCCACATTTCACAAGCATACGAGGCAACGGAAAGATCACCACGTAGTTGAAGTCCATGTTGGTCCTCAAAGTGACACCTGTCCTGTTCACCTTCAGTCTGAGGGATCCCGTGCAGCAGATTGCAAGCAGCGCCTCAAGGAAACCCCGTGCAGTCGTTTGATCTCTGGACCGCTGCTTCTTCTCAATGTTATCCAGAGTTGGTTATGATCCACCTCCTCGAAGTCTTTGCATAATCAATCAAACATATGTAAACATCTTGGTCCTTTTTATAGATTTTCATTTTATTGACATTTAAGCATATTCAGCCACTGTCAATTTTTTAAGCAATGATTTCAACCCTGCATCCTGCTGAAAAAATTCTGATTAGGCTTAGTAGGTTTAATGATATAAACAAATAAATCAATACATAATATAAGCAGAAGTTCTTTATGGTATATCATTTGAACATGTCATCTTGCATAAATAATACAAATTTCTATTATCGTTACAAATAAAGAGAAAATTATTAAGACAGCTGTCAACCCTATGATCTATATTTTTCTTGACACTCTACTCCTACATATTATTCACAAGGCTGCTTCCTCATTTCTCTATTCCTAATCAATACAATCTCATTCTTTGGTTCACAACATTTCTTGATTTTATAAGACTTTCCTTACTTTCTAAAGTAAGAGGAATCCTAATTCTGTGAAATCTGTTTGTGTGTCTTCAAACAGTTTAATAATTATCCTTATTTTGATACTGATTTAATTTTGCAAGACTTTTCTCCTTACCAACAACCATTGAAAGGGTAGAATTTTTATCCACACTGCTGTCAATATTATATTTCAAAGATTAATCATAGAACCTACCACCAAGGAAGCTTGCTTTACGAATATTTTTTTCATTAAAGGTAGTATAAAGACTTTTCTTTCCCTATCCAGGGCTTTTCTTGATTCACATTTATTTCTTCAGAAATTATTACCTGTTAGGCACTTACTATGAACTCAATAGATGTTAAATAAATGAAATATAATCAGAGAGCTTATGCACTTAGAGAAAATTGGGCAACTATAATTCGGATACTCAATAGATAATTGATGTACATAATATAAAAGATCTATTTCTCTCATAATAATTTATCCAGATGCTACTTTTGTGTTGAGTAAATTTGCACTGAAGACACATATTAGAATGAGGCAATAATTGAATCTTAGCATAAGAAGTAAAATATAAATGAAAATGTACAGAAATCTAGATGCACATTATATATATATATATGTCACTAAGTCACTAAGCAGCTTCTGTTTTATTAAAGTTGGTATGGAATAGACTCCAACTGATGTCAACCTCACTCACAGAGTATAAACGTGTACACAGGGTCTCCAACTTCTGCTTTTTCTAAAGTAGGTCATCAGGCATGTCATTGAAGATGCCCGTATGTGGGCGTGGATTTTTAACTTTTCAGTTAGCAGTGCAGCCAGTCAACTGTTTGCGTACTTATTGGTGTTGTTATGTTCCAACTCAAGGCTACAACAGAATGACACTGTTGTCCAGTCCTGTGCCATTCTCAAAATTGTTATGGTTAAGCCCATTGTTGCAGCCACATTTGGATTCTTTTTGTTTGTTTGTTTGCCTTGTGCACATTTAAAAAAATCATTTTATTGGGGGCTCGTACAACTCATCACAATCCATACATAGATCCACTGTGTCAAGCACATTTGTACATTTGTTGCCATCATCAATCTCAAAAACTCTACTTGAGCTCTTGGTATCAGTTCATTTTCCCCTCCCTCATGAACCATTGATAATTTAAAAATTATTATTATTTTTGTCTTAGGTCTGTCCGAGGTCTCCCTTCACTCACTTTTCTGTTGTCAACCCCCCAAGGAGGAGGTTATATGTAGATCCTTGTAATTGGTTCCCCCTTTCCACCCCATCTTCCCTCCACCTTCCCGGTGTTGCCACTCTCACCACTGGTCCTGAAGGGATTGTCTGTCCTGGATTCCCTTTGTTTCCAGTTCCTATCTGTACCAGTGAACATCCTCTGGTCTAGCCAGATTTGTAAGGTGGACTTGGGATCATGAGGGAGGGGGGAGAAAGCATTTAGGAACTAGAGGAAAGTTGTATGTTTCATTATTGCTACACTGCACCCTGATTGGCTTATCTCCTTCCTGCAGCTGTTCTGTAAGGGATGTCCAGTTGCCTACAGATGGGTCTTGGGACTCCAATCTGCACTCCCCCTCATTCACAATGATTTGATTTTTTGTTCTTTGATGCCTGGTACCTGATCCCTTCAACACCTCATGATCACACAGGCTGGTGTGCTTCTTCCATGTGGGCTTTGTTGCTTCTGAGTTATATGGCCATGGCCGATTGCTTAACTTCCAGCCTTCATGATCCCAGATGCTATATCTTTTGATAACCCAGCACTTTCAGCTTTCTTCACCACATTTGCTTATGCACCCATTGCTGATTTTTATAATTGAGGGTATTCCTCTTTCTGATTACTCTCTATTTTACCAAACATGATGTCCTTTCCCAGGCACTGATCTCTCTTGACAATATGTCCAAAATATGTGAGATAATGTCTTGCCATCCTTGATTTTAAGGAGCACTCTGGCTGTATTTCTTTTGCGACAGACTTGTTTATTCTGGAAGTCCACGGTACCATCTATATTGTTCATCAACAGTATACTTCAAGTGCATCAATCCCTCTGCAGTTTTCCTTATTCATTGTCAACTTTCATGTGCATTTGCTCCAAGCTCGCTGCTGTTGAGTTAATTTCAACCCCTAACGTACATGTAAGACAGGGTAGAATTGCTCCTAGGGGCTTCTAGGACTCTAACTTTGTACGGGTGTAGAAAGCATCCTCTTTTCCTGCTGAGCTGAGCAGCTGGTAATGTCCAATTGCTGGTAGTTTCTAACCATTGACCTGTGGTTAACAGCCTAATGCCACCAGGGGCCCCCTAACCACATAAAATGATTGAAAATGCAAAGGCTTGGTTGGGCACACCTTACCCTTCAAAGTGATGCCTTTGCTCTTTAACAAAAAGAGGTTCTGCTGATTCCAATGCAATATCTAGTTTAATTTCTTGACTATTCTTTCCATTTATATTAATTGTGGGTCCATGTAAAATTTACAATTACTTATAACCATAAAGACATGTATGTTCATCTATGTGTATGTATATATATATTCTATGTAGAATATATATATTCAAGAAAGAAAATCTCTGATATTTTTCAAAGTTTATCACATATAGCCAGCAAGCTAAAGAAAATCATACAATGATAATCATATTTAAATATATACAAAATATGAACAATTCCATTTAACTAAATATGTAATGGTAAAATATTGTTATTCACATAGTATTAATTATATTGTCAGTACTTGTGTTTCTGTTTTCACTTAAAAATTCCTTTTAATCCATATTTTCAAAAACCCATGAAACCATACCTAAACTCTTCATTAATGATGCTCATTTGCAAAATAACGATGTATAAATTACCAAGGGCACATGAAGGAGGGGGGAGCGGGGAGGGAGGGGAAAAAAAAAAGAGGACCTGATGCAGAGGGCTTAAGTGGAGAGCAAATGCTTTGAGAATGATTGGGGCAGGGAATGTGTGGATGTGCTTTATACAATTGATGTATGTATATGTATGGATTGTGATAAGAATTGTATGAGCCCCTAATAAATTATAAAAAATAATAATAAAAAAGAAAAAGAAAAAAAATGATGCTCATTTGTTACAATTCAATAGGTCTTTCTTTTCTATGCTTTCGTTCTTTTGTTTAATATTTTAAATTACTTTTGGAACTTGACAGTCCCTCATGTGTTGATAATTAATTATAAGTTGAACGATTACTCATTTCATTTTGAAAGCTCACTTTTTATCTTCTGAATATATGTATATGCATTCTAAAAGAATGTGTTATTAATGAAAATTAACCCATTATCACAGTTTTAGTTTCACTTAGTATCTATAGCAAACTTCAAAACAAAATAATAATGTTAGTGATTACATCTTTGCACTTGAATCTGTTTTTCTTTAAATCTCATAATTTACCCTGCTTTTCTCATTTTCTTTGTCTACAATTTTGGGGGTTCATTTATTGATTCCTATATTCTCTCTTGGGAGAAAGATGAGGCTTTCTACTCCCCAAAAGAGTTAGAGTCTCAGAAACCCATAGGGGCAGTTCTAGTCTGACCGATAGGGGTGCTATGACTCAACAGCAGTGAGTCATTTTCCCTTCATCACACATTTAGAGGACCACACACCCACACACCCACAGATCAGTGTGACCACCAGACAAGTTAACAAGTTCAATCGATCATATGCACTTTATCCCTGACTCCTTTTTTACTTTCCTGTGCCTGACATCCCACATCTGTATCATCATCTCTGTTTCTGTCTCTTCTTATGTTTTTTGAAATTAACTGCCAGGGAGTGACCAAGGGCAAGGTAACTGAGTGGAATTACTGAAACCAGAATGAAGGCTGAACATGGTGGTGGGACAGGAGGATAGTGTAAGGAAATAGAGGAAAGGAGTAGGAGGCAAAGGGCATACATAGAAGCCTAAATACAGACATATACATATGTAAATATATTTGTGATTAAGGGGGAAATAGACCTATGTGCATATATTTATAAGTTTAGTAGTGGGGTAGCAGGTGGACATTGGGCCTCCTCGTGCACATTCCCTTAATACAAGAGCACCTTGCTGAACTAAACAATCATTTCATGATACCCACCTTCCTGACCTGATCGCTGAAGACAGACGTGTGCATAAGCAAACGTGGTGCAGAAAGCTGATGGTTCCTAGCTATCAAAAGATATAGTGTCTGGGGCCTTAAAGGCTTGAAGGCAAACAAGCAGCCATCTAGCTCAGAAGCAACAAAGCCCACAGAGAAGAAGCACACACGCCTAAGAGAACACGAAGTGTTGAAGGAATCAGGTAGTAGACACCAAGGGACAAAAACCATCATTGTGTGATCACCTTCCCCACATAAATGCCGAAGACGAATGTGTGCATAAGCAAGTGTGGTGAAGAAGGCTGATGGTGCCTAGCTATCAAAAGATATAGCATCTGGGGTCTTACAGGCTTGAAAGTAAACAAGCAGCCATCTAGCCAGAAGCAACAAAGCCCACATGGAAGCAGCACGCCGACATGTGTGATCATGATGGGCCGAGGGGACCAGGTTTCAAGCACCAAAGGTGGGGAGAAAAAAATCATATCGTGAATGAGGGGAATGTGTAATGGGGACCCAATGCCCATCTGTAGACAACTGGACATCTCTTTCAGAGGGGTAGTGGAGAGGAGATAAGTCACTCAGGGTTCAATGTAGCAATAATGAAACTCACAACCTGCCTCTAGTTCTTAAACACTTCCTCCCCCCAACTATCATGGTCCCAATTCTACCTTTCAAACCTGGTTAGACCAGAGGATGCACAGCGGTACAGATGGGAACTGGAAACACATGGAATCCAGGTCAGATAAACCCTTCAGGACCAGTGGTGAGAGTGGCGATACTGGGAGGGAATGGGGGTGGGGAATGGGCAACAGAAAAGTGGGTGAAGGGAGATGCCAGGCAGTGTAAGATAAGAGAAAATAATAATTTATAAATTATTAAGGGTTCATGAAGGAGAGAGGAGTGGGGAGAGAGGGGGAGGGGGAAAAGGAAAATGTGGAGCTGATTCCAGAATGAGGGCAACGAATGTATATGTGTAGTTTACACAATTGATGTATGTATGGACTGTGATAAGTTATATGAGCCCCAATAAAATGTTTTTTTAATTATCCTTAAATAAAAAAAGAAAGAAATTACCAGGTGGGCATTTTCATTTGCGTCCTATCAAGTGGAATGAGTCCATCATCCTTTCCTATTTATTGGCTTCATAACCTCACGTGACATTCCTCTTCAGAGATTATGTCAGTCACAATCATTCTCCTTATGGATCAGATTGAGAAATCATAAAATCATTAAGATCTCTTTTTTTCACTCTACACTCAATGACATCAAATACGTTTGAGTTATCTTTCAAAATATCTTAGTAAAGCTTTATTTTACTTTACAATTCACTAGGGTTTATATTTACTTTTTATTCTCCTCGATTAACTATTTAATTAATACGATTTAGGTACTTATTTTAACTAAGGTAATTTGCTGACAATTACAGGGAGCTGGAGTTCTCCTTCATCCTAATTGTTTTGTATACTTTAACCTACCTCATGTCATTTCTATGCTGCTAGGTGTCATCAAATCATTTCTGACTCATAGTGACCCCATGTACAATCAGAACACTCCCTGGTCCTGTGTCATCCTCACAATTGTTCTTAGGTTTCAGGCCATTGAGGTGGCCACTACTGCTCTCTCCTGACAACTTGATCAAAATATGTGAGACATGTCTCACCATCGTTACCTCTAAGGAGCATTCTGGCTGGACTTCTCTCATAAGAGATGAGTTTGTAGGTTGTTGCTTTTTTGGCAGTCCACGGTATTTTCAATATTCTTCACTAGCACCATAATCCCATGCATTTATTCTTCTTCATTCTTCCTTATTCAATATTTGGCTCTGGAACATACCTTGGCTTCGTCCTCACAGTAACCCCTTCCTTTTCAACACTTTAAGGAAATCTTGTGCAGCAGATTTACCCAATGCAATGAATGCGCCATTTGATCTCAACTGGTGCTTCCATGAACATTAATTATACATCGAAACAAGACCTAATCCTTGAAAACTTTAATCTTATCTCAATTATTATGATGTTACCTACTGGCTCAGTGAGGATTTGGGGGGCTTCTTTACATTGAGCTGCAAGCCATATTGAAGGCTTCAAACCTTGATCTTGATCAGCAAGTGCTTCAAATTCCCCTCACTTTCAGCAAGCAATTTTCTGGCATAGACAGGGAGTCTTCCAGTGTTTTTTTGGGGGGAGAGGCTTTTCAAACAGTTTTATTGGCATATAATTCACATATCATACAATTAAATAGTTCACTAACACTAAGAAGAATTGAGCAATGATCACCACAATCAGTTTTAGATATTTTCTTCATTTTTCCCCCTTTCCAACCATTACATTAGGACCTAATCCAGACGTCTTCCAGTGTTTTATGAGCTTGTTTAAACACTTCATCTGGTACTCCATCAATTCCAGAATCCTTGTTTGGGGGCAATGCTTTCAGTGAAGCTTGAACGCATTCCTTCAGTACCATTAGTTTTTGCACGTACACCACCTTCTGAACGGTTGAATGTCTACCAGTTCCTTTTGGTACAGTGACTCTGTATTCTTGTCACTTTCTTTTGATGTTTCCTGCATCATTCCATATTTTGTCCAGAGAATCTTTCAATATTGGAAGTAGAGACTTGATTTTTCCCCTTAAGTTCTTTCAGTGTAAGAGCATGTTCTTTACTTTCATTTTTGTTTTTCTAACTCTAGTGTCCACCAATTGTTTGTTAGTTTGTCATACTTGGTGGCTTGTGTGTTGCTTTGATGCTTTGGAGTCATGAGACTAGTATTTCAAATGCCATCAGGGTCACCCGAGTGAACACGTTTCAGTAAAGCTTCCAGCCTACGAACAGATAATAAGGAAGGACTTGGCTCCCCACTTTGAAGGAAAGAGATGCTGGAAATATTATGTAGATCTTCGAAACATTGTCACTCCTGATTCTGAAGGCCATTGTTGGAGATAATGCAAGAGTATGAAAGCCTCAGGTCTAAGCCCACTTGAACTGTGCTTGAGGAAGAGCGGAGTAGAGTGGACCACGTGTCTAAGCCACTGTGATTGAGGAAGAGCGGAGTAGAGTGGACCACGGGTCTGAGCGCACTGTGATTGAGGAAGGGCGGAGTAGAGTGGACCACGGTGATGGGAGTCAGGTGGAGCCTGCTGGAGTGGAGCCTACAGGATCTTCATTCGCTAATGGGGCATGATGTAAGGTAAGAAGAAACAGCTCCCAAACTCTACTAATTATCTGACATTGGAATGTACAAAGTATGAACTTAGGGAAATCGGAAGTGGTCAAAAATGAAACACAACACATAACAATTGATATTTTCAGCTCATATTCAGCAGAAATGACTGGTATTTAGAAATTCTGAATCAGAAAATCATGATTTATTATGCAGGGAATAACACAATCAAGAGGAATGGAATGAAATTCATTGTCAAAAAAAGACATTGCAAAATCCATCATGAAGGACAATGCTACCTGTGATAGGATTGTATCTATCTTCCTTCAAGTAAATCCAATCAAAACAATTATTATTCAAATTTATGTACCAACCACCAAAGTTAACAATGAAAAAATCAAATAATTCTACCAATGACTTCTGTTGGAAATTGGCCAAACATGCGATGCTGCTGCTCTGATAATTATTAGAGATTGGAATGCAAATGCTGGAAACAAAACTGCTTATACATAAGTTCAGGTTGAAGCTGAAGAAAAGTAAAATGTATACTAGAGCTAAGATATGACCTCGAGTCTATCCCACCTGAATTTTGAGCACATCACAAGAACAGGTGTGATGCACTGAACACTGATAACAGAACACCCCATGAGTTGTGGGAGGATATCAGGACCATCAATCTTGAAGAAAAGAACAAGTCATTAAAAATGGGAAAGACAGAAAAGATCAATGTGGATGGCCAAAGAGACTCTGAAACTTGCTCCTAATCTTAGGGTAACTAAAACAAAAGGAAGAAAGGCTAAAGTCAAAGCTGATAGAAAATTTCAAGGGGCAGCTTCGGAAGGCAAAGCCAAATATGAAAGTGAAATGTGTAATGATCTATAGTCAGAAGACCAAAAGGTGATAACAAACTCAGCATAATGGAAACTGAAATAACTCAAGAAAAAAAATTCAACCTTTGAGTTGCAATTTTGAAAAATTCTATGGGCAAAATATTGAATGATGCAGGGAGCAGCAAGAGAAGTTTGAAAGAATACTCACAATAATTATACCAAAAAGAACTGGTAGACATTCTGCCCTTTCTGGGTGTAGCATATGATCAAGACGCAATGGTGCTAATGAAAGACGTTCAGGCGACACTTAAGGTATTGGCTAAGAACAAGACTCCAATTGATTTGTTTAAGTAAGTTGATGTAACACTGGAGCCACTCACTGATATATGCCAGGAGATTTAGAAGACAGCTACTTGGCTAATTGAAGAGTATAGATCCATATTGAGCCCATTGCAAAGAAAGGTGACCAAACACAATATTCAAACAATAGAACACTATCACTGATATCACATGGAAATAAAATTTAGCTGAAGAGCACCCTAAAATGATTGCAGCAGTACAGTGATAGGAAACAGGGCAGAAGTTCAGGACAAATTCAGAAGTGAACATGGAACATAGGATACCATGGCTAACATCAGACAGATCTTGGCTGAAAGCAGAGAATACCAGAAAGATGTTTACTTCTGTTTTATTGACGATGCCAATGCAAGCTCTTTGAAATTTTCTCTTCAGCTCTTTGTATGCTTTCTTCCATTTGCCTTAGCTACTCTAAGATTAAGAGCTGATTTCAGAATTTCTTCTGATATCAGGCTGATCTTTAATTTCTTTCCTTTTGAGGGGAACTAATACAGATATCATATTATTCCAAAGTTTAATCACATCAAGCATATTTCACAATTGCTACCACAATTAGTTTCAAAACATTCTCTTCCTTCTTGAACTGCTTGATATCAGCTGTCTTTACCCTCCCCTTTTCCCATGGTACTGCCCAGGAACTGTATTCTGCTTGTTGTCTCTAGAGGTTCATCAATCCTGAGTTTCATGTATAGAAAAACATATAACGAAAATTCAAGAGGGCTACCCCAATGACAAAATACATCAGAGCTAAACCCCAATATGAAACACCACTTGCCAGACACACACGCGCACACACACACACACACACACACACACACAATGTTGAAACCAGATCAGTTCCAATGTATATGGGGCAATCAACTGACAAGGTTTTAACTGTTCAAGTCAGGTTTATCATTTTGATCTCTTACAGTCATATCTGATTGATACTCTGGTTTGCAACCCACTTATGCCCATCCCTCCATTATGTCTAGAGGGACATCCCTGGAGCCTTGCTTTCTATATGGATCTCAAAAAAGAATCTTGGGTTTCATGTCCATCTCTAACCTTCTGCAAACTGGAAATTCACAAGTTAGGCTTTGACACTATTCCTACTTTAAGTTTTGGATGATAAGATTTAAAGTTCTTTTGTCACTGAAGTTCGTGTGCTTCTTCCATGTGGATTTTGTAGACACCTCGGATGGCTGGTTGTCTGAAAATACACCTTTATGACCCCAGGCACTATTTTATCAGATTGCAGGACACCATGGAATTTCTTCACCATACTTTGCTAAAACACCCGTATCTTCTATTCTTTTCCTGAGGGTGGGGATTGAGGGTCATGCTGTAAGATTAATTGTTCTTAAGTTGGAACTAGGATTCAGTGTGAGTCCCAAACTTATTTCTGGAGCTGTCTTTTTTTTTTTAATCTGTCTTTGGCTCCATTTAGGACCTCCTTGTTAATTTATGGTAGAGATCAAATTGATCCTATCCCAGATGTGCAAAGCTCTTTTGTTAATATTTTCATTGATTAGCCCCTGGTATCGATTTTTTAAAACATTTTATTAGGGGCTCATACAACTCTTATCACAATCCATACATATACATACATCAATTGTATAAAGCACATCTGTACATTCTTTGCCCTAATCATTTTCAAAGCATTTGCTCTCCACTTAAGCCCTTTGCATCAGGTCCTCTTTTTTCCCCCTCCCTCCCCGCTTCCCCCTCCTTCATGAGCCCTTGATAATTTATAGAGTATTATTTTGTCATATCTTGCCCTGTCTGGCATCTCCCTTCACCCCTTTTCTGTTGTCCGTCCCCCAGGGAGGAGGTCACATGTGGATCCTTGTAATCGGTTCCCCCTTTCCAACCCACTCCCAACCCACTCTCCCTCTACTCTCCCAGTATCACCCCTCACCCCCTGGTTCTGAAGGAATCATCCACCCTGGATTCCCTGTGCCTCCAGCTCCTCTATGCACCAGTGTACAACCTCTGCTCTATCCAGACTTGCAAAGTAGAATTTGGATCATGGTAATTGGGGATATCAATTATTAAAACACAGTTCAGAGACAGATATTGGGCCAAAGTAGGATATCTTCATTTCATAATACTTGAATTATTCACATTGTATAGAATAAATCCTTTCATGACTGTACACTATTTACACAAACAGTGAGAGGTTGGTTGTCAGGGAAAAATTAAAACAATACTCACTGACAATGTCAGTCACAGATTTGCCAGAATAATATATATCTTAATACAGTGTACATTGGTGTAGTAAGTCAATGATTGACTACTAACTGACAGTTTAGTTCTCTTAGTATATAGCTCTCTCTGTTTCTTCAAACACCGTAAAGTTTCAGTCTTAGGTCCTTAAGCTACAAGTATGCTTGAGCTTCACCTAGTAGTGTTTCAGCCTTTGATCTCTCTGGTGCACCCCAGAGATCCAGGATCCAATGGCCCAGTGTTCTAGGGCACTTGGTCTGGGTCTCGTTCTGGTGTTTTTAATTACCTTTGGCTTTCTTCTTTAATGGTCTTCTTGATGTCCTATCACAACTCACCAGACATCTGTCATTAGGGTTAAATGCATCAAATCTGTTATTGAAACGTTCTCAAAATTCAGGTGGGATAGGCTCAAGGTCATATTTTGGCTCTTGTGGCCATATTTTAACGTTCTACAGGGTCAGCCTGAACTTATAAATGAGCCATGGATGTGCTGTTCCACCATCAGCCCCTGACGTGGTTTAAGTTGCTGATTTGAGCTTCTCCGTCGTCTCTTGCCACCGATGTGGTCAACATGTGTCCTGTGAACAATCTCCTAAATGTTACTCTTGTTCAAAACAGGTTGTCTTTCCTTTCTAGGAAATGTTTGGGAACCCACTGTGACTGTTCCTTGGAACAATAGATGCCTCTTCAGTCTTCCTGGATAGTCTTCCACTGCTTTAAATTCAAGGAAAGCTGTTCACATGACATGTTATTCCCCTAGAGGCCAATCCGTAAGAGTGTTTAGTTCCTATATCTTTTATTTCTACCTTCTTAGCTGATATATTTTGGCTACATGTTTCAGTGATATTTATGTATATTTCATGTTGGCATTGTTCCTGCCTTCATCCATTACATGACATGATTTCATACTATACTACAACTAAAGTTATTTCTGCTGGAATCTGTATATTGAGCACTATGTACATATTGCTGATTAAAATATGATAGCCAATTCATTGTCTTGCATCTAGGAAATGCCTACTTGCCACAGAGTATCAAGAGCAACCTTCCAACCCATGAGAGTTGGGCTAAAGAGAAAACATGGCTATAAAACTCACAAAAAATAGCATATCTTTTCTTTGGTATGATTTTCCCATGGTCCCATTTTGCTATTCCAGTGTGTATAAAAATTTCCAGGTTGTGCCTGCTCTGGGTGAAAAAATCCTTATCACAAATTGTAGAATTTCCTGTTCAATATTCCATGGAGATCTCCAAGCGACATGCATCTAACTTTTCCCTTGTGTTCTTCTCTCTGTGCCTAATTGTCTCTTTTTCAGCTCAAAAATGATTGATTTAAAAACACTCTGCATTGCTATAGCCTCACTAACAAAAATAAGAAGATAAGATTGATAGCAATATTGGTTCTTTATGGATTTCCTAAAGAATGTTAGTGCTAAGATGATTGCTGCTTGCAATTAGACAGTGATTTTCCAAGAAATGTTAACTTATAAGAGGATCTGATTTTATCTTTTGTGTTAACTTGAGAAATTAATATAGAACATATCAAAGAAAGGTCTGAGTCAATATAGATGTGACCGGTTAATCTTTAAAGATTCACCTTGACTGTCTGTCTGGAAGAAAACTTAGTAGATAAGAGAAACAGGGAACTCGAAAGCTGACAGCCAAACTGCGGTTATATTGTGGAATGGGATTCGGATGATAAGATCATATGTATTTTTATTTATTTATTTCAGAAAATTAAATTCATTTTAAGCCTGTTACGTGTTGCTGTTCAGCAGTAATGTCTTGTCTTTTTAAAATCATTTTATTGGGGGGGCTCATAAAATTCTTATCACAATCCATACATATATCCATTGTGTCAAGCACATTTGTACATTTGTTGCCATCATCATTCTCAAAACATTTGCTTTCTACTTGAGTCCTTGGTATCAGCTCCTCCTTTTTCCCCCTCCCTCCCCATTACCCCTCACTCATGAACCCTTCATAATCCATAAATTATTATTATTTTGTCATATCTTACACTGTCTGATGTCTCCCTTCAAGTACTTCTCTGTTGTCCATCACCCAGCGAGGAGGTTATATGTAGATTCTTGTAATCAGTTCCCCCTTTCTATCCCACCTCCCCTCCACTCTCACCACTGGTCCTGAAGGGGTCATCTGTCCTGGATCCCGTGTGTTTCCAATTTCTATCTGTACCAATGTACATCCTCTGGTCTAGCCAGATTTGTAAGGTAGAATTGGGACCATTATAGTGGGGGAAGAAGCATTTAAGAACTAGAGGAAAGTTATATGTTTCATCGTTGACACCCTGCATCCTGACTGACTCATCTCCTCCCCACAACTCTTCAGTAAGGGGGTATCCAGTTGCCTACAGATGGGCTTTGAGTCTCCAGGCATACAATCATATATACAATTATTGCCAATTCCAGTTCATATATATATGAACATGTATATGTACATGGTTGTTCCAAACAAAAATGTGTCTCAACATGGTCTGGCTGCAGAAGAGTAATCTAAGTAACACGCTTGTCTTAGACTCATTAGACATCCTCAAGATAAAGATCCATCAAAGAGAGTGACCTTCCTGATGATCTGCTGGACCAGTACAGTCAAGGCAGAGAGGTCGCTCAGAAAGGAAACATGCAACTGTTTACTTGAGGTAATCTTGATAGGCTTTCTTGATGGACACAGGACAATCATAGGCGCATATTGGGAAAGCATTTTAAAAATTGAACACTGTGTCCATGAGAAAAGGGTCTGGAAAATTGTGCCAGGAAAATTTCCCCACTAAAACTCATCTACTCATTCTCCATGGGTAGCAAAAGCCAACCCAAAATTTCTGTGGGCAACGTGTGCCACCCACCCTAGATTCCAGATATTGCTTCTTCGAATACTTTTTGTTCCCCAAACTCAATAGACATTTAAAAGGAACTTAATTTGGGTCTCTGGAAAATTCCAAAACAGTCATTTTGACATAGCATAAATTGAAGAGCACAGAGTTTTGGGGGAATGGTGAGAGATATGAAAACCTCAATCCCCAAAGTGCATAGAACCTATGTGGAGAATATGTTGACAAACAATAGCAGCACATTTGTTACATTGTTGTTCAATAAATGTTTCTATTATCCTCTAGGCAGTATTTTTTGCTATCCTGGTATTTATCATACATGTCCGTCCATATTAAGTACTGTATGTACTCGAGTAGTAGTCCACCTGAATATCAGCCAAGGCACCTAATTTTACCACAATAAAATGGGAACTTAATGACTCGAGTATAAATCTACGGTGGGAAATGCAGCAGCTGCTGGTAAATTTCAAAATAAAGATATCAATACAATTACATTAACTGAGGCATCAGTAGGTTAAATGGTTTTGAAAATTTATTTCAACGAAAAACAGTAGACTAGCTCTGTAAGTGGAAAAGTAGGTCAACAAAAACAATATGGTATCAACACCAACTGTACACACTGTGCTACAGCATGCACTGCATTACTACATATGCTGCCTTACCGCATGTACACACAGACTGATGATATTCCAGCATGTGATGACATGGCTGTTTGCATAGAGCAGCCCGTGTTAGGGCTCATAATATACCCTGCATTGTATATGCACTGTGTTACTGCGGACCCAGCATTACCGCATAAGTATGGGAAGTGCAACGCAACACATGCAGCAACACAGTGCACACAGTGTGCCTATTAAACGCCCTAACACAGGCTGCTCCTTGCAAGCACAGTCAACACTGGGTCAATATAGGGGTTAATAAGAAAATTTTTTAAAAGTAGCAGACTAAGTACTGTAAATAAATGTACTGTATATCCAGGAACAGAGATATACCAGTACTTGTATTCAGCAATGCTTGGGCAGAACAAGGGGGTGTGACCAAGCATGGGCAAGACTGTAAAGACCACATTAGTGATCACAGCCCTGGAGACGAGCAGGAAAAGGAGAGCGGCCACATCTGACAATCATCTGACAAGGATGCGGTGCGCCCAGGTCCCAGCACACAGAAGCGGACAGGTTCTTGCCCAGTACGGTGTGGACAACCCAGAGGCTGCCGGCACCTGCTGACTGATATCAACAGTCTTCAGACCACCTCCAGGGGCTGCAGGCACCTGCAGATGAGTAGGAGAGACTGGAGACCACCCACACAGCACTGGAGAACAGGTAAGTGGGACCCTCACTCGAGTACAAGCCAAGGGGGACTTTTTCAGGATAAAAAATGTGCTGCTGACCATCCCCCGACCCCAGAAGAATTCACTTCAGAGGCGAGCACTGAAGCTACAACTCAAGAAGAGGGACTTGTCTGATCAGAGCATACAGGAGCCAACGATGGGGGAAGGGAGGAAAAAGAGCGAGGTACATCCTGGCTCACTAAGCCCTGAGGACAAAGTTCCTGCTCAGAGCAGCAAAGCACAGAGATGACCACAGGGCTGGCCTCACCGCGGGACACAGTGTACCTCATTGACCCATAGCACCATTGGGGACAACACTAAAGACACATGGTGGAAATTGTGCCCGCCCTGAGCCCACTATGCTGAAGCCAGCCTCTGGGGGCATGAAGCAGAGCAGCGGGGAGTGCAGAACAATGGAGTCCCCAGGGATACATGTGGGGCCAGGGCATGGTACCCCATCAGACTCGACTGGAAGGCACTTGTGAAGAACAACAAATAGACCCTGAACTACTTATAGGTTTTGTTGTTGTTGTTGTTGTTGCTGTTGTAGCTATTGTTTGAACCTTTCTGTTATTGCTTTGTTGTACTCAGTCTTATGATGGCACATATTGTTGTTGCTGCATGTCTATCTGGAAGGGATAGGCGGGATAAACAAGCCGGGAGAGAGAACAATGGGAGGACATGGGAGAGGGGGAGGTGGTGGAAAGGAAGTAGGTGTTAACAAGCCAGGGCAAGGGAACAAGTGATCCAAAATCAGTGGCAAGGAGGGTGTAAGAGGTCTGGCAGGGCTGGATCAAGGGCAATATAACTGAGAGGAATCCCTAAAACCCAAAGGAAGGCTGAACATGATAGAGGAACAAGAGGAAAGTACAAAGAAATAGAGGAAAGAACTAGGAGGCAACAGGTAGTCATGGAGATCTAAATACAGGCATATACAGATGTAAATATATTTATATGATGAGGGGGGAAATAGATCTATGTACATATGTTTATAGGTTTAGTATTAAGGAAACAGATGGACAGTGGACCCCTACTCAAGTACTCCCTCAACACAAGAACACTTTGTTCTAACAATTCGGCAGTCTGAGATGCTCACCTTCCTGGTACTATTGATAGACAACCAGGGCACAAGCAAATGTGGTGAAGAAAGCTGATGGTGCCAGGCTACCAAAAGATATAGCATCTGAGGTCCTAAAGGGCTGAAGATAAACTAGCAGCCATCTAGCTGAGAAAAAACAAAACCCACCTGGAAGAAGCACACCAGCCTGCCCCGACTCGATCGCTGAGGACAAAGCGGGTACATAAACAAATGTGGTAAAGAAAGCTGATGGTGCCCCCATCTGTCAAAAGATATAGAATCTGGGGTCCTATCAGCTGGAAGATAAACAAGGGGCCATCTAACTGAAAAACACCAAAGCCCACATGGAAGACGCACAACAGTCTAGTCTATGAGAACATAAGGCATTGAAGGTATCAGGTATCAGGCATCAAGACCAAAAAAAAAAAATCATAGCATTCTGAATGAGGGAGAGTGTGGAGTGGGGACCCAGGGCCCATCTGTGGGAAATTGGACATCCCCTTGCAGAGGGCTGCGGGGAGGAGACAAGCCAGTCAGGGTGCAGTGTAGCAATGATGAAACATATAATTTTCCTCTAGTTCTTGAGTGCTTCCTCCTCCCCACTAGCATGATCCCAATATTGTCTTACAAATCCGGCTGGACCAAAGGATGTATGTACATTGGTACAGACAGGAACTGGAAACACAGAGAATCCAGGACAGATGAACCCCTCAGGACCAGTGGTCAGAGTGGTGATACAGGGAAGATAGAAGGAAGGTATGGTAGAAAGGGGGAATAGGTTACAAGGATCTACATATAACCTCTTCCCTGGGGGATGGACAACAGAATAGTGAGTGAAGGGAGATGTTGGATGGTGTAATAATTGACAAAATAATAATAATTTAAAAATTATCAAGGGTTCGTGGGAAAGGGAGGAGAGGGGAGGGAGGGGGAAAATGTGGAGCTGATATCAAGGGATCAAGTAGAAAGCAAATGTTTTGAGAATGATAATGGCAACATATGTACAAATGTACAATGGATGGATGTATGGATTGTGATAAGCTTTGTATGAGCCCCCAATAAAATGATTTTTTAAATGTGCTGAAAAAATCGGCTTATACACAAGAATATACAGTATCTAACTACATAAATTTGAATTAAAATTTTTATTTCACTGTCTTTTTGAATGATAAAAACAAAAAAATATTATGAAGCATTTACAAAGGGTATACTCTAATAATTATATATGTAGATTTTATAGATGATAGAATTAAATTATTCTGTTTCTAAGGTGATATGAATGTATATACATAGTACAATACCTAAGAAAGTGAATATGGTTTTCCCACTTTCACTCAATTATACTGATATATTTAGGCTAGCATATATTGCTTACTTTTTATGAGTTTGTAATAGTATTACAGCTTTTGAAAACTGAGTATGAATTGGAAGGTTTTATCTTTAACTGATATATGAATATCAGACAAACAAGTGGCTCTCAACCTGTGGGTCACGACACCTTTGGGGGTCAAATGACCCTTTCACAGGTGTCATCCAATTCATAACTAGCAAAACTACAGTTATGAAGTAGCAATGAAAATAATTATATGGTTGGGGTTCACCACAAAATGAAGATTGTATTAAAAGGTCGTGGCATTTGACAGGTTGAGAACCATGGAGATAAACCATTAAAATATATAAACCATATTTTAGTTTATTCTATAATTATTCTAGAAATACTATTTGAATATTGCTTTATTATATCACTAGAAAATGTCAACTTGTGAAGGGCCACTGAATAACACAGGACTATCTTACTTCCTTAGATTATTATCATAGGTTTTAACTGAAGAATGTGATCAATGTCACTGAAATTTACAGTTAGAAATTGTTGAGTTAATATTTGTTTTAGTGCTTATATTTTCATTAAAAAAGTAAGTTAAAAACTTCTGAACGTTTCAATATACAGATTTCAAATAATGTTTTAAGTGTTTGAGAAACATTCTCAAACTTTATAAATGACATGAAAACTTTCAATTTTTACAGAATTTTTTCAAGATGTTTGTGACATCATATTGTGTATTGTAATTAAACCATCTAATTATAAGACTGAACATATTTACATCAGTTATATAATTAGTTGTAATTAGGCTAATTAGAGTAATTAGACAATAATCAACTCAAAATTCCTTTGAACAAATGTTGGAAATTTACATGCAAAAAAACTCTCAGCTTCACTGAATATTAAATTCATGAGATCAACAAAATTAAATCAAATTTGCAAAAGCATTTATAACTAGCAACATTTTAATACATGCAGTTATATGTATATATATATACACACACACATAATTTTATATCCTACACACATACACACACAAGCATATACATAGTATTTCAATAACCTCAGCTCTTTGTTATGCTACATAATATGTTATGCTGAAAACACAATCATAAAAAAATAAAATTATACAGCATAGTAAGATTGATCTTATTATAATATAAAAGGAAATATCAACAAAAACTTTTAAATCGAATTTCTAGTGTGTTTTTTGTTTTTGCTTATAAGGAGAGGGAGAGAACAATAAAGAGGAAAAAGCAAAAATTATTTTAAAAGGCAGAATCAATAGATAATAGCTCTAGAGTTCTTATCAAATAGTCTGTGGTAGTTACATAATCTGTGGTCAACTTGAGATTTACAAGTGAAGGGATGGAATTTAGCCTGTCAGGTCGCAGCTTGATGATCTCACTTGGAAGCACTAAGGAGATATTTGACTCGCTGGAAGCGGGACACACGCTCATTCCCTGTGAGACATTACTGACAACGAGCCTGTTGGAGCTACGCTGATATAGCCAGAGCTCTGCATCTGGAGGAGCCACGTGGAGACCCGCAACATCACTTAGATGCTTCTACTGCCTCTGGATCCACTTTCCACTTGTGATCTTCCAGCATTTGACATCATTGCATGTGTTTTGTGAGTCTGAAGAGGACTTTATAGACTGGTATTGGACACGTGGGCTAATATCGGACTTACTGACTTTATCTGGACTGGGTTGAGATGTTTCCTCAATATTCAGCTGCTCTTATATATAAAACTCTTTCTTATACACATGAGTGTCTATGAATTTGTTTTTCTAGTCAACCCAGACTAACAAATCATGGTACCTTAGGAGTTAGATACTAGAGACACAACATAAAGATGGAGAGTGGATGCTTGTTTGACCTCTGTCTCATGGTGGTTCACTGGATTGTTTTCTGGAAAGAATATGGGAAGCTCATGTTTTGATTAGTTTGTTTGATTGTCATCTTTGGTCATTCCTGTTTAAAATGATAAAATAAATGTTGCTAATATATTTTTTGAGCTCAGGGATAGAAATTGCCTCTTGAATTTTTCAGAGACCAGGCCTGCTTAGTGAAATGGTAAAATGGCTGACAGAAAATCTGGCTCTGGCTTGATGCTGTCAGAGGCCTAATCTAATACTTTGTATTAATGGACTAGTTTAGATAAGGATTAAGATAAGTTAGATAAGAATTGAATTTGACTGTTTTAATAATTGAGTTTAGAATCTGATTCTACTTTGTTTATACTGGTTTCTTCTGCTTATTATTGTTGATATAATGACTGATAGAAATGGTTATGGGAAAGTATGAAAACAGCGAGTTTGTAAGCCTTGCTTTCAGTCTTTAAAATGTGAATTTTTAAATGGACTAGAGTACACCTACAAAGAAGGCTTTATAAAGATAAGCCCCACCCAGTGCTTTGGAGTTCTCAGGACATTTGAATTCAAAGAGATTTGCTTGGAGGCTGTTGACAAATTGAAGAAAACGGAAGTCTTTGGCCTTTTGTATCTTGAACTAGTGGTTTTTATCAGAAGTTGAGAAAAAATCTGGAGCCCTGAAGAAACCCTGCTCTGGGACTGAATTGTTAAAAGGAGACTGTGAGCAAACTGAAATGCTTGCTAGGTGACCACCTGGATCCACTTGTTGAGTGGAAGTGAGAGAATTGAAGCAATAAGAGAGGTTGAGTCTGGGCACTGACACCCTTGGACCTGGTTTCCAGGAACTAGAGGAGAAAATGAGAGCAGGTTAACTGGTCTGAAGTTCATGACCTAACCCAATGGGGGTAGGGTCGTTGAGAATTTGTGATGGAGTCCATGATCTAAAGGCAAGACAGCCAATGGGAGCCCTGGTGAGGCTTAGTGAGGCAGTCTACACACTTGACAAGAACCCAACCAGATGAAGAGATGATTTTTGAGCCTGTAACTGGTGCATGCTGATGCTGACTTTATGGATGGCCTGTCCTCATTTGACTTTGCTTATGGATGCAGATTTCACAAGGTTACAACTAGAATGAAGATGCTTTACATCAAAGATTAGGATCGTCTCCTCAGAGCACTGGGTTGATGTAAGTGGGAAGTATAGAAATGGATACTTAAAAGAGGGAGGATAAATGCATGAAGTAGTTGGATTACAAATTTTCACAGTGGGGGAATACATCCATTGGATTATAGGATTATGGTATAGGTGTTCATATAAGTATAGAATATTTTTGTTTTGTTCGCTTATAGAATGTTATATTTAATGATGGTGGCACATTTTTGAATTGTATGCATTTTAATCATGTTAGGTATAGATATAATAAATATAATAGATATTAAATTTTATTATTGCTTGTTTGAAAATTAGATATGGCTAAAGAACGGTGTGAAAGTATCAAGTTGACAATGGGTAGTCTGTGATAGTTAAATAATCTGTTGTCAACTTGAGACATAAGAGTGAATAGGGTGGAGTTTAGCCTGTCAATCAGGTCACAGCTTCATGACCTCACTTGGAGCCACTAAAGAGATAAATAGCTCACTGGAGGTGGGGCACTCATTTACTCTCTGAGAGGCATTACTGATGACGGTGAGCCTAATGGAGCTATGCTGATGCAGCCAGAGTCCTGGAGCTGGAGGAGCCATGTGGAGAACCACACCAGTAATGGGATGCTTCTACTGCCACTGGGTCCACAAGACTTTCCACCAATTGGCCAGTGATCCTCCTGTATTCAATGTCATTGCATGTGTTCTGTGAGTCTAAAGAGGACTTTATAGATTGGTACTGGACAAATGGGCTAATATCATACTTATGGACTTGATCTGGACAGGGTTGGATTGTTTTCTTAATATTCAATTACTCATGTAAATACAGCTATTTCTTATACATATATGAGTATCCTTGAATTTGTTTCTCTAGTCTCCCTGGACTAACACATAGTTTTTGAGAATTGCTAAGACAGGTGTAGAGACAAATTCAAAAAAAATTTGATAAGATAGAAATATTAACTTCTAAGTGGTCACACGCATATGTAAGTAAATAAATAGCCATAGAGAAAATAGGAATTTACAATCGTTTGATTATTTCTAGAAGTTAGGTTTAACAAGATTCTAAGATGGAAGCAATGTTACTGGTATTTCAAATACCAATAAGGTTACAATGGGCGCCAAGTTTCACCAACACCTCTGGACTATAGTAGATGAGGGAAAAAGAGTTGACAATCAATGGCAGGATAAGAACTAGTCATTAAATAATTTGAATAGCAGCGGCACATTATCTAATCTAGTGCTTGAGGATTAGCCAGTTTAGGCTGTCACCCAAAATATGACTGGGAAAAGCAGCCTCAGCAAAATAAAGCCAACTTTAATGATGTAGATGGAGTAGAACTTTCAGGACAGTCATTTGCTGGCATGGAAAACATCCATTAGTAATCAGAATATGGAATATTTAAATTATGAATCCAGAAAATTTGGAAATCATTAAAAATGAAATTGAACAGTTGAAAATAGATATCTTAGGCTTTAGAGAATTGAAATAGACAGACATTAGCCATTTTGAAAAAGATTATCCTAAAATTCACTCTGCCAAGAATCACAAAGTAGGATGACATAGCTTTCAAGTTCATATATATATATATATTTCAAGTCAAGCTTGAAGTACAGTGCACTTGATGATAGGATAATAGCCTTATAACTGAGGCTTGTTAACATGATTATTATTCAGATTTATATACCAAGTACTACTGACATTGACTAAGACATTGAAGTACCAACTTCTGCAGTCTAAAACTGATCAGACATACATTCAGGATCATTTAAAATTACTGGGGATTGGAAACTAAAATGTGGAAACAAAGAAGAGAATCAATAGGTAGAAAAATGAAATCTTAGTGACAGAAACAACAGAAATCCCATTATAGAAGACCAATGGCTTATTTTATGCAAATAACTTTTTCAACAACATAAATAGCAAGAATATAGGTGGAATGTGCTAGATGAAATGCACAGAAATTAAATTGACGATGTCAGTGTAGATGGTGATGAATTTGAATATCATCAGGAGAGGGGTAGAGGGACCAGATTACAACCCCATGTGCCAAGATGTGAATGCAATATACCAGCATGAAGCCACAAACCAATAGAGAGGTCTGTGGCGCCAGCCCCAATACCAACTACATAGATTACCCCTCCCCCTGAATAATTTACTTCAGAGGACAGCACTGTAGCTACAGCTCAGGGAGAGGAGCAGGTCTAATCAGAGAACACAGCAGCAAACAAAGAGGGAAGAAGAGAGAGTGGAACACAGTCTGGTCTACCAAGCCCCAAGGATGATATTCCTGCTCAGAGAGCCAATGAAAAGAGAGGACCATAGGGCTGGCCCCACAGAAACATGATGTTCCTCACTGCCACATAGCACTGTGGGGGACAACACTGGAGTCAGTGCCGAAATTGTGCCAAATCTGAGCCCACAACAGTGGGGCAAAACACGAAGGGCATGCATCAGAGCAGCTAGGAGAGCAAATCAATGAAGTCCCCAAGAAAACCCAAAATTAGACTTTGGGGCCAGGGCATGTCACCCAATCAGATTTGACTGGAAAACACTCACAAGGTCAACAAACAGGCATCCCTTTTTGTTGTTGCTTGTTTTCTTTTGTCTTATTTTTGTGCTTATTTTTATCTCTGCATGTCTATCTAGATAAGATAGGCAGGGTAGGGTAAACAATCCGGGGGAGAAAACAACTGGGCTGATGGTTCCAGGGGACATGGGAGAGAAGGGGGTGGAGGAAAGGAAGGGGAGTGCCAATAAACCCAGGGACAAGGGAACAAGTGATCTAACATTGATGGTGAGGAGCTGGGGCTTGATCAAGGGCAATGGAGCTGAGAAGAATTACCAAAAGCCAAATGAAGGGTGAACATTGTAGTGGGACAAGAGTAAAGTAAAAGGAAATAGAGGAAAGAACTAGGAGGCAAAGGACATTTATAGAGGTCAAAATACAGGCATATACATATGTAAGCATATTTATATATAATGATAGGGAAATAGATCTATGCACATATATTTTTATATATTAAGCATTAAGGCAGTAGATAGACATTGGGCCTCTACTCAAGTACTATCGCAATGCAAGAACTCTTTGTTCTAATAACCCAGCATTCTGTGATGCTCATCTTTCCTGACACGCTAGATGAAGACAAAATGGGTACATAAGTAAATATGGTGAAGAAAGCTGATGGTGGCTGGCTATCAAAAGATATAGCATCCTGGGGTCTTAAAAGCTTGAAGACAAACATGCAGCCATCTAGCTGAAAGCAAGAAAGCCCACATGGAAGAAGCACACAAGCCCGTGTGATCATGAGGTGTCGATGGGATTAGGTATCAGACATCAAAGATCAGAACAAAAAAATCATATCAATGTGAAAGAAGGGGAAGGCAGAGTAGAGACCCAAAGCCTATCCGTAGACAGTTGGACATCCCCTTACAGAAGGATCACAAGGAAGAGACAAGTCAGTCAGGGTGCAGTATAGCACTGATGAGACATACAACTTTCCTCTAGTTGCTTAATGTTTCCTCCCCCGCCCCCACTATCATGACCCCGATTCTACCTTACAAATCAGGCTAGACCAGAGTATGTACACTGGTACTGATAAGAGCAGGAAATCCAGGGACTTCAGGGCAGATAAACCCCTCAAGACCAATAATGGGAGTAGAGCTACCTGGAGGGTAAGGGAAGGTGGGGAGAGAAAGGGGGAACCAATCACAATGACTGAGTATAACCCTCCCAGGGGGACAGACAACAGAAAAGTGGGTGAAGGGAGACAGCAGTTGGTGTGTAAGACATGAAAAAAATGATAAATTATCAATGGTTCATTAGGGAAGGAGGACATGAGCTGATAACAAGGGTTTAAGTAAAATGACAATGTTTGGAAAATGATGATGGCAACACATGTACAAATGTGCTTGACACAATGGATGTATGTATGGATTGTGATAAGAGCTGTAAGAACACCTAATAAAATATTTTTAAAGGACGTCTTTAAATTATTTTTGAACATGGAGTAGCTAAAGCAAATACAAGGAAATATGAAGAAAAAGACATGCATGAGATTTCAAATGGTAGCTAGGGGAGATAAAGAAACATGAACATGACTGGAAGAAGCCACCAAAAGGAAAGAATACATTCAGCATTTCTCCAGGTGAACGAACAGAGAAATAATATAAGCCTCGAGGTGCAGTATTTCAGGATACTATGAATGAAGTATGGAATGACATAAAAAGTATCAAAAGAAGATAGAAGGCATAAACCAAGTCATTACAAAAAAAAACAAATTTGTTGGCATTCAATCATCAAAGGAGGTTGCATATGACCAAGAGCTGAAGGTATTGCTGAAAGAAAGTCTAGCTGCACTTAAGACACTGATGAAAACTCAAACCTCCAGGAATTAATGGAGTACCAAATTCAGATGCCTTAACAGCAATAACAAACTCAAAGTTGGGAACATTTGTCTGTATATGCCAAGAATTTAGGAAGACAGCTATTTGGTCAAATGTCCATTCCACAGAATGTCACTCAAGAGAATGTGGAAATTATCAAACAATGCCATCAATATAACATCAAATAGTATTTGCTGACAAAACTCACACCAAACTGCCTGCTATCTAGTTGGCTCATAGCAATCCTACAGGACAAGGTGAGCAGCCCTTGTGCGTTTCTGAGAGTGTAACTCAACAGAGTAGCGAGCCCTGGAGGGGGGGGCAAGCTGGTGCTTTCAAACTGCTGATCTTGCCCCGCAGCCCAGTGCACAACCACGGTCACATGGGGGCTCCTCCTCTATTTGAGGAAGACAAATTTTAAACATACATTTAAAAGGTTGCAGCAGTCCTTGGTATAAAAATTCAAGTCAGATTCAGAAGAGGACATAAAAAGAGGGATATTATTGGTAATATCAGATGAATCTGGCTGAAAATTGAAAATACCAGAAATATCTTGCTGTTTGCTGTTGTTTTCCATAGGTGCCATCTAGTAGGTTACAAATCATAGGGACCCATGTACAACTGAACAAAATTCTTCCCAGTCCTGCATCCTCTTTACAATCACTGTTAGGTTTAAACCAATTAATAAAATCACGGTGTCGATCTATCTTCTTCAGGGTCTCCTTCTGTTTTGCTAACCTTTTACTCTATCAAGCATGGTATGCTTTTCCAAGGGCTGGTCTCTCCTGATGAAACGCCCAAAGTGCATTTTATGAAGTCTCGCCATCTTTGCCTCTGAAGCATCCTCCCTGTACTTCCAAGACAGATCATTTGTTCTTCTTGCAGTCCAAGGGACTTTAAATATTCTTCCCCAATACTATACTTCAAATGCATCAATCCTTTCTCAGTGTTTCTCTTATTTATTGTCTAGCATTCACATTCTTGACGCAATTGGAAATGCCATGCTGGGGGTCAGGCACACCTGAGTCTTCAAAGTGACATACTCACTCTTCAAGACAATGCAACAGTTGTTCCCCATGTCCTAAGTCATTTGATTTCTTGACTGCTGTTTTCATGAATGTTGATTGTGGGTTCACACCACATACAATCCTTGACAATTTAAACATTTTCTACATTTAATATTGGCCCAGTTGTGAGATTTGGGTTTTCTTTACATTGAGTTCTGTTCTATACTGAAGGCTGAAGTCCTTGATCTTCCTCAGAAAGTGCTTCAAGACCTCCTTGTTTCAAACAAGCAAAATTGTGTCATCTGTGTATCATTGGGTATTAATATCCTTTCTCCAATCTTGATGACTCCTATCTATATAGTCCAGTTTCTTAGACTATTTGCTTCAGCAGCATACTGAATAAGTAGGGTGAATGGCTACAACTCTGATGCATACCTTTGCATTTTAAACCACGCAATATGTACTTGTTATGTTCAAAGGACTGCCTCTTTTTCAATGTTCAGGTTTTTCACGAGCACAGTGAAGAGTTCTACAAATGCCTTTCTTCTCAATGCTACTCATAGGTTGTTATGATCCATGCCATCGAATGCCTTTCCAGAGTCAATAAAATAGAAGCAAACATCATTCTGGATTCTCTGCTTTGAGTCAAAATCCATGACATCAGTTATGCTAACCATCATGCCGGTGCTTTCTTGAATTCAGCTTGCAGTTGTAGAGGTTCATGTCAATGTAAGTACTGTTAACTTTTATTATCTTCACTTATTTTATTGATGAAACAGAAGTGTTAGAAGCACTAATGTGTCTACGCCAAGAAAATTCAAAGACAGCTACCTATCAACCAACTGTAAGAGGTCCCTATTTGTGCCCAATCCAAAGAAAGATGACCTAACAGAATGCAGAAAATATGGAAGAATATCGTAAGCAAGAGGTTTCCTTTTCTTTCATCGACTCTGCAAAGGCATTCCATTGTGCGGATTGTAACCAATTATGGATGGCTTTGATAATAATAAGAACTCTAGACTATAGGAAGAGGCAGTTAGTTTAACAGAGCTAATGGATCCTGAATGGTTTTAAATATGTCAAGATGCTATCCTTTCACCATACAATTTCAATCTGTATGCTGGGCAGATACTCAGAGATAGTTCATCATATATAGAAAAGTCTGACATTAAGAACAGAGAAAGACTAATTAACAACCTGCAGATGATGTAAACTTGCTTTTGAAAGTGATGACTTGAAGTATTATTGAGAAAGATAAAATAGAGCCATCAGTTTAGATTAGACTTCAACATAAAAAAATCCTTACAAGTAGACCAATAAGTTATATGATAAGAAAAATAAAGATTGAAGTTGTTAAGTTTGATTTTACATAGATTCACAGTCAGCACTCATGGAAACAACAGTCAAGAAATCAAAGGACATATTGCATTGGAAAGATTTGATGTAAAAGACCTCTTTAAAGTCTTTTAAAATGAAGATATCACTTTTGATATCTTTGAGAATTGCCCCCAGCCATGGTATTTTAATTGTTCCTTATGAATATGAAAGCTCGGCAATGAATAAAGAAGACTAATGAAAAATTAATTGCTTTGGTCGTAGTGTTAATGATAATATGGTTTATACCATGGATATCCAGAAGAATAAAGAAAAGTGCCCAGAAGTACAGTCAGAATTCTTTTTCTAAACAAGGATGGCAAGATTTCATCTTACTTGCTTTATCAGGAGGGACCAAAAGTGTAGAGTAAGGGAAAAAGAAGAATATTCTTAATGAGATGAATTGAGACAAAGATTGCAAAATGGACTCCAGCATAATGATGGTGAGGATAATGCAGGGATAGACAATATTTCATTCTATTGTACATAGGGCCTCTGTGTATGACAAAAAAATTAACGGTGCTTTACAGCGTAGCTTAAAATAGAAATAAACAAATAATAAATGTAATGAGTGAAGATATTTTTCATATAATAACTTCATTATTGAACAACCAATGTTGGAACACTGGCATTATGCTCATATACAATAATTAAGGCCTTTGATACTTGAAGTAATTATCTATATAAAATACTATAGGGAAAAATGGAATGCTAGGAATTGTATGATAAAGGATACATTTATTAGAGGGTTAAGGTGTAAGGCTTGTACTTATGTTAAGAATAGGAATCATATTTGTATTTAAATATTACTGATATAGTCATTGAATCTTTTTCATAATAATAGTTCACTTATATTTTGAGTGGTTGTACAAAACCAATTTTCATATTTTAAAAGTTTGTTCTTAGTGTTATTAATTTGACTTTGTTAGTTTTCTAGTTATTAAGAGAATACATATCATTTATGTATTACTGAAAACATCCATATCTTCCTTAATATATTTTTATTTTAATTTTCTATTATTAATACATTACAGAAGACTTTAAATTTTCATTGACAATTATGGACCATTAATTTGATTTTCTTTTTATTAAATAACATTTAAAATAGCTGATTAGATATTTCTGTTTTACACAATTAAGACTCTACTATACTAATTCAAAGAAAATAATGGAAATTAATTATAGATTTTTAGTAAAACAAAAATAAGAATAATCCTCAAATAGATTCCATCTTTCTTTGGAAATTATTTACCATTGCAACAAAGAAAATAAAAACCTTTGCATTTAAGAAATATAGTCTATAAAATAATTCAATCAGTAAAATGTATAATCATATAATTTATTATGGACATTACTAATTACAAATAAAGAACATAATAAATTAAAGAGTATTTTTCTAGAGTTACAATTTTAAGTTTTACGAACTTAAGTACTGAAGGACTACAAAATGCACTTACTATTTGAGTCCCCTTATCTTTCAGGTGAGCACATATTATTGTTTTTAGAGTAATATTTCAAGAACTTATCTTTACAATTAGGATTGTATACTGCTCAAATTAGGAAAGTAGCCCGGTGGAGTGAAGTGAAATACTGGAACTTATCTCCTACCTGTGTAAAGAAGGGTTCATAAATCTCAACTCCTTTATCAGATCCTTGTAGTAACACCTCCTGGCCACGTCTCCAGCTGTACCGAACAGGTGGATTGGAGTTGGCAACACATCTGAGAAACACTGTTCTCTCGTAGTAAAACTGTTCCTTAGCTTCACCTATACTTTGATGAACAGTTACTACTGGGTCATCCAAATCTAGGAAAAAAGAAAAACAACCAGAAGTAGCACATTATGAATTACATGACTTTTAAATTATTGAATAGAAAACTTAATAAAATATAACTCGCTAATAATTTTATAACATGAAAATGCATATTTTCCATTGAACTTATTGAACTCATTTGCTGAGGAATCTCCAATATTAGGAGGTAAGCAAAGGAAATGGCTATTTCTTAACCTATGTGACAGAACAGTACAGGGACCGTGTACATTTCCAGCTGTCACATGAAAGAGAGCTCCAGGAGAAAGACTGGATGCACAATCTTAAGCTTAAAGAGTGAAGCCAGATGAATGACCTGTGAAACAGATGAGTTCATAATAACATTAAGTCGCATAGTTGACATATTCTCAGGTTTTTTTAAATGCATTTACTTTTTCCAATTATTTGTAATTTATATATTTAAAACTAAAGAACTGTATTTATGTTATTATAGTCTGTCTACTAATTTGATTTACTAAAACTGGAAAAATGTTTACCTTCATCCCAGATTTTAAATCCTAAATCATACTTGTCAATTTTCAATATGCTAATAAAATGGATCAATCAAAGGCATTAATGTTTCTTTCTAGTCCAGCTTGATTCCGGTTAGGATGTGGAACAAAGGAAAGCACTGCTCAAGCCAAAGCATTTTGAAAGAAAGCAGAAAACCCCCGAACAATGTTACTTATGTCTTCTTGACTATGCAGAGGCATTCTGCTGTATGGATCGTAGCAAGAAACGGATAACATTGTGAAGAATGGAATTCCAGAAGCCTTTATTGTGCTCACGTGAAACCGGTACAAACAAACAAAGAGAGGCCCGCTGGATTGAAATCAGGAAAGGGATGTGCCAGGGTTGTATCCTTATTCAATCTGTAGGCTTCTGAGAAACTGCATTCTATGAAGAAGAATCAGGATTGGGGGAAGACTCACTAACGATTTGGAATACACAGACTATACAACTTTGTTTGTAAAAAGCTGAAATGATTTAAAGGATTTTTTAAGGAAGTTTAATGGTGGAAGTCTTCTGCTTTGATGATAACTCAGCATAAAGAAACTAAAACTCCCACCACTGGGCCAATACACAACATCATAAACATCATTAAGACGAGATTGACGTTCCCAAAGATTTTGTTTTTACAGGGACACACAATCAATAGCTATAAATATGGCCGTGAAGAAGTTGAGCAACCTACTGCATTGGGCCAATAAACTGCAAAATATCTTTAAAGTGTTAAGGCAGAGGTATCAATCTGAACACTAATGTGTGCCTGACTGAAACCGAGGTATTTTCTACCAACCATTTGCATGTAAAATTTGGACAATGAACTAGGAAACTTCTATTTGGATTGTGGTCCTGGCAAGATATTGAATGGACCGATGGCACAATGAACACTTGTTTTGGAAGAAGCACCGCTAGAACGCTCCTTAGAAGTTGCAATGCCAAGACTTCACCTCACATACGTTGGACATGGTACCAGGAAGGATCACTCTTTGGAGAAAGATAGAATGCTTGCTCGAGGGTCGGCGAAAAAGAGACCTTCATCAGATGGGTTGACACCTGGGTTGTAAAGTGGCAAAGAGAGTGAAGATGGTGTAGGATTGTACACAGTGTCTTCTGTTGTGCACAGTAGCACTGTGAGTTAGAACTGAGTTGACGGCCCCTAAAACCAGCAACAATGTTTATATGGATGAATATTGGAAGGATATCTTTGGCACCTTGCATGTACCCTGAAGAAGTAATAGCTTCCAAAATACTGTAGAGAATAAAAAATCCTTTCTGTTAAAATATACCCAGTAAGTATTCCAGGCATTGTACCCCATACAAGCTATGTCATTGTTACTCGACTCTACCACTGTTGTATTGAAACTGTCCAAAACAATACCCATAAAGTAATGGGTAAAAGGTACGTTCACTGCGTCCCTGCAGGACCCTTGTGAGGCCATAGGCAAGGACTCCGCAGCTAAGCAAAGGTTGGTGATCTTAACCCACCAGTGGCTCAGGCTCCACAGAAGAAAAGACTGATGATTTCCCCTTGTAACTATTACAGCCTAGGGAAGCTTACAGCACCGTCCACACTGTCCTATGGAATTGCAATAAGTTGGACTCTACTCAGTAACACCTAACAATATGTCCCAATAAAACTTTATGCCGCACGCTGAATTTAGTCCCTGGCTGTGGTTGACTCCTGGTATGCTATACCCCAAGTTTCCTTAATAAAAAAGAACAATTTAAAAATATGGTTTCCTTTCTAAATAAATAGAGGATGGAAAGGATGGAATGAAAGACAAAAGGTAAAAATTAGAAAGGAGGAAGAGAGAAAAGAGAGAAAAGAAGGCAAATAGGCTGTGCTTTCACGTCCTAGGGCAGGCTCCTCAAGCTTTTTAAACAGGGGCCAGTTCACTGGCACCCGGACCTGGAGGGCCGGACTACAGTTTAAACAAACAAACTATGAGCAAATTCCTATGCACACTGCACATATCTTATTTTGAAGTAAAAAAAAACAAATGGGGCAAAAACCCAGCGGGCCGGATAAATGCCCTCGGCAGGTCGCATGTGGCCTGCGGGCTGTAGTTTGAGGGCGTCTGTACTAGTGTTTCATTAGTAACTGGTTCAATCATCCTCTGTGTGTAAACACACACTATATACCCCTAACTTTACATTCAGGAAAGGTTAATTAATCTGTGTTTTTCAATTTCCTTGTTAGTAAAATGTGAAAAACAATAGTACTAATGTTAGAGGGTTGTTGGACCATCGAATGAGTTAGCACCTAACACACTAGGCATATAGTCAATAAATTTATTATTCACATTAAACCAGAACTACTAGTCAATCATTGGGATCTTATTTAGACTCCTACTGACTGCATGCTGTTTTCTTACCTTTATCTAAAAAATTCATAATAGAATTAACTTTTCCTACAAACAGGTAAAACTAGTCAATCAAACATTTGTTCGGGTCATCAAATGCTTCAGTGTAACAAAAAAATTTCTGTAAAAGTCTGAAAAGAAACTATAATATTTATTTAAACATCAGAATAGTAAGATATGGGTATACACAATTATTCTAGATATTTAAACCACACTGTTAATTAGAAAATATTATTTTGCTGAATAAAAACAATAATAAAAGTCCTATAAGACTATAAGAGTAGTGAAGAAATATCTGCACGAAGAAATGACAGTAAAGAACAAAATCTCACAAATTTTATATATATATATAAATTGATTGCTAGGTAACTCTAATTAGATTTCTAGTTTCACAACATTCTCAGTCTCCCCCAGTCCCAGCATTAGAATCTTTCACAGCCCCCTAGAGAGTTCTAAGTTTATCAGTATAATTTACAGAACAACTATTGGTTTTGTCTAAGGTTTAAAGAAATTTCATTTTAAATCCATCCTATTAACTGTATGGGAATTTATGTTTTTATTTTAACTTTTTAAAATTTTAAGTTGTGATATGTAGGATACTAGCACCGCTATCATAGTATTTGAAAAGGTCTTTAATATCTTTGAAATACTTGCTTCTTTAGTGACTAGTATTTTCATATATAAACAGACAATAATAGAGCTCAATTGGCTGTTAGTAAGAGCAGCCTAAAAAAGGTTTCAATTGCAATTATCTAATTTTTTCTTATACAATATATAAAATGTTAATCACAGACACATATTTATAATTTATTACATCATAAAAACAAAATTCAGCAGAAGAAAATGTAGCAAGAAAAGAGAATTCAATGTTAATGTAACAATGAAGACTCTCCTTGGGTACTAAATAGTTAATAGACTTGTCTTTCCCACTTACATTTCTTCACGTATCTCTAGTTTATTTTCTTGTGAGCCTGTTGTGCTGATAGGCTTATTGAGGAGCCAACATGACCTTAGCAATCCTTTCCACAGGCTATTCCTTGATCTGTGTGAAACTCGGGTCGCCAGCTTCTGAGAATCTAATCTGGTGATGATTGTTTACTGAACATTCTATTGGCTGAATTACTTGCTGGGACCACACAGTTTTAAGAATTTATGCTTCAGAAATCTCTAAAATGATTTTTTTAAGAATTGAAAACAGGCTAAAACAGTATTTAATTTACACAGATCATATAATGTTATAGTCAAATGTATATCTTTATCTTATATACTTTGTATAGTGACACATATAAACTATACACTTTTGCCAAGACTAATGTGTCTTAGTAATATTAAGGCATTCATAATTTAGCCATCTATGACTGAATATGTATATTTTTCTTAGGTTTGATTTCTTGGAAAAATGTGTTCAAATTTTTATATCCATTATTTCTAAGCATAGTTCTAAGGTTTATCAGTAACTTACACATCATGTTACAAAAAAAAAGTTTGAAAGAGCACAATATGATGGGATAAATGATCTTACAGAGATACGAACCAATGATAGATAATTTATTTTGTCAGGAAAGAATTTTAAAGATTTCTTATCAAGATGATACCTGGTAAATCTTGAATTATGAAGAGAGTTGTCAAATAAAGAGTGTGGCATGGCATTCTCAGGGTCTTGATAGAACCTAGAAAAATACCCCTCTGCTGGAAGAAAAAGTGGGAAGCACGGTCTGGTCTTACGCCGCCCTCACAATTGTCCGAGTACGTAAGCCCATGGTTGCAGCCACCATGTGACTCCATCGCCTTGCGGGTCACCTTCCTCTTTTCTTCTGCCCTCCCCTTTGCCAAGCATGTTGTCCTCCTCTAGGAAATGGTCTCTCCTGACAACATGCCCACAGTATGTAAGACCACATTTGGCCATCCTTGCCCAAGACAGTTCCGTGTGTCCTTGTAGTCGTCCCGCTGTTTTCAATATTCTTTGCCAGCTCGACAATTCCAAACCACTGATTCTTTTTCTGTCTTCCTTATTCAATGCCCAGCTTTCACATGCAGATGAGACCACTGAACATACCATGGCTTGAATAGTGAGCACCTTAGTCCCCAGAGTAACTTTCTTGCTATTCAGTACTCTAAAGAGGTCTTGGTCAGTAGATTTAGCCAAAGGCAATCTTTTAATCTCTTGACTACTGATCCATGAGCACTGACTGTGAATCACAGCTAGACAAAATCCTTGACAACTTCATTTTTTCCTCCATTTATCATGCTGGTACTTATTTGTCTAGTAGTGAGGGTTTTGGTCTCCTTTACGTTGAGTTGTGATCCATACTAAAGGTTGAAATCCTTGATCTGCGAAGCAAGTGTTTCGAGTCCTCCGCACTTCAGCAAGCAAGTTGTCGCTAATCCTGCTGCTGCGTTCTTCATCATATAATCCAGAGTCTCTAAGTGCTCAGCACACAGATTGATTAAGTACAGTGAGATGAAACAACCCGGTTTCATACCTGCCCTGATTTTAAACCATGCCGCATTCCCTTGTTCTATTCCCACAGCTGCCTCAATCCTTGTTCACGTTCCACATGAGCGTAATGAAGTGCACTTGAATTCTGATTCTTCTCAAGGCTATCCATAGTGTGTTATGGCTTACACAGTGGACTGCCTTGCCATGGTCAATAAAACACAGGTAAACATTTTTATGGTAGTCTCTGCTTTGAGCTAAGATCCATCTGGCATCAGCAATAGTATCCCTTGTTCCACATCACTTCAGAATCTAGCCTGAACCCCTAGCAGCCCCCCGTGAATGTACTGTTGCCACCATTGTCGGATGATCCCAAGCCAATTTTTACTTGCATCTGGTATCAAGCATCCCACTCTATAATTTGACCATTCTATTGTCACCTGTTTTGGAATGGGTACAATATGGATCTTTTCCAACCACTTGGCCGAGTAGCTGTCTTTCAAGTTTCCTGGCACAGGCAGGTAAGTACTTCCAGTGTTTCATCAGCTTGTTGAAACATTTCAATTGGTATTTCATTAATTCCTGGAGCCTTGCTTTTGGCTAATGCTCTCAGTGCAGCTTGAACTTCTTCCTTCGGTGTCATTGATTCTTGTCCATATGCTACTTCCTGAATTGGTGGAATGCCAACTAATTTTTTTGGGGGGGTGGGTAGAGTGACTCTATGAATTCTTGTAGGATCATTGAGGCCTTGATGATAAATCATGACTTTGCCATGTAAACTTTGAGGAGAAGTTTCAAATACTAGATACTAGAAAATAAACTCTATTACATATTGTTGGCAAACATAAACTTTAGAAAGATCATCCTGCCTTCTACCTGGAATAGAAAAGAAAAAGAGCAGAGCAGTGTCAAGGAACTCAGTGAACAAACAAACCAACAGACCATTAGGGCATTTCAGATGAACAATAGGTACTTTGAAATAAGGTCATGGTAGTGGGAGTCGGAACGGAGAAAAGACCAAAGTAATTAAACCAAGTGACTGATTAGATATAGGATCGAGGAAAAAGTGGGGCTTGGGAAACTATTTGAGGCATGACTAGTTGCCTAGGTAGAAATATCATTAGCTAAATGATGGGACGAAAACTGAGCTAGCTGTGCTTGACCATGGTAGAGTGAGATTAAAGTAGGAGAGTTGGTGAGTTATAGTTGGTTCATGCTCAGTGCAAGACCTTGTAGCTCTCAGAGTTAGACACTGCATGGTTTAAAGCTGGAATGAGAAGTCTGGGGCACAGATAAGAACTGGAAGTGATCAGTATATACTGTGAGGGAACATCCCATTAAGGAAAATGTGAAGAACAAGAAGGGAAGAAATACAATGGACTCTGGGCAGTATCATGAACTGGCAGAAAGAATGTTAAAAGACTCGGGGAATGTATGATAAGAAAGATAGAGAACAAACCAATGGAAGAAAATACATTGAACACAGACATGTAGGGGTTGGAAAACAGTAAACCTGGTGACCAGAAAACAGGTGAAACAGTGCTGGACAGTGAGATGAAAGGTTGGCAAGAAATCATTTGTGACCTTCCCTGGATGCGTGCCAGTGGAATGAGAAGATGGACAGTCACTTTTCAGAGCCTTAGGAAGGAGAGGCAGATGAAAATAAATTGAGATTAATGTTTATATTTATTTCAAGAAAATTGAATTTGACAAGAAAGGGGAGTAGCTAGAGGAAAATGTAGAAAAAGAGGAGATATGGTTTTTTTGGTCTTGTTTTGTTTTCCTGTAAGCTGAATGATGTATATTTAAGTCAAAGGAGGGAAGATCTATAATTTTATTAGGGATATGGGAAACTTTAGGAAATTGGTCAGTGTTTTCAATAGATATAGGAATAAATATTTTAGTAATATAATTACAATATAGATATTTACAACTCAACATTTTAATTTATGTTTATAAACCAGAGGCATGTTCCTATTTTTAAAAAGGTTCCCACTCAAGCTTTCTAAGCTGAAAACATGAAATAATCTTTGCAGCTCTCCATAAAAGCACAGATTACCCCCTTAAAAGTTAAAATGGGTCATTTTCCTCTAGACAGCCTGCTGGTTCCCTAAAGCAGGGCAGATTCTGTTTAGTCTAATTTCTTCTATAAGTTACTCTCATCATATGAAAGCGTTAACATGCCTCCCAGCACGCACTGCCACAATTCATCTGCACTTTTGACTAATCAGTTATTAAGTGCCACTGAAGTCGTGGGGTGTAGTTACAAGTGCATGAATCCATTAATCTCAAAAACAATCACTGCAGAAGCATGTTTTCCACAGAGGTTTCCTCCACCATTTGGTCCAATTTTTCTGTCTTTAATCTTTGAATTAAGACAAGTGAATCTGAGAACCCAGATGACAAAGAGCCACTGACTACTGTATTGTGTGTCTTCTTTCCCTTTGGGAAGTTTCAGGAACCTTACAAATCCTATACAAGAGATATTTAAAGTCGTTTTCTTAAGGACAATACAGACTCAGCCTTTCAAGGCACTACAGCTAGTCGATGATTTTGTCTTATTTTTATGAGCGCGAAAGAACATCGCTATGATAATTATGGGTGATTGCAAAGTGCAATGTGAGAACTGCGGTAGTTCGACTCTGTCCTCCGGCTCTCTGAGTCAGAATTGCGATAGTGGTAACGCTCCACGTGGACGTGTCTGTGAAAATTCCTGTCACTTGAATAAAATTAAGTTGTCCTGAAAAATCCATTGACTACAACAGAGAAATTCATTGCCTCCGGGTTACACATATAAATAATCAAGTAAAAAAGCACTTCATTGTACCTGAAGCATCGCTAACAATTATTGGTGTGATCGCCTAAAAATATCACTTCAAACGGACATCTTTTGTAAAGAAATTAATTTTAAACTTTTGTAAAATTTTTGATGATATGAAATTGTTCCTATCTTTCCCTATGTAGTGATTTTTGAACAATGAATACTTTTACTCAATAATTCATTAAGGAAAAGAAGCAAAGTCAATACTTAGAGCCGGTTACACAAAATAAAGCATTTATATTTTCAGGATATCAAGAAATTTAGACTAATTGTATGGAATTTTGTTTCAAAAAATTTACATAAAATTATATCTTTTAAGGGATTAAAAATGCATAGGTAACCTATATTTGACACTTTGTGGAAATTTATTTTGAGCTTTTAGTTAACCTGAGCAAAATATCCCAGAATTTTGTCAGAAAATAGTACCCAAAAATAGTACCCAAGAAGCTTGAAACAGCCTAAGTTCCCATCAATAGGAGAGTGGATTGAAAAACAACCAACTCTGGTACATACACAAAATGGAATCCTACAGATCTCTAATAAAACAGGGATGAAACCTTGAAATGTCTCAACTCGTGGAGGGATCTGGAAGACATGCTGAGTGAAGTCGGTCAAGCACAAAAGGACAAACGCGGTCTGAGCCCCTGCCTTAGGAACAAGCAGCAGAACCGGCACACGCTGGAGCCTGCGGCCCTCCAGTCTCTGCCCCGGACCGGACAGCCTGGGAACGAGCCGGCTCATCATCTGCTCCAGGTGTAAGCATAGCGCTATAGGGCACCTCATGACGGCTGGGAGAAAATGGACGGTGGGGAGGGCAAATGCTGTCAGCTGAGTGGTGATTTGTCATTGGCAAGGGGATGAGGTCCTCGGGAGAGGGCGGTGGCCCTGTCAGAGGGATGAAGCTTACTGGTGGGAGAGGCAGCGCTGAAGTCTGAGGATGCGCTTAGGACCATTGGGGTGGGGGGGGGGGATCTTTAGTGGCATGCAGCAGGTGGGCAGAAATGACTTGGGGCATCTGGTCCTCTCCTGGGAACCCAGGCTGAGTCCCATAGAGCACCGGGACATTGAATTCTGCATCTTGGAGGCACATGGCATGATCCAGAAGCGGCTATATGGGAACCCCACAGATTTCTCCAGCTGAGTGATTGCTGGGTTTGAACCACCAACCTTACAGATAGCTTAGCAAAGAGCTCCACCAGAGCACCGTATGTTTTATCCATCCCTGAAATTCAAGGATAAATGATAAGGGAGCTAAATTAAATCTTTCTCTTTATACATACAGATATAAAAAGCACATAAATATACAGACTATGAACATAACTACATGTATGTGTAGTACATGTGTTCACATTGTTTCCAGGTATAGTTATGTGTATATATGTTTATATATTAGAAATTCATTTTAAAGTTAGCAAGGGCTGCAGAATTACATTGAATGGTTTAAAATATCTATTGATAAAATGTTTGTACATTTTCAGAAGGCATGAAAACTCATTCTGTTCCTCGAATAAATCTTATTTGGTAATATTTATACTTGCATTTTTTTGTGGAATTAGTTTGTTAGCATTCTGTTTAGTATTTTTGCATATTTCACCAAAAATAATCCTCCTGTTTCTTCCTTTTGTCCATTTTGTTCTTTCATTTTAGTCTCTCACTTCTACAATATATTACCTTTAAAAAATGAATTTAAGTAAGAAAAAACTCTAAAACTAGTTAAGCTTGGGGAAATTTCTAATATTAAAGAAGTTTGTTCTTAACTTGACAATGGTCCTTTGTCCACATTTGGTCGTTTTTACTTGCACCACAGTTGCATGACGTATTCTTATCCCGCGCCCTGGTAGCTGCATCAACAATTATGTCTCTCCTTGGTTTTAAGCAGGAACAATTTAGTTCCTTCCTTTTCTCTTTAATTAAAATTGCAAGCTGCTTATCATTTGTATACGCTTTTTGAAATAACTAGCTTTATGTCTTTTGTACTTCTCTGCCTGCGTCTCTGTTTGTTGCGATGCTACTTTCAGCCTTGACTTTACTAATTCCATCTTCCTAATGTACCTAATGTACTTAATTCCTTTTCTCATGCATTTTTATTTTCTTAAGATGGAAACTATTTTCTGTTGTTTCTTTTAAGATGTAAACTCATTTCTGTTGTTTCTTCTTTTTAAAATCCAAGCTATGCTTTGTTTGTCTGTTCTTATTGGTTGTTTTAAGCACAGGGTCTCATGTTTAGTTTAATTCATTTACAGATGAAATGAAATTAATTGATTAATTGATGTATCTAGTTATGTATGTACTAGATCTATAACTAGCCCAGGGTGGCTGTAATATGGTTGTTGATGAATCCCAATTGCGAGAAGGCAGGAAGTTGAAGCACTCCTGATGGATGTGCTTGTGATGTAGTAAGTGGGTAGTCCCCAGAAAGGCATTGAAGCAAATTCCCTTGAGCTCTTTCTAGTGATCTTCCAGGCTCAGGAGCAATGGGTACTGGCCTAGTCTTGCCTTTACCACATGGGTTTTTGTAGGGCAGGCAGGTGAGGAAAATATCAGCTGACCTGATTCTCAGACAGTCCTAGCTATCTGTTGGGAAGCTTCTCTCTGTCCCTGTCAATGTTCAGAGGCCATTAATTTAATATTAGTTGTTTTTTTAATGTATGAGTATAAGAAACTATTAAAACAACTATAATATTCATACTACATTAGCATCAATAATATATTAGCAGGGCAGTGAATTTTAAATCCATCTTTAGTTTCTTTTCCATAAAACCAGGATTGCTAGTTTAATGCAATTTCCTGACATTTTTGATAACAAAACATATCACATTTCACTTTTAGAGAAACAACTCCAATAGGCTGGTTTTAGGTCTACCTTTGCATTTCCATATTTCTTGATGCCTCAATTGAACATTCTGGGCTAGGGGTAAAAGAGGGAGATTTCTTTTTCCTTCTGAATTCAAGAGATAAATCCTCTACTTGACATATAATTGAGAAAACATGGCATTTATTTAATTGGTTTATATTACAGTATTTATTGGGTTACTCTTCTGAAGAGCGCCTGGACACTATAAAATGTATTTGGCCTCTGAAAGCCTTCAATACTAATTGACTGATTTTATGTAAAACCATATCAATTTGACTAAATCAATTTGACTAAATTTTCTTGTTTTGTTTTGTTTTATTGGTCATTGTGTTGAATTATGAGTTGCTGTTCTTGGTTAATTTCACTCATCATTTACATCCATGTCAACCCAGAGTAAAGGCTATTGTTACAATCCTGTTACACAGCAGACAAGAAAGCAGACAGTGTTAAGGGCTCAGGTAGAAGGCAACTGTTTTGAGAATGATGATGACAACAAATGTACAGATGTGCTTGACACAATGGATGTATGGATGTATGGAGAGTGATAAGAATTGTAGGAGCCCCAAATAAGATGATTTTTAAAAAAAAGAGAGAGAGCCTCAGAGAAACTGCAGACTAGGTTCCAGATCACCATAATAACTGCCTATCACAATAAAGTGGGCCATGTGATTCCCCCCGCACCCCCACCCCTGGTCTAGGAAAGTCACGTGTACACTATACTGAGTCCCTTCCGTGTGAAATAAGATGATGAAAAACAGAAACTATGAGAATTACAGTGAACACTCGCTGTTCGATAAAATAGTACCAATTAACTTGATTGGACAAGGTTGCCACAAACCTTCATAAAAAATGCAGTATCTTTGAAGCACAATGAAAAAACATTTGCCTTTCACTCCCTGGCAGCTCCATGACAAAAAAGAAAAAAGAAAGAAAGAAAGAAAGAAAGAAAGAAAGAAAGAAAGAAAGAAAGAAAGAAAGAAAGGAAGGAAGGAAGGAAGGAAGGAAGGAAGGAAGGAAGGAAGGAAGGAAGGAAGGAAGGAAGAAAAAACATTTGCCTTTATTAAATTCAGAAGTTAATCAGCCATTATTGGCCATTTAAAACTTTTTTTTAGGACTGGCCTTGACCTTTACTTGATCCCTTGTGATTGTGAATAGCGTGCGGCAGTGCATTTTGTTAAGTGACCCTGCATGCTGAGCAACAAAAGACTCCCCCTACTTGTCATGTTAGCATATCTTAAGAGCATGACAACCTTGCTTCCTCTCAGTGAGGAGGACTTGAGGCACCTGCTGATGAAGATCTGAGGAGTGCAGTCTTCAGTATGGATTGTAAATCAATGTAAAGACCAAATCCTCACAGTTGGGCCAATAAGCAACATCATGGTCAAGAGAGAACAGAAATTGAAGTTGCGGAAGATTTTTGTCTTACTCGGATGCGCAGTCAACACTCCTGGAGGGAGCAACCAAGAGGTGAAAAGCCGTGCAGCATTAAGTAGGTGTGCTGTAGGAGACCTCGGTAGCGTGCCGAAAGCAAGGGCGTTACTTTGAGGACTAACGTGGGACTTATCCAAGGCATGACATTTTCAATTGCCGCATATGCATGTGAAAGTTGTACACAGAATAAAGATCCAATAAATATTGATGTCTTTGAATTGTCGTGTTGGAGCTGTCTATTGAAAGTCCCATGGCCTGTGAAAAGGATAACTCAAACTATCTTGGAAGAGGTACATCGAGAGTGCCCCCCTGGAGGTAAGGGTGGCAAGACTGCGTCTTGTCTCCTTCGGACATGTCAGGAGAGACCAATTCCTGGAGAAGGATACCGCGTTTGGTAGGGTAGAGAGGCAGTGGGAGAGGCAGGCCTTCAAGGAGACAGACTGACGCCATGGCTCCAACAACGGGCTCCAAAAGGGAGCAGTTAAAAGGCTGGCGCAGGGCTGGCAGTGTTCCGTTCTGTTGTTCATGGGCTCACTAAGGGTCAGAAATGACTTGAGGGTCGCTAACAATAGCAAGAGCATGCCCTAAGAGGTGTGCGAAGAGCCATGCTGGGATAGTGGGCTATCCACTGAGCTGCCAGCGACACCATGGCCACAGTGAGAACCCCTGGTGCAAATCTAGGGGAGAAAGATGAGACTGTCTGCTCCCTTTTCTAAAGTCTTAGAATTTAACATCGCATAAACCCAAAGAGGCAGCTCTACTATGACCCAGAGGAGTTCCCTTGAGCCTTAATCAACTGTGTGGCAGTGAGTTGGGCTTTTATTGGAGAGGTATGCATTTCCTTAACACTTCCTGCTGCTTCTCCCACCCCTCTCCCCAAGTCTACCTTACCAGTGAGTTCATAGCCTGCCTTCTGCCGAATTCCTATACGCCGATGCAAGTTACAATTCCACTTATCTCAAAGTACAAATGCGCAAACACTACCAGAAAACTAGAAATCAGAGGACTGACCTTAGGTATTGCTCACATGTTCAGAGAGAATAAAACATTTTGAAACAATAATACAAACACAGCTTTGAAATATATGCGCGATGGCCTATAATGAAAGAACATTATCAATAAATGTCATTATTTTGGGTCATTTTTCCCCTGTTTGGGGAGTGAGTATTTCAGATGCAAGGCTGCTCTAGTAGGTCTATTATAGGTTGCTAACTACAAGGTCAGCAGTTCATATCTGCACAGAAGACTGACGGCGCTGTCTGCTCCCATGAAGAGTTACAGTTTCTGAAACCCAAGCGGGTGCTTGTACTTAACCCACAAGGGTCACTATGAGCTGGACTTGGCTGCGCAGCAGGGGGTTAGAGCATTTTAAGTTTGGAATGAATCTTTAGTTCAATTTCTGGAAAACAAAAACATAACTTGCCTAATAAACATGGTATTGTGTGAATTTTTAAATACATTATACGCATACTTTGTAAAGAATTGTATCACAAAGAATGTGACTTCGGGAGTAAAGGAAGCCTCACGAATAGCCAGTGGCGTGTAAATGACACAAGCTCGCTTGCTGAAAGCCAAGAGCACGCGAAGCACTTCCTGATGAAGCTCAAAGGCTGCCGTCTAGAGCATGAATGGTAACTCGGTGTACAGACACCAACAAGCTTCAGGAGAGATCCAATAGGAAAAAAGCAGACTAGAGACAACATTGAACTTTCCAAGGATTTCATTTTGCTTAGAGGCACAGTCAGTGCTCAGTTCACAGCGATGAAGAAACCGAATGACACATCGCACCGCGTAAATCTGGTGTACAAGGCGCCGCTGTGAGGACTACGGTGTACCTGACCCGATCATGGTATGTTCAGTCACCTCATTTGCAGGCTAAAGCTGGAAAGGGGCAATGGAGGCGGAAGGAGAGTATATGTTTTTGAATTATGGAGCTGGCAAGGCATAGCGAATACGATATGGACGATCAAAAGAACCAACACATCTACCTTTGAGGAAATGCCGTCAGAAGGTCTTTAGAAGGAAAGATAGCAAGAATTAGTCTTATTTGTCTAAGACACTTTATCAGGAGGGGCCAGTTCCCGAAGGAGAAAATTAGACTTGGTAAAGCAGAGTCCGTGGAGAAGAGGAAGACTCCCAGTGAAATGGACTGATACAGTGGCTGTGGCAATGGGCTCATATTAGCGTTGGCTCTGAGGCTAGTGCAGGGCTAGGTCGTGCTTTGTTGTTATACACAGGGCTGATATGAATTAAAACAGACTCACCGGACCTTACCAATAACGACCCAGAACTTATCCCAATAAAATGAGTGCAGCTTATTAACTACCACAGACACTTCGCTTTTACAATAAAACTAAGAATCTACCACTTCACAGTTGGCAGCAAGGAAGTTGGACTGTGAAGCAAACGTAACCCAGGCTGTGCTGCAGACAGTCAGCTTTGCTGGGCCATGCTTCTCTGTGGCTTGGCAGTTACGCAGTGATGTAATTTGGAACTTATATAATGTGGTTCTGGTGGTTCCGGGGGAGAGGTTTTGGCATGATAACCTGTGTGGTCAGTGGTTCAGACAGACATTTAGGGGGAGGAAGGTGAGGCTGCCTGGTCCAGGAAAGATTTACCGCCTCAGAAACCTTACAGGAGTTGGAAATAAACTGACAACAGTGGGTGGGTTTTCACCAGGTGGTCATCCTCCATTGTGTACACGGCCGAATTTCATTTAATAACCAACCTGGCCTTTCAAACCAAACCATGTCAAGAAAAGGGAATGGTTATAAGCAGAATATAAACTCAATGTCTGCGACACTACTAGGCATTTGCCATTGCTCTCAGGTCCTGTGTCAGTCTCACCATTGGAATACTGGAGCCGTTCGGCCCGCTTATCAGGCGTAGGGGCTTCCTATTCTCACCGGCTCTCTACTTTACCAGGAGCCTGCTCTCCCTGATACCCTGTCCAAGCATCTGGAGAAGTCTTGGCACTTTTGCTTCTGAAGATCAGGTTGGTTGTTCTTCTGAAGATCAGGTTGGTTGTTCTTCCTCTTCCAAGATTTGTTTTTTCATCTGGCAATCCTTGGTACAATCTCAAATAAACAGCATAATTTTAAAAAAACACCAAATTCATATCAGTGCATACTTCTCCACTCTTCCTTATCCACCGTGCAGCTTCCATGTGCATATAAAGTGACTGAGAACCACACACCTGGTTCAGACACACCTCAGACCTCAAGAGGACGTCTCGGTTCACATATTTGCAGGCTTGATCTAGAAAATGCTCCCCTAGTCTCTTTTGGAAAATTGTTCCAATACATTTATTATTGCCTTTGTTATTTGAGATGACAATAATTCTAATGTATTTCTTAATGCAATTTTATATATTCTTTTGGGGTTGCTTGCTTTTATTTGTTCTTCTATCTTGAGTCTCTTAAGAATAAATTCAGTTTTTCATGGTCAAATTCATTTATTTTTATCATCCATCTGTTTGACTCTATTGGTGAATATTTTTCTTGCCTTTTCTGTTCATATGCTTTATTCTTTGTCTCTAATAGTTCTGTTATTTTTTCTAGTGGGTTTCTAATGCGTTCAAGTTGAGCTTCTTACTTTGTTTTTCCATGGCCTCCACTAGTTTGTTTCTGTGTTCTCCTTGCTTTACTTAAGCATATGGAGTGACGATTATTGTCTAAAGATTATTAATTCTTTGTCTTATTCTGGCTTCCACAAGGGCAGGGGGTGGGCACGGGATTCTCTTTATGGCTTTCTTTTAGCTGGCCCTTCTTCGTTTGTGATGCTGTATGTTTTATTAGTTTTTATTAAACTTGGGTAATTTTATCTTTTCAATTTTTAAAACTTTTTTTTTTTTTTACTGTTTTGTGGGAATTTTTTCTGATTGGACACCTTGGTGGCACCAGGGCCAAATCCCAAATGCCAACATAAAGACTGAGTGTAACAACTACGTTCCTCTCCACAGAACAAAGATGCCGGAGCTTGACTCCGTAGATGCACTGCATTGGGAACCCCACAAGGCATTCAGTCTCTCATGGTCACTCCGGGACTTGAGTCAGAAGCAACTGCAGCAACGGCTGGCTTGGTAGTTCCCCTGAGCTCCACTAGAGGGCAATCTTGCCTTTTTGAAAACCCCGTATCTATTGTGCTGTAAACTTGTCATCTCAAATTCAATATGCATGCAGAGGTGGGGCTGTCTTGTCAACAAAAGCTGATGTAAAGGTGAGGAATGACATTCCTACAGCAAAGTGGGGGGAGGGGTGCCTCTGTTTGTTCCTCAGAAGCAACCTACACACACCCACAGTGTCTCCTTATGAGTAGATTCCTGCTGTGCCCTACGCTCTCTTAGCTTGAAGTACTCTACTTGCCCCAGTGACTCTAGTGTTTTGTTTTTTTCATTTCTAGTGCTCTTGTCTTGGACTTCAGACAGACAGAACAACACTCTCTCTCAGAGTCAATTGCATGGCCACCTTGTGTAGTTCCCTCCTGTGTTCTTGAGGGTGTTATTGATCCTCATCCCCAATTGACTGCTGTGTACCAGCAGGACAGCGGTGACTGGTAGCTACTTCAGTACCGTGGCTTTTGCCAAGCAAAGTCGTGCCATGTGCCTCTCTAAAGTTGCTGGTGAACCTCCCTCGGGACCTGTGTTCTCCATGCAGTCCAGATTCTCAAAGTACACTCTCGGCGGACAGACTGAATACGTGTGGCAAAAAGATACAACCCAGCAGACACCTTTCCTGATCATAAGCCATGCAGTATCTACTTATTCTTTTTGAATGACTGCCAATTGGTCTATGGACAGGTTCTGAAGTTCCCATCCTCACAATGTTATCAATAGTTTGCTATGATCCCCAGTTGAATGCCTTTGCATTTGAGTCAATAAAACACAAGTAAACATCTTCCTGATATTCTCTGCTTCAGTTGAGACCCATGTGATGTCAACAATGATATCTCTTGTACCATGTCCTCTTCTGAATTTGCACTGAAACTTTGCCAGCTCCCTGTCAACATACTGCTGCGACCATTTTTAAATTACAGTCAACAAATTTTAGCTGCATGTGATATTAATGATGCTGTTCAACAACTGTCATATTCTGTTGGGTCACCTGTCTTTGGGAAGGTCACACATATGGGTCTCTTCTACGTGGCTGGCTAGATAGCGATCTCCCAAATTTCTGGCACAATTAGTGAATGCTTCCAGGGCTGCATCAGGTTATTGAAATAAGTCTATTGGTGTTTGGGTAATCCTTGAATTTCTGGAGCTTGTTTTGCTTTGTTTGCTAACTCCTTTGGTGTAACGGGATCCTTCCTTCAGTATCACTGAATCTTTTTTTTTTTTTTGCCTTTGTTGCTGGGTCCTTGTCTGCCTTATCGTTCTTGGGCAGCATTATTAAGCTCAGAAGACAAGCACTGCCGCAACAGCCTCCTTAAAATGACGGACTACACACATTTTAAAAAGCCCAACGCAGCTCACTATTGCACTTGAATAAAGTAAGAAGGGCACTGCAACCAATGATAAGCGAAGTCTATTTTTGAAACAAGAATAATCAGGGGAGAGCGCGAACGCAGTCCCCACTACCACAAACTATGCAGTCGAGTTTCCCTCATTTGGGGAAATCGCAGGAGTCAGCACACCCGGAGTGCAGTGGGTGAGCCTCGCCCTGGGAAAACCACCTTCCTGATCAGACCATGGTGTCTCCCCTGCCAGGTAAGTATCTCATTGAATCTTTTAATAGTTTTACTTACATATAATTCATGCATCATATAATTCAATGTTTTAAATGCATTTAGAAGAGTTGTGAAGCCACCACATTCCATTTTAGAAGAGTTCCTTCATTGTTGTGCCCATCATCATTAGTTCACCCTTTCCCCATAATCTCCCCTGCTATAACCCCCCCAAAAAATAGTTGATTTACTGTTTGTATAGATTCACCTATCATGAATTTCATATAAAGAAAATTGCACAAAAAGTTCCCAACAAAATTAAACACAGAACAACCTCCTGGAGACAGCAGAAAATAATAATCATTAAAAACACAGAACAAATTGAAAATGGGTCAAAATGGAGAAAATATGTTACATTTAACCGAACTGCATCTGCAGTACCAGCCCTAGTGGCACAGTCGGCCAAGCACATGCTGGGCCACCAAATGGAAGGTCAGCAGCCCAGACCCACCAGCCATCCCGAGGGAGAACAAGGAGGGCACATTCTCCTGAAGAGTCTCCCAGGCAAAGGGACAGATAGCTCGGGTCCACCCTGCAGGGTTACTACTGGACAGACAGAACTGACTCGATGGCAGCAAGTTTGAGTGTGATATCTGCAACATCTCACATTTCAATTCACTCATTCTGAGGGAGGAAAAGATTATTTAAATACATCCCTGATCAATGATCTGAGGGAAGCCAACAGAGCCTGAATCTAAGATGGGTCTGCGCACATTGATTCGGGACTTCCATTGTCATCCATAGCCGCCTGCAAACCAAGTGCTGAGAATGGAGTCTTGAAAATGCGGTGATTGAACGTCAACCTACTTTTTAATTTTATATTTTTGGTACAGTGACTGTGTATTTCTTCTAACACATTTTGATGCTTTATGCATCAATCATCTTGCCGATAGAACATTTCAGTATCATCTCATGACTTGCACTTTTTCTTCAGTTATTTCAGCTTGAAATATACCCAGTGTGTTCTTCCCATTTGGCTGTCTTACTCCAGGTCTTTGCAAATCTCTTCCATAGTCAGCCGCTGGCCTCGTTTTCTCTGAAGACAGTGAGCCTCTCAGTCACCTCTTCCGACAGATGTGACCCATTTGATTCTTGTGTAGTCTCTCTGGAGCTATGGAAAAGCCCACGTGTACAGTAGTTGTTTGTGTTGTTGACACAAGGTATACCAACGAATAAGTCATTGGTCTTGCCATCTCCAGCTTCATTCATCACCAACGCTATCTTTGCCAAGTGCTGATCCTATCATCTATTTTTCAAACTTTCTATCCCAACCACAGGTAATTGTCAATGCTACTTGATTGTATGTTTGAACAATTTCTGAACAAAAAAGTTTGTAGAATTCATCTATTTTTATGTAAAGGGGTTGTTGTATAAACTTGAATAATAGTTGTAGTTACTTTACTTCCTGGGTTATGAATATGTTTCCTTAATTAATATTCTCTAATTTTATTTCTGAGAATCTAATATGTATTGCAATGGCTACCCAAAAATTACAAGTAAATTCATGATTAAAAGGTTTGTCAAGAAAATTAACAAGTTGCAATGTCAGTGAGAAATGCTCAGCATAGTTGTTTTCGGGACACATCACTAAAGTTCAGGTCTGCTAATAATTTCCCAAAGGCATACATCACTCTGCTGAAACCACAACCTGACAGCATTCAGTTTAAACTCATTGGATTAGGAAACACAGTTCCCTCAATTAATTGCCCAGAGGCACCCCAACCCAGTAAGCTTCAGCCCAAAGGCACTCAGCTCCACTTCCGTGGGACAACAAGCCCAGCTTCTCCAATTAAGTACCCAGAGGGCCTCTACTCTGCAAGCCAGCCTCCTGCACCAAAGCACTCTGTTTTAGTTGCTCTGCGGGTTAGGCCATACAACAATCTGTTCCATGGTCCGGTTCCAGCTGCTATCCCTTGATGTGATAGCTATCTTCTGAATTCAGGTGTTTCACTGGGACCTCAGATGTTCTCTACTTCTGGATGTTTGGGGTAATATTATGTTCCCCATCCTGCTTCTCAGAGGGACCATTTTATATGCAGCAAGATGGCATTGGAAGGAATCCTGTTCACAATTACTCACAGACAAATCCTATTAATATTTCCCCTATGTTCATACTAGACCCATGCAGGAAAAGATCGTCTGGTGGGAGTTAGAGACTGTGGCTAGAAGAGCCACATTAAAGAACACACTGCCCCTTTAAGAAGTGGGCCATTAACTACCAGGTCAGCCGCTTGCAACCACCAGTTGTTCTGAAGGAGGACAGGAGGCTGTCCACTTCTGGTAACATGATGGCTTTGGGTCCCACAGGAACAGTTCCCCGTTGTCCTAAAGACTCCCTTCGAGTCACAATCAACTGGACAGTCGTGATTTGGGTTTGGGCTATTTGGTTGTATGCAATGTTATCCTTTCACAAACAGCATTGTGCTTCAAGATAGATTTTTAAAGTGTCCTTTTTGAGAGTGAAGGTGACATTATTTTTCATTCCTGGCATAGTAAGCCATACGACATGACAGTCTCGTTCAAGATTGCCAGTGACGGTCCATTTCAGCCCACTAACACCTAGGATCACTAGGCGTCATATTTCATTTTTGATTATTTCAAATTTCCTGAGATGCATACTGCCTAGGCTCCATGTTCAAATTATTAGCAATGGATGACCGCAGCTGTTTCTTCACAGTGTGGGCCACGCCTCATCCACCAATGAAGGTTCAAGTTACATTCCATCCGTGTCTTTAAGGTCGACTCACCTGTGAGGAAGGAGTCACCCTGCCCCAGTTACCTTTCCCACTTGAGGGGCTCGTCGGCCAGCCCTCTCTCAGACAATGTTGCCCTCCTATTCTGCTCACCTGCTAATTTCTCAGGCCGCTTATTCCTTTTCCTAGTCATTTCAGTTTGAACGCAATTGAAACACGTTCAATATGGATTATAATGCTGGTGTATTAATTCCACAGACACAGTAACACGTAACCACCATAATCCAGTGACAGAGGCGTGGGAGAGATTAGGTCTAGATGTCTTAATTGTCTAGTCCTTCTCTGCCTTTTTTTCCCTTCTATTTGAGGTGGTCTAGAAGCTTAAAAATGAAAAGCAAAACAAAGCCCTCCTAACACCCCCTTTGCAGTTTTGCAAGTAAGAGAGAATCATCTCAATCAAAATAATATGAATTTCAGCAAGAATACTATGCCCACCATTCAGATGCTTACATCAATGGCCTGGCTCATGTGATTCTCTTAGGACCTGCTTGTCGCTCTCTATGGATTCATCATTCAAATTTCCCAAATAGCCAAGAAATGGAGGTGAGGAACTGCTACTGCGTTGTTTTAAGAATGATAATCAAATTTCAGATTGACCACTATAAAGGTTTAGATAATTGATTCTGGAAAGATTTGTTTTCTGTTTCTTTGCTTTATTCTGCAGAACTGCTGTGTTTGTTCTTAGTGGCCCTGTCATAGATAAAGGGCTCCTAGCAATCCCATTTGTTAAGAGTGTAACTTCTGCGTAGCGCAGTTGGTACTGCAACTCTTCAGAGGTGTTAGTCAGGCTTGTCTTCCAAGGTGCCTGTGGTGGTTACATAATATGGTGTCAGTGTGAGGATTCAGAATGAAGGGGTGGAGTCTAGCCTGTAAATCTGGTCATAGCCCGTGAGGCCTCTGTGTGAGCATGGCCTTCTCCTGAAGATTCTGAGAGTGCTGGTACTCCTCCTTGGAGGTGGGAGACACTCTTTCTCTTGGTTCACTCCCTGAGAGACATCCCTGAGGAGAATCCATATGGACCTACCCTGATGCAGGCAGTGCCCTGAGCTGGAGGAACCTCATGAAGACACCTGCCAGCACTGAGATGCTTACAACACCACTGGATCCACCAGACTTCCAACCCAATGGCCTGTGATCTTCCTGCATTCAATGTCATTGCATGCGTTTCTTGAATCTGAAGGGGATTTTATAGATTGATATTGGATATATGGGCTAATATCAGACTCATGGACTTGATCTGCACTGGGCTGGGATGTTTTCTCAATATTCAATTGCCCTTGTATATATAAACCTCTTTCTTATACAAATATGAGCATCTATGGATTTGTTTTTCTAGACTACCTAGACTAACAGAGTGCCTCTCTACTCAAAGTCAAACTCACTGGTACCTGGCTCACAGAGACCCTGTAGGACAAAGCAGAACTTTTCCTGTGGATTTTGAAGGCTGTAATTATTTCTAAAAGCAGAAGCATCAACTTTCTCCCATATAGTGACTGGTTGTTGTTGTTGTTAGCTGCCATTAAGTCAGTTCCAACTCATAGCAACCCTACATCCAAGAGAACGAAATGCTGTCCAGTGGTCTTGTGTCACCCTCACAATTGTTCATATGTGTGTTAATCCATCTTATTGAGGGCTTCCTCTTTGGGGCTGGCCCTGTGCCTTATCAAACAGGAAGTCCATCTCTAGTGACTGGTAGGGGGGTTGAAACTGCCAGTCTTTTCAGCTAGTAGTTGAGTGTTTAACCATTTACAACAGCCAGGTCTCCACTCTGCATAACTACTTACTGTTACCCAAAATAACTGATGACCACATATTCACAGAATATTCTAGGACTGCTCCATCCTAGCGTATAGCATCTTAGCATGTATGTAATTAGTAGGACTCTAGTAAGGGTAAGCATGTAAAATTTAAAACCTTTTTTTCCCTGATATTCATTATCATAAGTAGACATAGGAAGGAAAGCTTCATGTTACATAAAACTAAAGGCTTTTTGTTTTGGTTTCGGCCAGGTTGACTAGCAAAACAAGCCCAGAGATCCTCACATATGTATAAACAAGTACTTTATATCAAAGAGTATTTACACATTAAGAAAACATGCCAGCCAGGTCCAGATCAAGTCCATAAGTCAGATATTAGCTCAGTTGTCCAATCCCAGTCCATCAATTCCTGTTCAGATTCATGCAGCACATACAATGATGCCTAATGTAAGAAGCTGACAGGCCCACGGGTGCAAAGTCCTGTGGATGCAGTGGCAGTGGAAGCACTGGCACAGGTCTACATGGGGCTCCTCCAGCTCTCTGAGTGTGGCTCTTCAACAGGTAGGTGAATCAGGGCGAGGGACTTCTCGCAGGTCTCAGCAAGTCTCCTTGTGGATTGTCAAGATGAAAGCAAAGAGAGAGGAAGTTCGCAGAATCCCCATGAGAAGGCCACGCCCACAAGGAGTCATCCTCAGGCTGTGACCTGATTGACAGGCTAGACTCCACCCTCACACTTATTTATCAAGGTGACATGAAATTATGTAACTACAGTTTTGCTTTGTTTTATTTTGAAAAACTACCATATCTTTCTAGACACCCTCCCTCTTGGGTTATTTATTTTATTAAAATTTTTTTTTGCCCCTCCCCACCCTGCCTATTACTTTTGATTAGAAAGCAGATCCTGTCTCTTCCAGAAGCAGGTACATATGCCAGCTTCGCCCTGAGGCTAAGCTGTATATGCATCCATGTCCCTGGGTGACTGTTACGAGGATTTTAAAGGGATTTCCAATTCATTAACTATATTATGTGAAAAAGACATCTTTTTATAAACACTGAATATCGTGATTACACTTACATTTACATTTAATTTTTAATAACTTAGCTATATCAAAAATGATTCCATAATATAAGTATACTGGTAAATTAATCTAAAACCCTTGCAGTTATTTCCAACTGCATATTCTATTGCACACGGAGGCCCGGGGGCACAAACAGTTATGTGCTTGTCCCCTAGAGGAAGGCTGGGGGTTCAAACCCACAGAGAGATGAGTGCGGGTGTAAAGGTACAGCCTTGACAGCCCTCCTTTACATGCTACTGTAACAGATACGGGGTCCCTATGAGTGGGAATCAACTTAATGACAATTATCAAGTTGTATTCCACTGGAATACACTTATTTTTCTTTAAGTTCCTTTCCCCAAACTATCAGTATCCTCTCATTAGTAAACTAATGAAAAGTACTGTTCTGATAATCTCCATTGTCAGAAGGCTCCAAGCTCAATCTTCCCACTATCGGAACAGCAAAGTTAGGGGGAAGTGGGGGAAGCTGCTCGGCGTCCATTACTTTGCTTGATAGTCAAAGTGAAAATCCAACTTGGAAGGAAACCTGTACTGCCAAGAGCGAGTCGCTTGTCACATCTCACCGAGGAAACAGAGACGTGTCACGTCTGTCTAAGCATTGCTCTTGCTCAGACAGCATATACTGCGTGTGTTAGTGCTTTAAAACACCCAGCCTGTGTTTGTTTGGTTTTTGCTCTTTATTTACATAAAATATTGTAACTATGGATCCAAAGAAAGTTAGTGATACCAGCAGTAAAGCTAAGAGGAAAACTGTAGGAATCATGATAGGATTAAAGAAAACAAACAAACAAACAAAAACATTGAAAGATTGGAATCAGGCCACTGCTCTGATTTGGTTGACTAAGACATGGCTAAGTCAACATAATCAACATTTTGGGGGGAAATGTGATTAAAGTAGCTAATGTGTGGAAAGGTGTAAAATCGTTAACCACAAAACAAAGCACCCAGACTGTTGAAGAGGGTGAAAGGTGCCTGGTCTGGGCAAAAGGGACTCCATTTTTAATCCAGTGCCTTCAGCTTGGCTCTCAGAATTCACCTCTCATAGACCTCCCTTTCACTGATCTCCCTCTCACTGATCTCCTTCTCACTGATCTCCCCCTCCCCTGCTCAACCTTCAAATTCCTGGAGCCGGCTCCTCCCGGAGCCAGAATATTTTCTGAAGATATGCACACTCCACTCTAGCTATCCTTGGCATATAGATAAGGTCAAAGACCTTCTCCCTTCTGAAGCACCTGTGTGCACAGATCCTCCCCAGCTTGGACCCTTCCCAGCTGTGTCTGCCAGCAGGGGTATAAAAACCGCAGCCTAAATTTCCCTAAGCACGGGTTTCAATAGCTCAATTCCCTGAGTTGCTGAATCCACCCGCAAGCCTCCCAATAAAGTCTGCTTCTAAATTTTGCCGATTGGATGTTTGGTTCTGTTTCGCGCCCCAAAATTCCTTACAAAAGGCATCTGTCTTCCACGTGTGTTGGCGCCAGTGCTGTGCGATGGCTGACGCCTCTGCAGTGATGGAACGTCCGTCAAAATGAGCGCATCGGTGTAATTTTGAGGCCTCAGAACCAATCACGTGGTTTGTCACGATTTTTTTAATAGGAAAAATATGTTACTTCTAGACCTTTTCAGTGTTCGAGCATTGATTTGGAATGGATTGAGTTAGGTGACCGAGATATCACTGCAGTTAAAACTGCTATTAAAAATTTGTAAACTAACATTAAACAAATTCACTCAGCATACCAGTATAATGCAAATAAATATCAAACACTGACATGAGAGCCAAACCATACCTCCAGGTCCTGGAGTTAATTCTGACTCAAAACAACACTCTAGAACCAAGTAGTCTTGTCACATAATGTTTCCAAGGCTGCAAGTCTTTATGGACGCAGACTGCTACATCAGTATCTCATGCAGGGGCTGAAGGGTTGATACACTGACCTCGTGGCAAGCATTAAGTGATTAACCTCTGCACCACCAAGGCTCATCAGAAAAGAGAGTAGGATGCATAAAATGTGTGCGTTAAAATTTTTCCGAGTGATATTAAGCTGTCATTCAGGTTCATTTTTTATGAAACTGCCTCAAACTCAAATTAATTCACCTTAAATTATATTTATATATTAAATTTAAGAAGTTGGATTTCATTGGAAAGTAATAAAACACTAATAAAGCTCCAGGAAGAAAGTCTGCCTTCCAGACACTAATGCAATGGAAGGGATATATAATTTAAAGTAGCTTCCCTTCCCCGAGAACTGATTACAACCAAAGTATCTCAATCGGGTCCATCTAAGGAACATTCAGACCTCACTGATGTTATCATGTTATAAGTAGAATGAGGTGAGCAACAATACTCTGTCAATGTTTCTCGCTAAGTATAAAATGATCTAGGCCGAGTTTGACTGATGCAGGAGTAGTGGAGACATTTTACTTTAGCCACTCGCTCAGTCAGTGTTACTGGGGGTTAACTTCCTGTATGGGGGTGTACTGGGTTACACGTGGGCCACTCTGTGGAAGAAGGATGAGGCCTTCAATGTCTGTAAAAGAGCTGCAGCCTCGGAACCCCCAGGGGGGTTTTACCCTGTCCTGTAGGCTCATGGTGACTTCAGACCCACTCCATGGCACTGAGCTTGTCTGCTCGTGGTTTATGAACACACTAACAATCTCCCTTATAAACTGGGTGTGGTAAAATGAGAGGCAGCTAAAAATGAAAAGTTATTTTGCTCCGTATACATATTTCCTAGTAGGCAAACTAATCATATTAAACCCAATTTGCTTATGGCTTTCACAAGGTCAGCAATTCAAAACCATCAGTCATTCCTCAGAAGAAAGACTGGGCTGTACACTCCAGTAAAGAGTTATAGTCTCCAAAATTCACACTGGCAGTTTTACCCTGTCTTATAGGGTCACTACGAGTTGGTTTTAGTTGGATGGCAGTGAGTTTGGTTGAGTTTTGTTTTAATAAACATAATGAGATTGTCTTCCCTTTGACATGTCTGAAGCAATAACAATACTGATAACAGACAAGTATTCTACCATTTATTTACACAAAACAGCTTTGTAACTTTTTCTTCTCGATTCTGACTTAATGAATACATTTAAAAATAATTGTTTCCAGGAAACAGAGGAATGATCTAAGAAGCAAAGCTATGGATAGAGGTATAAAAATAGGCATGTACTTATGTTAATATATTAATTCATAAAAATAGAGGTATTGGCATAGGTACATATATGGCAATACACTGAGGTCATGGATGAGCCTTGGGCCTCTGCTCAGGCCCTTCCTCAATGCAAGAACACTTTTTTCTAAAAACCTGGCATTCTGTGATGCTCACCCTCCCAGCATGATCACTGAAGACAAAATGGGTGCTCAAGGAAACACAATGAAGAAAGCTGATGGTGCCCAGTTATCAAAAGATATAGTGCCTGGGGTCTTAAGGAATTGAAGTTAAACAAGCAGCCATCTAGCAGAGAAGCAACAAGCACACCAGCCTGTGTGATCATGAGTTGTCAATTGGATCAGTTAACAGGTACCAGAAGACTCAAAACAAACAAACAAAAATCATTGTTGAGAACGAGGGAGGCCAGAGCAGAGAGCAGAGACCCAAAACCCATCGATGGCCAATACAACATCCCCTCACAGAAGGGTCACAGGCAGGGATGAGTCAACCAGGGTGCAGTAGAGCACCGATGAAATGCACAATGTTCCTCCAGTTCTTTGAGGCTTCCTCAGCCCCACTATCGTGACCCCAGTCCTGCCTTTCACTACCAGCTAGGCTGGAGCACATACACAGGTACAGATAGGAGTTTAGGACACACAGAATCCAGGTCAGATAAGCCCCTGGGAACAGAAATGGGAGTAGTGAAATCAGAAGGGTGGGGGGAAGATAGGAGAGGAAGGGAGAAGAAACTGTGGGGGACGGGAGACAGTGGTTGGTGTGAAATATGAAAATAAGAGTAATTTATAATTTATCAAGGGGTCATGAAGATTGAAGGATTGGAGGGAGGGTAAAATGAATAGCTGATACCAAGGGCTCCAATAGAAAGTAAATGTCTAGAAAATAATGATGGTAACTTAAGCACAAATATGCTTATACAATTAATGTATGGATTGTCATAAGAGCTGTAAGAACCCCCAACAAAATGATAAATAATAAAAATTATTGTTTTCCTGAATAGATAGGATGATTATACAACATATATATTTAAGTAAGAAATTTCATTCAGAAATTGAAAAAAATGAATTATTTATTCTTATAAAACCCCTTCTTCCACATTCACAATAATCCAGTCAGGCCAATATAATGTAATTGATTATTAATTATACCTCCAATGACAGATGAATATAATTTTTTTCAATTATTCTGAATTAATATGAATAGACTGTCAGTCACCAGAACAAACTTTAGCACTTTAAATAAAAACAAAAGGTTCTGTCTAAACACAACAAATTCATTCTCTTTATTCATGGGGGCTCACATTTTCCTTGGACTTCAAATTCCACTCCAAACTATTAGATATTAATAAATTGCTTTTGGTTTAATTATTAAACCCCTAATTAACCAGAAGTAAATAAGAAGGAGGAAAATGAAAGCCATAGCTCTTAGAAATGGTATTTGAAAGGCTGAACAATAAGTAAAGAAGTCATAAGCCATAACGAATAATTGTAAATTAATTGCCACATTTATCAGAAACTACCATATGCCACCACCACCCATCTGTGAATTTACCTAACTGTGGTGACTTGTGTGTTTCTTTGATGCTGGTAGCTTTGCCACCCATGTTTCAAATACCAGGTTAGTCATACAGTGTGGACAGATTTCAGAAGAGCTTCCAGACTGACAAAGTTTGTCAAGAAAAATCTGGTAATCTACTTCAGAACATTTGATAATCAAGGACTTATAGATCACAACAGAATAAGGCCTGTAATAAAGCAGGAATAAGCTCCCTAAGTTGGAAGACACTACACAATTGTTGCAGAAAATTAACTCAAATATATTGATCTGATATTTACAGTGCAGAAAAGGGTAGCATTACATTTTGTTATATATTATGTCACCATGAGTTGGAAGCACCAGGTCTGCGCATGAAAGCCTTTACTCTGCCTCAGGTCAGAGTCATGCCCTCAAGGATCAGAATCTGGTGCACCTCTCTCAGATCTGGAAGTACATATACTCTACCTTACCAGACCAACAGAATAAATGGTGCCACAGCCAAGAATTCCTAGGCAGGTAAGAGCTGCTTCCATAAGCAATAGCCCTTCCCTAGATGCCCTCTGCTTGAAAGAATTCCTTGAGGAGAAGTACTTTACTGTAAACCACCTTGTGATTTAGCACAAATTGCTTCTGGACCAGGTGCCCTGATTCCAAACAATATTTCTACTGTCAAGAACGCTCTCTCAGACCAGCCATCCTTCCTACACATCCTTCATCTCCCCACCATCCCTACCCCTTAGCTGGCAGAAATGCTGAGCCATTGAGATGCATTAAGAGCCTGTGATAGTCAAAGGACACATCCTTGCTTGAGGAAAAGGAAGAAGACTTGAAGCACTTACTGATAAAGATCAAAGGCCGCAACCTACACTGTGGATTACACCTAAACATAAAACAAAGACCTTATAATGGGATCAATAAACGATATCATGATGAACAACAACAACAAAAATTGAAATGTCATAAATTTCATTTTAATCACATCCACAATCAATCCCTCTGGTAAAGCAGTCAAGAAATCAAATGATACATGGCATTCAGTAAATCTGATAATGAACCATATGATCATATCAATTGATGTAGAAAAAGCATTTTATAGCACCCAACTCATTCCTAATAAAGACTCTCAAGAAGATACGGCAAGAAGGGAAGATCCTCAATACAATAAAATCCATATATGAAAAACCAATAGCTAATATTACACGCAATGGAGAAAATCTGAAAACATTTCCACTGAGCAAGGGAACTCAAAAGGATGCCCTTTATTCCCACCTTTTGTTCAACATTGTGCTGGAAATTCCCACCCTTAAAAACAAAACAAAATGGCAAAATATCAAGGGTGTACATTGGGTAAAGAAGAAGTGAAACTTTTGCTATTTGTAGATAACAGGATTTTATATATTGAGAATCTGAAGGGGTCCACAATAGGCTTGCTGGAAACAATAGAGGAGTTTAGTAGGGTTGCAGGATATAAGATTAACAAGTGGAAATCAGTTGGGTTCCTATATACTGGTGATGGGAATACAGAAAACTGTATCACGGAATCAGTACCATTCACTATAGTCACGCAAAACTGAAATATTTAGGAATAAACCTTACCAAGAAAACCAGAATACCTCTACAAAGAAAACTACCAAACATTATTACAAGAGACCGAAAGGGATCTACACAAATGGAAGAATATTCTGTGTTCATGGATTGGAAGACTCAATAGAGTGAAGATATCAAAACTACTTAAAGCATTCTACAAATTCAATGCAATCCCAATCCAAAGTCCAGCATCATTCTTCAAAGAAGTGGAAAAAATTGATGATCAACTTCATATGGCAAGGGAATAAACCCAGGATAGGCGCGCGCGCGCACACACACACACACACACACACACACACACACACAAACTCCTCAAGAAAAATAAAGTAGGTGACTTTGCACTACCTGACCTCCAAATGTATGATATAGCCACAGTTGTCTAAACAACCTGGTATTGGTATAATGACAGATACTCAGACCAATGGATCAAGACCAAAACCCCATAAACAAAAACATCTGCATACAGACAATTGATTTTTGACAAAGGTCCAAAAAACATTAAATGGGAAGCAGATGCCTTCCTCAATAAATGGTGTTGAAAAGTCTGGATATCCACATGCAGAAGAATGAAAGAAACCCATATCTCACTCCATTCACAGAAACAAACTCAAGGTGGATTAAAGTCAGAGTAAAATTCAAGGCTATCAGGATCATTAATGAGAAAATCGGGACAAAGCTAGGAGCCCTAGTTCAGGGAATACATGGGTAGTCAAAATTAACAAAGGAAACACACTCATGTTAAATAAAATAGATAAACAGGACCTATTAAAAAGAACACTTGTGTATACCAAAAGACTTTACTAAGAGAGTAAAAAGAAAGCCTACAGATTGGCAAAAGATTTTTAGTGACAACATAACAAAGAACGAATTACTAAGATATACAGAATATTACAAGCTTACAACAAGAAAAAACAACAACTAATAGTCCCCTGAGAAGGTGGGCAAAAGACCTGAACAGACCTAAACACAAAGGAAGACACTCGAATGATTAATAAACACATGAGGAAATGCAAGTCAAACTAACCATGAGATATCACCTAATGCCCATTACTGTAACCCAATTTTTAAAAAAGTAATGCCCATCACTGTAACCCAATTATGTAATGTCCATTATTGCAACCCAAGTTTAAAAAAAAGATGGAGAACAACAAACGTTGGAGAGAGTGTCATGAGAAAGGAAGTCGTCTGGACGTGTAAATACCAACAGCCATGGAAAGCAATATGGCAATACCTACAACAGATGGAAACTGAACTGCGATATGACCCAGCAATTCCATTACTGGGCAGATACCCAAAAGAAATAAGAAACAGCACAAACAGACATTTGTTCCCACACATTTATAGTAGCAAAGTTTACAATAGCAAGAATCTGGAAACAGCCTAAATTCCCATTAAAGGAAGAGTGGATAAAAAAAAATTCTGGTACACACACACAATGGAATACTACACATCCCTAAAATACAGCCATAAAACCATGAAACACCTCAATGCATGGAGGGGTCTGGAAGACATTGTACTGAGTGAAATTAGTCAAGCACAAAAGGACAAACACATTATGAGTCCACTGTGCTAGGAACAAGCAGCTCAAGCTTGCATGGCATCTGATCTTGCGGTAGGAGACCAGACAGCCTGGTGAAGAGCTGGACCGGTGCCAATGAACCGCTTATCATCTGCTCCAGGTAAGCAGAGTATAGGTCACTTGGCTGGAGGGCACCTCACCATAACTGGGATCAAATGCTTGGGGTAGAGGGGATCGGTGCTGTCTGCTGAGCGGTAACCCTGTGGATCTGAGGTGAGGATCCCCAGAGGAGAGGTGCTCACTCTGAGGGATGAGATTTACTGATGGGAGAAGGCAGAGTGAATGGTTAAATCAGCATGAACACAGGTCTGCTGGGGGAAGGGGAAGGAGGGCTGACTTCTAGGTAAGGGGAGGAGTGTCTGACGATGCCCTGGGGATCACTAGGGAGGCTGAGCTTGTAGTACCATGCAGTGGGAGGTCAGAATTGATTTGGTGTTTGGAGGGGAATCCTGGGAACCCAGGCTGGCTGCTGCAGAATACTGGGACACTTAATCCCTGATCGTTAGGATGCGCATCATGCTCCAGGTGCTGCATTGGGGAGACCCCGACTCAGAACTCCACAGGGTGAACTGAACGCTACCCCAGCCACACTTTAACCTGAGAGCTTCACATGGTGACTGAGGGAGACGAAGACAGCTAGACCATGAGCACAGTGCTGTTGGTTGATGAACACACAAGGTCTTGGTTCATCAACACCCTGCATGCTGTATAAGGATACATTTTATGCCGGCAATCCTGTGACTGCCATTCGGTTATATTCTGTTTAGACCTGTTTTTATTAGGGTGCATCTTAGAGGTGTGTCACTATTGGGGCTCACCCTCTTGAAGCCATGTTATTTGTTGCCTTATTTTTCAGTTAATGAAACCCGGGGATTTTGAGCCTCCAGGAAAAGAAACTATAACAGGGGGTTGGGGGGGGGGGAGAGGGAGATATATTAGGGTGGGGGAAATAGGAGGGGGATGATGTCAAGAAGTCCAGGAAGGAAAAGTATGTTTTGGAAAACATGATTATAGAAGAAATTGCACGATTATGTTTGAGATGATTGAATCAGGCAGTGATATGGCATATGTATTGACTCCCAGGTTACAGCAGATTAAAAACGAAACAAAAACATAGATCCAGGAGTGGGTTTGGGGCTCGCACTAAATCCTAGCTCCAATATAAGCACAATCAGTACCCAGTAATGGGTCATCACGACACAAATCAGCATTTCCTTTGGATATGTTCCCCCTTTTCCTGGAGTCTCTATGAGCTAAGCGCTAATTGGATGACAGTTTACACAACAGCAAAGTCATTTTTCCCCACAGCTTTGATTTTCTAAAACTATGTGAGTTTTTTTTTGGGGGGGGGGTTGTTCATTTTTAATTACCATGTTTTATTGCTTACCGGAATTATCTGAGTACTGTACAAACTTGTTCTTAAAATGAGAGAAAGGTTTAGTTTAATGTAAGATGAGAGTTTATTGGATTATTAACAATGCATTTTAATAAAGAAACTTTCATAAATGAATTGTCTAATTTGAGAAAATTAATCCATGACATTCACTCACAGTATTATTCTTTTTATGAAAGAGATCGCTCTTTGGGGAAAGATAGGAGAAGAATTAAGTTTATCCTTAAGGTTACATAAAAGGCCAAGTGATCACAGAACTAACAAATGGAGAGACCAGGAGTTAGATAGAAGCAGACTGCTTCATTCTTTGTCAGAATGCTACAGATAGAAAATTCTATCCACTACTCTCAGAGACCCACATCTGTTGCTGTTTGGTGACGTTGAGCTGGATGCTTTAAATAAGAATGCAGTGTACAATCCTGGGCCCTCCTCACAATTGTGGCTACTTTAGAATATATGTAGTCCGGTGTCAAATCCATGCCCTTGAGGGTCTGTTCTTTCTTGCTGACCCTCCTCTGGAGCACACATGATGTCTTTCTCCAGGTACGAATCCCTCCTGACAAGATGTTCAAAGTGTCTGAGATGGAATTTCACCTCTCATTGCATCTGGGGAGCCCATTATATATGCAATATTCCTCACCAAAATCATAATTCAAAAAAATCAATCCTTTTTCAGTCTTCCCTCTTCATGGTTTCCCTCCCATACACATGGAGTGGTTTACAACCTCATAGAGTAGTCAGGTGGACCTTCTCCTCATAAGTTCTTTAACTTTAGAGAGATCTTTTACAGCAGCTTTGCCAGTGAGAGATGCCATGTGATTGCTTGACAGCTGCTTCCATGGAGCCAAGAAAGCTTAACTCTGTGACAAATTTAGGGTTTTACCTTTTTATCATAATGTGGTTTATTTGTCCATTTGTGAAGATTTTTGTTTTCTTTATATTGAAAGTTATGTCATGCTGAAGACAATAGTCTTTGATCATCATTAGCAAGTACTTCTCATCCTCTTCGCTTTCAGGAAACAATGCTGTATCATATGTGCACATTTCAAGCTGCTTATCAGTGTCCTTCTCATTCTGATACCACGTGCTTCATCATAACGTTCACTACCCAGGTTATCTGCTCAGCTTACAGCATGAATCCACATGGTGACAGGATGCAATCCTTATACACACTATTTCCTTGTTCTAGTTGAATGGCTGACTCTTAGTCTGTTGACAGGTTCTAGATGAGCAAGAGTAAGTGCCCCATTCTTCATATTGTTGTTCATAATGTTTTATGGTCCATAGAGATTCTGCATAGTCAACAAAATACAGGTAAAGGTCTTCTATCCTTTGGGGTTTGAACCACTTCATTTTATTTCTTCCTCCTCTCACTTTCTCAATCTTTTGAAGTAAAAGAAAGTCTAGGAAATTAATTAATATACATCCTGTGCCTCCATATTGTACATTAAAATAAACAAAAAAAGAAAAACAAAACTATGAGTCACTTCTAACAGCAGATAGGAAAAGTCTACTTTTCTTAACAAAAACATATGTCACAATATAGCAAAGATCTTTTCTTTCTCTCTCTTCTTAATTCCTTAATTTTTTCTTACTTGGTAAAAGATAAAAAGCAGTTTTTGTAATCTAGTGTTAAATCATTTTAATTGATAATGTCCAATTGACAATGTATTCTATTTAAGAAATTGTATGTCAACTAATTATACACACATATTTTTAAACATGCTTCATCAATTTTCCATTTATACTCTAAAAAGGACTAATAAAATCTCTTATTACACTAAATAAGTGTATACACACTAATCCCAATCATTTGTCAGTTTGCAGAATTGCAGTGGCTTGTCTGTTGCTGTGGTACTAGATAGTATAGTACCAGTATTTCCAGCGGGATTATGCAGGTTTCAGTGGAGCTTCCAGACTAATAACCAGCTCTTCTGGGGGGAAGAATCACTGTGAGTCTTATGAATACCATCAGAACAATATCTGATCGAGCCCCAGCAGATGAATCCCTCAGCTGGGAAGGTAATACTATAGGGCTGGGGGATGAGCTATCTCCACAAAATAGAGTCGACCTTATCAATTTGGATGGAAGAAAAGTACAAGGATCTTCATTTATGGAGAAATAGCTGCATGTATCCATTAATAGGCAGAACATGGAGTGTGTGAAGTATGAATTTAGGAAAATTAAGTCATCATAAATTAAATGGAACATATAAGTTCAATATTCAAGGCATTATGAACTCAACGAGGTTGGTATTTGCAATTTTGAATGGGACAATTATGCTACACTGGGAATGACATCACCAGAAAGAACATTTCAATATCTGTCTTGAAGTACCTTGCTGTCCATGATAGGATTCTATCTCTGTGTGTGTTTGTGTATAAGACCAGTAAATACACTATTTTTCAAATTTATGCATCAACTATTAATGCCAGGGATGAAGAAATTGAAGAAGTCTACTAATATCTTCAGGTCTGAAATTCCTCCAAAAGTCACTCAAGATATATCAATAATCCCTGGAATTGAAATACAAATTTTGGAAAGAAAAGAAGGGATTGGGAATACCTATTGAACAACAAAAATATTGACTCTACATGTTTACCTGACAAAATTAAATACATAGCAATCAACTTCTCTACGTCTGGGGGAAGAGACAACTGGAAGCTCAGCACTACCATTCAAATCAAGGCCAGACTTCAACTTTGGAATACGCCATTGGTTGATGATATACAATTTCAGGTTATACATGAAGAAAATTAAAACAAGTCCATAAGAGATAAAATATAATTTTTATATATAACAAATGCACTTAGAGCTTATCTTTAAAACTGATTTGCATATTGAACACTAATGACTGAAGAAGAGATGGGCTATGGAATAACATCAAGAATATCATGAATGAAGAAAACTAAAAGGTAGTTAAAAATACAGGAAAGAAAAGGCCAAACTGCATGCCAGACGAGATTCTTAAACTTTCTTTTAATGATAAAATAGCTTCCTAGTGAAGATAAAGAAAGTGAATTCATTGAATCCACTGGTCAAAAAGGACATTGCAAGCTCTATCTTGAACTACAATGCTATCTGTGATAGGATTATATCTATTCCCCTTCAAGGAAATTCAAACAACATGACTGTTTTTCAAATGTATAAACAAAAGCTAGTTTCACAGATATTGAAGAATTATATCAACAGTAGGAAACTGATATAACATGTAATCACAATGCATTCATAATTATTGGCAATTGGAATTCAAAAATTGGAAATAAAGAGAAAGGAACCATATGGTATTGGTGATAGAAATAAAACTGTAGATCACATAATAAAATTTTGCAAGCCTAAAGACTAGCTCATAGCAAATATCTTTTTTTTCCAACAACACAGCGACTGTATGCATGGACTTCTCCAGTTGGAATACACAGAAATCAAATGGACTACATCTGTGGGAAGACACACGGAGAAGCTCAATATCAGCAGCTAAAACCAGGCCAGGCACTGCCTGTGGAACAGAGTATCCATTGCTCATCTCTAAATTCAGGTTGAAGATGAAGAAAATTAAAGAAAGTCCATGAGAGCAAAAGTATTTATTTGCTGTAATGAATACTAATGACAGAAGACCCGGTGAGCGGTGGGGAGATATTAAGCACATCATTCATGAAGAAAGTAAAATGCCATTAAAAAGACAAGGGGGAAAATTATCAAAATTAATGTATCAGAATAAATTCTTAAACTTGCTCTTAATCATAGAGCATCTAAGGCAAATGGAAGAAATTATGAAGTCAAAGAGCTGATCAGAACATTTCAAAGAGAAGCTCAAGAAGACAAAGCTAAATATTATAATAATATTTGCAAGAACCTAGTGCTACAAAAACAAAAAGGAAAAACACACCATATTTTCAGCTGAAATAATTCAAGAAAAAACTCTAGCCTCTAGTGGCAATATTGAAATATTCTATACACAAAGTATAGAATGATGCAGGAAGCATCAAAAGAAGATGGAAAGAATAGTCATTGCACTAAAAAGAAGTAGTCAGGCATCAAAGAACAAAAATCATATCATTGGCTGCACACCTCCATGTTACAATCGCCAAGGACAAACAGGTGCATAAGCAAAGGTGGCGAAGAAAACTGATGGTGCCCAGCTATCAAAAGAGATAGTGTCTGGGTTCTTAAAGGCTTGAAGGTGAACAAGCGGCCATCTAGCTCAGAAGCAACACAGCCCACATAGAAGAAGCACACCAGCCTCTGCGTTCACGAGGTGTCAAATGGATCAGGTATAAGGCATCATCATCAACAACAACAACAACAAAACCTTACCATAGTGAATGAAGGGGGAAGTGCAGAGTGGAGACCCAAAGCCCATTTGTCGGCCACTGGAGATCCCCTTGCAGAGGGATCTAGGGGAAGAGATGAGCCAATCAGGGTGAGATGAAGCACGATGAAGAATACAACTTTCCTCCAGTTCCTAAATGCTTCCTCCCCATCCCTCCCTCCCCATCATGATCCAAATTCTACCTTGCAAATCTGTTTAGAGCAGAGGATGTACACTGGTGAAGATAGGAGCTGGAGGCACAGGGAATCCAGGGCTGATGATACCTTCAGGACCAGGGGTGTGGGTGGTGATACTAGCAGGGTAGAGGGAGAGGGGGTTGGAAAGAGGGAACCGATTACAAGGATCTACATGGGACCTCCTCCTTGGGGGGACAGACAACAGAAAAGGGGGTGAAGGGAGATGTCGGATAGGGAAAGATATGACAAAATAATAATTTATAAATTATCAAGGGCTTACGAGGGAGGGGGAAGCGGGGAGGGAGGGGAAAAAAAGAGGACCTGATGCAAAAGGCTTAAGTGGAGAGCAAATGCTTTGAAAATCATGAGGGCAAAGAATGTACAGATGTGCTTTACATAATTGACGCATGTATGGAATGTGATAAGAGTTGTATGAGTCACTAATAAAATGTCACAAAAAAGTAAAGGCAATTGGAGCAGTAAATAGAAAAATTCAAATGTCAATGTGAGAGCGCAAATTAAATTCTTGTGTATTATAATAACAGTGAAAAGAAGAAGACAGGCTGGACAATATTAAGAAGAATGCAGCATTCAGATTGGAGGAAGTTTTATCAACAATTTGGAATATGCAGATGACATAGCTTTACTTGTTAAATGTAAGGAGGATTTAAAGTTCTTGCTGATAAAGATCAAAAAGTGCCACCTTCTATATGAATTACATCTAAATATAAAGAAAACCCAAATCCTCACAAGTGGACAGACAGCATGATGATATATGGAGAGAAGTTTGAAGTCAAAGATTTCATCTGGCTTGGATCTGCAATCAGTGCTCATGGAAGCAGCAATCAAGAGACTAAAGGACACATTACACCGAGTAAATCTGCTGTGCAGACCTCTTTAACTTATTGAAGAACAAGAGTATATTACGTTGAGGACTAAGATGTGCCTGATCCAAGCCATGGTATTTTCAATCAAGTCATATGCACATGGAAGTTGGAAAATGAATACGGGAGAACAAAAATTAACTTATGCATTGAATTATAGTGCTCACTGAAGAATTTTGAAAGTACCATGGTGTGCCAAAATATATATATCTCAAATAAACCTGTCTTGGAAAAAATAAATCCAGAATATTCCTTAGAAGTGAAGACAGCAGACTTCGTCTCACTTAATCTAGAAATGTCATCAGGAGAGACCATTTAAAAAATATACAATTGATGTATATATATGCATGGATTGTGATAAGAGTTGTATGAGCCCCTAATAAAATGTTTAAAAAAACATAACTAAAGAGCATGAAGATCTTAAAATATTATGAATAAAATTCCAGTTTAAACTAAAAATTTTTTTTTAAAAGACATCATGCTTGGTAAAGTAGATGGCCAGTGTGAAGTACAAAGACCCTCAATGAGAAGGACAAGCAAAATGGCTGCACGATGGACAATTGTAAATATGGTGTGGGATCAGGGAATGTGTTGTTCCCTGTTTTATGTTTATTTATGTTGGACACAGGTTGCTATAAGTAGAAATTGACACAGTGGTACCTAACAACCAAGCAAATATGTGTTTGCTGGCAATAAAATAACTACAAAGATATAAAACAACGAAGGCAATTTTTCCACCTTAAAAAAATTCACAATTCAATGATGCACAAAGACAGGAAAAGAAACCAACTGTGGCAAGTGCCATGAGAACTGTCAGAGGTGGTTGTGCGATGGATACAGATTAAGTGCACAACCTAACCAAGTTTATACAAGGGCCACAGCAGGCCTACCAGCGCATTTTGCTTGAAGTGGGAACAGAGAAGGATCCTTTAAACAGACGTTAATCTGTTCCAATTTGGGGGAACAGCAAACAATGGAGGGCTAAGAAAGTCTATCAGAAAACAGCAAGAAGTTCAAATATGATAGAACAATATATAGGAATATTGTTCCTATAAGTAATAAGTAATCCCCTAGAATTTTTTTTGGTAGATGATTCAGACTAGTCTGTCCATTAGCATATTTACTTCCTTGGTATGTAACTTTAATTGATAACCTACTGGTTCAGAAAGTATTCATGCATTGAGGGATTGCTTGAGTAGAGGCCCAAGGTCCTTCTGCCACCTTAATACTAAACCTATAAATATAGACACATAGATCTATTTCCCTATCCTCATATACATATATTTGCATGTACATCTCTTTGTCTAGACCTCTATAAATGCCCTTTGCCTCCTAGCTCTTTCCTCAACTTTCCTCCTGCCCCACTGCCATGCTCCATACCCACCTGGGTTACAGCTATATCTCTTCTTTATGTAACCTTACCCTTGATCATTCCCTACCAGGCCTGCCACTCCCCCCTCATCACCAATTTGGGTCCCATGTTGTTCCCTTGTTCCTGGGTTTGTTAACACCACTTCCTTATACCCCCACCTCCCCCTAACCCAAGTCCCCCCAGAACTTTCAGTCCCATTGTTTTTCCTCCAGGTAGTTCATCCAGCCTGTCTTATTTAGACAGACCTGTGGAGATAATAACATGCACGAAAACAAGACAGATATTCACAATGCATATCTATATGTTTTACTTAAGCAACATAGTTATATTGAAGAAAAACCTACATACAAATCTATGTAGTAGTTTTGTCCTTACTAGACGCAAACGGGAAATAACCAAAATATATCAAGCTGCAGGGAAATAAGTAAATAAATTGTAGAATGTTGATCAAATGTAATATTAGAAGTAATTATGCAGTACAGATTAATTTCACAGACTTCTGTTGATCAAAAGGAAGCAGACACAACCTTAGGCATTACACAGTATATTGTTCATCAGTATGAAGTTCAAGAACAAGCAAACCTAAGTTGCTTGGTGTTGGACATCAAAAAAATGTTTGACATTATTAATTTTCAAATCATTAGTTAATATTTACATTCATTCATCCTATATAATGATGTGCTATTGATAAAAACACAAAGTTGTGACGTCCACATTCTGTTGTAGTTTGCACATTCGAAATTTGGTTTGATGGAGGATTCTTTTGCTTTGTTTGTAATCCACTGGTTTGACTGTATTCATTATGAATGGCTTCTTAAAATGTATATTGTGCTGGAGAAATTGATTATTTACACTATACTGCTTCTAACAGATGTACTTTAGATTTTCTAATGAACAGAATAATTATAGTATTTTACCAATAATAAAAACATTGATCACTTACTTTATGCTAGAACTTCATAAGAGATGCATATATATGAGCATATCAAATCTCCAAAACATAAGATTGATATAGACAATATTATCATTGGAATTCACCCCAGTCTTTGAGAAAAGGTAATTTCTACAAAATAGTCCAGTACCAGAATTCAAATCTAAGCTTTCCTGACATTAAAATGTATGAGGCTATATTGACTCTTGGGCATTATCTTGCTGCTCTGTATTATTTTGGTTGTATTTTCCTAGAAATGTCAGTGCTCGAATTGTGAAAAGAAAAAACAAGAGCTGATTTCTTGGGAATGGAGTTCACCGGGATGACATGAGTTGGGTGAAGTCTGTGGGAGCGGAGACTTCAGGATCTTCATTTGCTGATGGGGCATGACTCAACGTGAGGAGAAACAGCTCCAAAGTACGCTAATGATTGGAATGTATGAAGTACGAATCTAGGAACATTGGAAGTCATGAAAAATGAAATTTAACACACAAAATCAATATTCTATCTATTAGAGAGCTTACATGGCCTAGTATTGGCCATTTTGAATCAGAATATCATAAGATTTGCTATAGCAGGAATAACACAATCAAAAGGAATGGCAGAAAGGACATTCACTGTCAAAAAAGACATTGGAAAATCCATCAGGAAATACAGTGCTGACTTTGATAGGTTTATATCAATCAACACTCAAGGAAATCCCATCAATACCATCTTTTTCAAATCTATGCATAAAAGCTAGTGAAGAAACTGAAGAATTCTACCAATGACTTCCGATGGAAATTGATGATGCATGCAGCCCAGATGCATTGATAATTATTGGTAATTGGAATGGAAACGGAAACAAAGAGGAGGGAATAGTAGCTGGAAAATATGAATTAGCAATAGAAAGAAAGCCCAAGATCACATGAGAATATTTTGCAAACCTAAGACGTGTTCATAGAAAACACTATTCAACCACACAAAAGTTGACTGTACACATGAACTTCCCTAAATGGAATAAACAGAAATAAAATTGACTACGTCTAGTGGAAGAGAAAATGGAGAAGCTCAACACCAACAGCTGAAACCAAGCAAGGGACTGACTGTGGAACAGACAATCAATTTCTCATATGTGAGTTCAAGATAAAGCTTACAAAAATTAAAACAAGTCCAGGAGAGCCAAAGTCACCTTGAGTCTATCCCATTTGAATTTTCAGAATATCTCAAGAACAAATTGACACATGCAACATTAATTACAGAAGACCTGATGAGCTTTGGGCGGACCACCTTTTATGAATAAAGCAAAGGTCATTAAAAAGAAAGAAAAGATAAAAATGTATGTCAGAAAAGACTCTTAAATTGTTATTAATCTTATCCTAGCTAAAGTGAATGGAAGAAAGGATGAAGTCAAATAACCAAATAGAACTTTTAAAAGGGCAGGGCGGTGTAAGATAAGATAAAATAATAATTTATAAATTATTAAGGGTTAATGAGGGAGGGGGGAGGGGGGAGAGAGGGGGAGGGATAAAAGGAAAAGAAGCTGATTCCAGGAACCCAAGTGGAAGGCGAATTTTGAGAATGATGAGGGCAATGAATGTATAAGGGTGCTTGACTCAATTGATGTATAACTGGATTGTGATAAGAGTTGTATGAGCCCCAATAAAATGATTTATTAAAGAAATAAAAGGGAAGTTTGAAAAGGCAAAGATGAATATTATAATGAAATATGCAAAGACCTAGAGTTCAAAAACAAAAAGGGAAGAACACACTCAACATATCTGAAAGTGAAAGAACTAAAGAAAAATAAAATCAAGCCCTGAGTTGCAATCTGGAAAGATTCTATGATCACTATATTGAATAATGCGAGAATCACCAAGAGAAAGTGGGAATATTACAGAGTCACTATATCAAAAAGAACCAGTTGCCAATTCACCATTTCAGGAGGTAGCATATGAGCAAGAACCAATGGTGTTGAAGGATGATGCTCAAGTGGAACTGATCTCATTGACCAAAAACAAGGCTCTAGGAATTGATGGGGTACCAATTGAAATGTTTCAGCAAGCTGATGAAGCCCAGGAAGCACTCACTGGTTAATGGAGGAGAATTGGAAGATAGCTATGTGGCCAACTGACTAGAAGAGATTCATACATGTATCCATTCAAAAGAAAGGTGCATATCCCAAAGAAAGGGACCAAGCAGAATTCTCAAATTATAAGGCAATATCATTAGAATCACATGCAATTACAATTTTGCTGAAGATCATCCATGTATTGCAAGTATTGTAGCCATACATTGACAGGGAACTGCCGAGTTTCAGGACAGATTAAGAAGTGTCGTTGAATAAAGGGATATTGTTGATATCATATGAATCTTGGCTGAAAGGGAATACAGAAAGGTGTTTACTTCTGTTTTATTGACTATTACAAGGCATTCAACTGTGCGGACCATAATGAACTATGGATAACCCTGAGAAAAATAGGAATTCCAGAATACTTCACTGGGCTCATGAGGAACCTGTACATGGATAACAAGGCATTCCCTTGTACAAGGGAACTATACAAGGGACTACTGTATAGTTTCACATCAGGAAAGATGTGGGTCAGCACTGGAGTTCTGGCCATACTTCCTCATTCTGTAGCTTAGCAAATCATCAGAGCAGCTGGATTATATGAAGAAGAGTGTGGCAACACGATTAGAGGAAGGTTTATTAACAACCTGAGATATGCAAATACAACCTTGCTTGCTGAAAGCGAAGGGGGCTGGAAGCACTTGAAGATGAAGATCGAGGGTTGCAGCCATAAGTATGGGTTACAATTTCATGTCAGGAAGACCACAATCCTCAAAACTGGACCAACAGATAAATGGAGAAGAGGTCGAAGTTATCAAGGATTCTGTCATGCGTGGATCTACAATCAATGTTCATGGAAGCAGCAATTAATAGATCAGGTGATGCATTGTGTTAGGTAAATCTGCTGCACAGACTTCTTTAGATGTTACTCAAGGATGTTACCTTGAGGACTAAGGTGCACCTGACCCACACCATGGTATTTACCATTGCTATAGAGGTATGTGAAAGTTGGGTATTAAATAAGGACACTGGATGACAAATCAATGCTTTTGAATTATGGTGCTGGAGGAGATACTGAAAGCACCATGTGCTGCTAAAAGACAAACCAATCTGTCTTGGAAAAAGTATGACCTAAGTGCTCCCTTAGGGAAAAGATATCGATATTTGTCTTACATACTTTGGGTATATTATCAGGAGAGACCAGTCTCTGGAGAAGGACATCATGCTTGCTAAAGTGGAGGGCAGACAAAAAGAGGAAGGCGCTCATGGAGATGGATTCACACTGTGGCCGCAGCAATGGCCTCAGGCATAGGAACAACTGCAAGGACTGCACACTGTTTTATTCTGTTGTGCATAGGCTTCCTCTGGGTCGGAACCAACCCAATGGCACCCCAAAGCAAATAACAATCTTTTACGTAACTTTCAAGTATCATCTTCAAACATTATTATTTTTAAAATTGTCCGTCTCTCTCTCTCTCTCTCTCTCTCTCTCTCTCTCTCTCTCTCTCTCTCTCTCTCTCTCTCTCTCCCTTTCTCTCTCTCTCTCTCTCACACACACACACACACACACACACATACACACAGTATTTTCCATTGTGATTTGAGACAAAGAAATTGCATCTATTATATGGTTGTCGCTGTCAGGTACCAGAGTGTTGGCTCAGAGCTCTCCAGAATCTGTGCACAGCAGAACGATGCACTGTCGGATCCAGTGTCGCCCTCACATTTGTTGCTATGTTTGTGCTTTCTGTGGCAGCCCCTTTGTCACTCCACACCATGAGGCTCCTCCATTACTTCACTGACTGTCTCTACTTTACCAGCCATGAGGTCTTTTTTCCAGGGACAGGCCTCTCCTGACAACATGCTCAAAATACATGAGACAGAGTTAAGCCATCGAAAATCTAAAAATCAACTAAAAAGCATTCTGGTTGTATTTCTTTCAACACAAATTTGTTTGTTCTTCTGTCAATCCACAGTACTTTCAATATTCTTCAATGTCACCGTAAATTAAATTAATAAATTATTTTGTGGTCTTCTTTATTTATTGTCCCACTTTTATATGCGTATGGAGCAGGAAATTGAAAATATCATAGCTTGTTTCAAGCTCACTTTAGTCTTCAAAGTGACATCCTTGCTCTTCCAAATATCAAAGGGTCTATGCAGCAGATTTTCCCAGTGTGACATGTCATTTTACTTCTTGACTGAACATTGATTGTGTATCAATGCTTATGGAATTAGCAGTCAAGAAATCTTATATATAAATTATATATTTATTAATTAAAAAAATAAAATACACATAATAGTATGTGAATGAGAGTGTGTGAAATTGAAACAGAAACATTTATTCTTAGGTGATAGACTTGCTCACTTTTGAAAATTCACACTACCTTAATATTGCTTTATAATGTTGATTTAAATTCTTCTGCTTCAATACTCCTTAATTAAAATGTTAGTGGTCAATATTTCCTTGAAAGCTAGTCAAAAAGTCTTTAATTCATATATAATTGCTTTGAAGATGGTAGTAGGAGAAAACAATCAAACAGCTGAAAATTAGACTTCTATTGGGATTTTTTAGAACATCTCTTGTTTATGTAGTTAATTAGAAATCAACCCATATATTGACACATTTTACAAATTGCTCTTGGCTTCAGTGTGGGTCCCTTTATTAAATAGCCATGTGGTCCAGATGCAGTTCTCTATTCGTTCGCATTCATAGTCTGTCTCTGTCTCTGTCTCCAAAGTTGCTGCAATATGTCCTAACAGAAATGCAAAATTTGCATTTTCAAAAATAATTTATCTAGTTAATATCTATCTGAGATAAATAGAGTCGGTATATTTCTATGGCTGTGTCTTCCCCCTTTTTAAAAATTTTACCAGACTAAAGGTAATACCAGTGATTTATGAAAATGAGATGTTTTCTAACTAATTCCCAGTACCAGCACATGTTTTAAAAACTATATATAGAGATTGTAGCACATGTAAGATAGCCTTCAGATGTAAAAATGCCTAAGGGACACATATTAGGAAAGAAGCACAATTATTAATATTTAACCTAAAGATTGAGTAAACAACAATGACAAAGCCCTATGTTCATCATGTTGGTTTTGACTCAGAGTGACCCAACAGAATAGCGTAGCACTGCTTCAAGACTACACAGCTTTACGGGAGCAGACAGCATATTCCTTTTTACCTTAGAGGAGTTGGTTGACTTGAACGTCAGGGTAAGCTGCCTTGCACTCCACCTACTCTACCATGAGGGCATATGGTAAAATTTTAATGTAGCCATTGATCTATAAAAATAGCTGATGGTGCCCGGCTATCAAAAGAGATAGTGACTGGGGTCTTAAAGGCTTGAAGGTGAACAAGCGGCCATCTAGCTCAGAAGCAACAAAGCCCACATGGAAGAAGCACACCAGCCTGTGAGATCACGAGGTGTCAAAGGGATCAGGTATAGGGCATCATCATAGTGAATGAAGGGGGAGGTGCAGAGTGGAGACCCAAAGCCCATTTGTCAGACACTGGAGATCCCCTCACAGCGGGGTCTAGGGGAGGAGATGAGCCAGTCAGGGTGCGACGTAACACCGATGAAGAATACAACTTTCCTCCAGTTCCTAAATGCTTCCTTTCCGCCCCCCTCCCCCACCCACTACCATGATCCAAATTCTACCTTGCAAGCCTGGATAGAACAGAGGTTGTACACTGGTGCAGATAGGAGCTGGAGGCACAGGGAATCCAGGGTGAATGATACCTTCAGAACCAGGGGTGTGAGGGGTGATACTGGGAGGGTAGAGGGTGAGTGGGTTGGTAAGGGGGAACCCATTACAAGGATCTACATGTGACCTCCTGCCTGGGGGACAGACAACAGAAAAGGGAGTGAAGGGAGATGCCGGATAGGGCAAGATATGACAAAATAATAATTTATAAATTATCAAGGGCTCATCAGGGAGGGGGAGTGGGGAGAGAGGGGAAAAAAGAGGACTTGATGCAAAGGGCTTAAGTGGAGAGCAAATGCTTTGAAAATGATTAGGACAAAGAATGTACAGATGTGCTTTATACAATTGATGTATGGATTGTGATAAGAGTTGTATGAGCCCCTAATAAAACGTTTAAAACAAAAAAAAGTAATAAGTAACACTACAATAATAAACTTGAGGTAAAAAAGAAAACTATGAAACTGAAATTAATAAATATGTGAGAGATATGTAAAATAAATATCAATGAAAACAATGTAGTATGAGGATAAAAGTTAATGGTTGTTTTATTTTGTTTTTTTAATCCAATGATCTGCTATTAACAGGAACCACTGAGCAAAATCAAAACTGATTGTCATGGAGTTGATTCTGACAGCGCAGTTTCACTGAACAAGAGAGGAGGAATGGCTGAGTAGAATTTCCCAGGCCACCTCATTCTTTCACAAAAAGGCTGGTGGTTTAGATAGCCCATTTTTCAAGCAGCAGTCAGGCGCTAACCACCAAGCTACCGAGGCTCCTGGTTTCCAGGACACGTAAGTAAGACAATGTCACAACGAGGCTTACCTTTTTAAAAAATGATGGAAAAACAAGGCGAATCTTAATCAGAATAATATTAAGAAAGCAGAATTAGTATCAGGGAAAAGAAGCAAAAGCTTTAATAATGATAAAGTGAATATTACATAACACAATACTTTTTTTCTTTCAGAAAAACAGTTAAAATTTTTATGCCAGGCTATGTTTCCAACCCTATACCTAGTACCTTAGTTAAACCACAAAACACAGTGGAGACCCAAAGTCCATTTGATTTAGATATGTTTAATGTTCTATGATTTAGATATGTTTCATATTCTCATTATTTATTGAAAATTGAAGGTAAAAGATGATTGACAATTTGTCTATTATTATATAACTTATGATTTTATATGCATATTTTATATTTGAACATATACAGACCATAACTACATGGATTCTGGAAGAGAGAGAAAACATAAATAGACGTATAACTATTAAATCCAATAAGTAGTCAAATTCTAAAAGGAAACGTAAGGTCAAGTGAATTTGCAAATAATGTTTATCAAGTTTTCTAGGAAACAGATACACTATTTATCCAATAACAACATCAAAGAGCAGAAAAGTTAAGTGTTCTTCACCATTGCTTCATTTCATATAGCCCACATAATAATACTAAAATTAGTGAAACATAGAAAGCAACAAAAATATTTTATCAAACATTACTTATAAAATTGTAAAATCATGCACATATGAAAAACTTTATAAACTATTAAATACAATAATACATTTAAAGCATTATTATTAAATTTATAAATCACTGAAATAAATGATATTTAAAAATTGGAAATTGTTTAATATAATTAAATTTTTGAATAGAATTATATAAAATAAGAGATAAATAGCACAAATAGATGTAGACAAAAAATTCAATATTTTTAACAATTAGGAAAAAAGTTTCCTATGAATATAAAATAATTTTCTTCACAGAATTAAAAGTACCTGTCATGAGAATCAACTGTTTGTTTGCTATCATCAAAAACATACAGCTAGCATGACATTGAAAGAAACCTTAACTTTCCAAGCAATATTTATTCTACATTTTAGCTATTTATATACCTCATGAAAACTATACACTGAAAAATAACTAATCGTTTTGGATTGCAGATTATATGAACTAAAAAATAAATCTTGATAACTGTAATTTCAGAAAAAATAAAGTTCAGCAAAGTTTATATAAATGTGATATGCAAAACTCAGTAGCATATGTGCATAAGAACAATACTCATCTGGGGACATAACAAATCCAGAGAGGAATTTAATAAAATAAATACAAGATTTTATAAATAGAATACTTTATTAAAGTAATTGAAAAAGGATGGAAGTGATTGAAAAAATTTTATTCATTGATAGAACTGTTCAGTTCTGTGAAGGAAACCCTTCCCATATTAATGTACAGAATTTAGTGCTATTCTTGAATCATTATTTCATGGAAATTGATCCATTAATATCAAAATTCATATGAAAGAATAAAGGGTTAAAATCATAAGAAAAATGTGAAAAAGATAAATACAGAAGTATTTGTTTTATTAATATTAATTTTATACAGCTATAATATTGGTAGTAGTGATGATAATGATAACTATCTGGGCACGATAGGGAGGGTCAATTTGCATAAAAGGGAGGAGCATGCTAACAAATATGAAAAACCACGTCTTTTTTCCACTGGTTTTCTGCTGTTGTGTTTTGTTCTCTCTTTTTTTAAAAACATTTTATTAGGGGCTCATGGAACTCTTATCACAATCCATATATTTACATACATCAGTTGCATAAAGCACATCTGTACATTCTTTGCCCTCATCATTTTCAAAGCATTTGCTCTCCACTTAAGCCCTTTGCATCAGTTCCTCATTTTCCCCCTCCCTCCCTCTGCTCCCTCCCTGATGAGCCCTTGATAATTTATAAATCATTATTTTGTCAAATCTTGCCCTGTTAGACATCTCCTGAACCCTTTTCTGTTGTCCGTCCCCCAGGGAGGAGGTCACATGTGGATCCCTGTAATCAGTTCCCCCTTTCCAACCCACTCACCTTACACTCTCCCAGCATCGCCCCTCACACCCCTGGTCCTGAAGGTATCATCCACCCTGGATTCCCTGTGCCTCCAGCTCCCATATGCATCAGTGTACAACCTCTGCTCTATCCAGACTTGCAAGGTAGAATTCAGATCATGATAGTTGGGGCGGGGGGCGGTGGAGTGGGGCAGCGGGGAGGAAGCATTTAGGAACGGGAGGATTTTGTTCTCTTTTGTTGCTTGGTTTTGTTGTATACTGTAGCTTTGTTTTGCTCTGTCTTGTTTCTGTGCATGTTATTATCTCCGCAGGTCTGTCTATATAAGGTAGGCTGGATGAACTATATGCAGGAGAAAATAACAGGACAGACAGTACCAGGGGGGACATGAGAAAGGGGGAGGTAGAGGGAAAGATAGTGGTGTCAACAAACCCAAGGACAAGGGAACAACAAGCAAAATCAGTGGTGAGGAGGGTGTAGGAGTCCTGGTAGGGCGGAATCAAGGGCAATGTAACCAAGAGGAATTACTGAAACCCAAATGATGGCTGAGCATTATAGTGGGACAAGAGGAAGTAAAAGGAAATAGAGGAAAGAACTAGGAGGCAAAGGACATTTCTAGAAGTCTAAATAAAGGCATGCACATATGTAACTATATTTATATATGAGGATGGGGAAATAGACATATGTGCATATATTTGTAGGTTTAGTATTAAGGTAGCAGATGGACATTGTGCCTCCACTCAATTACTCCCTCAATGCAAGAATACCTTGTTCTATTAAACTAGCATTCCATGATGCTTACCTTCCTGACAGATTACTGAAGACAAATAGGTATATAAGCAAATGTGGTGAAGAAAGCTGATGGAGCCTGGCTATCAAAAGATATAGCATCTGGGGTCTTAATGGCTTGAAGGTAAACAAGCAGCCATCTGGTTCAAAAGCAACAAAACCCACATGGAAGAAGCACACCAGCCTGTGTGATCATGAGGTATCAAAGGGATCAGGTATCAGGCATCAAAGAACAAAAAAATGAAATCATTGTGAATGAGGCAGTGTGCAGATTGGGGACCCAAGACCCATTTGTAAGCAACTGGACATCCCCTTACAGCAGTGTAGCAATGATGAAACATACACCTTTGCCCTAGTTTCTAAATGCTTCCTTCCCCCTCCCCCCTTCACTATCATGATCCCAATTCTACCTTAAAAATCTGGCTAGCCAAGAGTACGTACACTGGTACAGATAGAAAGTGGAAATACAGGGTATCCAGGGCGGATGATCCCTTCAGGACCAGTGGTGAGAGTGGCAATACCGGAAGGGTGGAGAGAAGGTGGGGTAGAAAGGGGGAACCAATTACAAGGATGTACATATAACCTCCTCCCTGGGGAATGGACAACAGAAAAGTTGATGAAGGGAGATGTCAGTGTAAGATATGGAAAAAAATAATAATTTATAAATTATCAAGGGTTGATGAGGGAGGGGAGGGGTGAGGGGAAAAATGAGGAGCTGATAACAAGGGCTGAAGTAGAGAGCAAATATTTTGAGAATGATGATGGCAACAAATGTACATATGTGCTTGACACAATGGATGTATGTATGGATTGTGATAAGAACTGAATGAACCCCCAGTAAAAAGAATAAAAAATATGCTGAAAAGTTTGGCTTATATTTGAGTATATATGGTATGTTAAACACATTTTTTCTGAAGTAAACAAAAACAATACATAGAATTTATGAATAAAAATTCTAATAAGTACATCAAAATATTAATAGGAAAGATAATATTTTTGCCCTCTTCACATTTTATCACACTGCTTGTCTGTCACTTGGTCTTACTGTGATGGTTTGCATGTTACTGTGATACTGGATGCTAGGCACCAGTATGTCAAATATCAGCAGGGTCATCCAAAGAGAACAGGCTTCAGCCCCACAGAGAACAGAATCTCAAGTAGAAATTGGCTCTCAGGGACTAACCACTGGCACCTTCTGAAAGGCAGGGGAGTGTGGCCTGATATGCTGAAAGCTTCATGAATTGCAGCTCTAGAGGTTGAGACCCTCAGGGTGGAAAGCATTCACAGGATGACTGTGTTGAGACCCTCAGGGTGGAAAGCATTCACAATATGACTGTGTTGAGACCCTCAGGGTGGAAAGCATTCACAGGATGACTGTGTTGAGACCATCAGGGTGGAAAGCATTCACAATATGACTGGGTAAGGGCTACCTTCTCAAAATGGAATTGATCCTAATAGCTGGATGAAGTAAATTATCAAATAATACCATTAATATCGTATGTAAATAAAATGTTGCTGATGATCATTCTTCAACAATGGTTGTAGTAGAACAAGAATGGAGAGATATCAGAAATTCTGCATCCTGCTGAGTCACCATTTTGTGGAATGAGAACAATTATGGACTCTTCCAATCAGTTGTCTTCCAGATGTCTTAGACAAGTGAGTGCTTCCTGTGTGTCATCAGCTTGCTGAAACACTTCAAGGCGTTATCCATGGGGTTGGGAACCACGACACATGCAGTTAGAAAGCACCAGCCAATATGCAGGAGAAAGGCCAGGCTCCCACTTCATAAAAGATTACAGTCTCAGAAACCCACAAAGGGCCATTCTACCTTGACCGACAGGTAATAACTGGATCACAGTGAGTTTGACTGTTGGTATTTAGACTGATATATTCAATTCAGCTTAGACTTCTTTGGTCAGTTTCATTGGTTCTTCATTATATGCTATCTCTTGAAATGGTTGATAGCTGACCAGTTCTTTTGTGTACAATTACTCTGTACACTTCCATCTACTTTTGATGTTTCCTACATCTTTAAATATTTTACTCATAAAATACTTAAATATTTCAACAAGAGATTTGGATTTTTTCTTCCATTCTTGATTTGGAGGCAAAGATGGAAGGACTTCATCTCATGTACTTCGGACATGCTATCAGATGAGACCAGCTCCTGGAGAGCAGCATTATGAGAAGGGCTGTGAACTAGAGGAAGGCCCACTACAATATGTACTGACATAATGGCTAAAAATATAACCATTGTGATGATAGCACAAGATTGGGCAGTGTTTCCTTCTACTGTACACAGGCCCTATCAACAACCACACATTCTATTAAATACTAGATTATAAAGCAGAATTAATGTTGATGAAATTGCTTGTCATCATTACAATGAATTCTCAGGGCTTATATTCTAATGTTACTGATAGAGAACTACCCAGTATAGCTAGAACTGGATTATAACGAGTACATAATTATCATACCTAACATTTCTTAGGTGTTCACTATAAGCTAGTTACATTTCTTCATACTTTGTATGTATTATTTCCTTTAATACAGAAACTCTATGACGCAGATGAGCTTGGATAATTATTCAGTAGTTCAGCTAAGTTGCAAAACCAGATAGCTTAGTTCATGCTGTTAACCACGCACTCTACCAAATTTCACTGTATCTTAAGAATAAATTGACCTTAGACTGTCATTGGACTTATTTTTTCAACCCTTAGCAAACTACTTAGCATTTTTAAATCAACAGATAGAAACCAATTCTTTCTCTCTTAAAAAAAAATCCACTGGATCACTTGGATTTTCTGGGATCATTATGTCATTGCTGATTACCATTATTAGGACCTTCTTTTGTCAATTAGCTCCCTTGTTTTGCTCTGAGTTTATAATCATTTGTTTTATCTTATTCTGGATGGGGCTGTTTCTGCAATGAGTCTGGGCCAATATCCCTACTTATTCCTGCTGCCAATAATGAAGAGTTAGAAAGATGCTATTTACACATGTTATTATTTTCAGGGTAAATAGTTAGCCACAGCTGCTGCAATTTCCCCAATTGTTAGACAGGAAAATGGGGTGGAGGATGTGGGCACATATGCATCTATCAACTCTCTGGGGACTCTGAATAAATAAAATATGAATCAAGAACAAGAAGGAATAGGACCATAGGGCCGGCTTCACTACAAGACACAACATTCCTCACTTAACCATGGAGTTATAGGGACAACACTGCACACAGTTCAGGAACTGTGCCCAATCTCACCCCATCACACTGGGGCAAAACACTAAGGGCATGCTACAGAGCAGCAATGGGAGCAAAGTGATGAAATTCCCGGGGAAAACCAAAAATAGACATTGGAGACAGAGTGTGGTACCCCATCAGACTCAACTCGAAAACACTTATAAAGACCAACAAACATACCTTCAACTATTTATAGGATTTTCCATTTTGTCCATGGCTATTTTTCTTTTATTCTTTTTTAATCATTTTATTAGGGGCTCATACAAATCTTATCACAATCCATGCATACATCAATTGTTTAAAGCCCATTTGTACATTCATTGCCCTCATCATTCTCAAAACATTTGCTCTCCACCTAAACCCCTGGTATCAGCTCCTCATTTTTCCCCTCCCTCCCTGTTCCCCCCTCCCTCATGAACCCTTGACAATTTATAAATTATTATTTTGTAATATCTTGCCCTGTCTGATTTCTGCCTTCACCCATTTTTATGTTGTCCTTTCCCCAGGGAGGAGGTCACATGTAGATCCTTGTAATCCGGTCCCCCTTTCCAACCTACCCTTCCTGTATCCTCCCAGTATCGCCACTCACACCACTAGTCCTGAAGGGCTCATCTGCCCTGGATTCAAGTTCCTATCTGTACCAATGTATATCATCTGGTCTAGTCATATTTTTAAGGTAGAATTGGGATCATGATAGTGGGGGAGGATGAAGCATTTAGGAACTAGATGAAAATTGTATGTTTCATTGTTGTTACATTGCATGCTGACTAGCTTGTCTTCTCCCTGAGACCCTTCTGTAAGGGGATGTCCAGTGGCCTATAAATGGACATTGGGTCTCCACTCTGCACTCCCCACCCTCATTCACTATGATAAGATTTTTTTGTTCTGATGATTCCTGATACCTGATCCCTTCAAAACCTCGTGATCACAGGCTGGTCTTCTTCTTCCATGTAGGCTTTGTTGCTTCTGAGCTAAATGGTCACTTGCTTACCTTCAAGTCTTTAAGACTCCAGACACTATATCTATCTTTTGATAGCCAGGCACCATCAGCTTTTTTCGCCATATTTGCTTATGCACCCAATTATCTTCAGTGATCGTATCATGGAGGTGAGCACACAATGATATGATTTTTCGCTCTTTGATGCCTGATAACTGATCCCTTCAGCACCTCGTGATCACACAGGCTAGTGTACTTCTTCCATGTGGGCTTTGTTGCTTCTGAGCTAGATGGCTGCTTGTTTATTTTCAAGCCCTTAAGACTCCAGATTCTATATCTTATGATGGCTTCACATTTGCTTATGCACCTGTTTGTCTTCAGCAGCTGTGTTGGGAAGGAGAGCATCATAGAATGGCAATTTAATAGAAGAAAGTATTCTTGCATTGAGGGAGTACTTGAGTGGAGGCCCAATGTCCTTCTACTACCTTAATACTAAACCTATAAATATAGGCACGTAGATCGATTTCCCCATCCATATATATATATTTGCATATGTACATGCCTTTATTTAGACCTCTATAAATGACTTTTTCCTCCTAGCTCTCTCCCCTATTTCCTTTGACTTTCCTTTTGTATCACTATCATGCTTAGGCTTCATTTGGGTTTCAGTAATTTCTCTTGATTGCATTATCCTTGATCAATTCCTACCAGGCCTCCTACACTCTCCTAACTAGAGATTTGGATTACTTGTTGTTCCCTTGTCCCTGGGTTTGTTATCACTACTACCTTTCCCCCACCTCCCCATCTCCCATGTCCCTCCAGAACTGTCAGTCCCATTGTTTTCTCCTCCAGATTGTTCATCCAGCCTATCTTATTCAGACAGACATGTGGAGATAATAACATGTACAAAAACAAGACAGAGAAAATCCAAGCAACAATATACAACAAAACAACAATAAACCAATGACAAAAACAACAACAACAAAACACAAGAAAGAAAAGCTTGCAGTTAGTTCAAGGATTGTTTGTTGGCCTGTATGAGTATTTTCCAGTCCAGTCTGTTGGGGCACCACGCCTGGCCCCAAAGTCCTCCTTCAGCATTCCCTGGGGACCTCGCCGCTCCTTTCCCTTGCTGTTCTGTTGTACCCCCTTAGTGTTTTGCCTCGGTGTGGCGAGATCAGATTGGGCACAATTCTCACACTGTGTCTCCAGTGTTGTCCCCTGTAGGGCTACGGGTCAGTGAGGGACGTCATGTCTCATAGTAGGGCCGGCCATATGGTCCTCTCTGTGGACTGGCTACTCTAATCAGGAACATCATCCTCAAGGCCTGATGGGCCAGGATGTGCTCCACTCTCTGTTCCTCCCCTTTCATCTGCTCCCGTGTGCTCTGATCAGATTATGTCCCTGCTCGAGAGCTGCAAATTCAATGCTGTCCTTTGAAATAAATTCTGTCAGTGGCTTTCTTTGTGATGTTGTTATTTTGTTTTTTGATGTTGTTATTGTTTTGTTGGTTTTGACTTCCTTTGTTATTTAGTTTGGTTTTGCCTGGTTCTTTCATTTATTAACAACTCTGCATGTCTACCTAGATAAGATAGGCAAGATAAACAATTCAGAGATGATAAAGATGGAACCAATGGTTCCAGGGGGGATAAAGGAGAAGGGAAGGTGGGAGAAAGGAAGAGGGTGGGGGGAGGAACCAACCCAGGGACAAGGAAACTAAAATCAATTGAGAGAAAGGTGTAGGATGTCTAGTGGGGCTTAATCAAGGGCAATGTAGCAGCGAGGAATTACTAAACCCAAATGAAGGCCAAATATGATGGCAGGACAAGAGAAAAATAAAAGGAAATAGAGGAAAGAACCAGGAGGCAAAGGACATTTATAGACGTCAAAATACAGGCTTGTACACATCTAGATATATTTATATATAAGGAGAGGGGAATAGATCTATGTACTTATATCTATATGTTAACAATTAAGGTTGCAGATGGACATTGGGCCTCGACTTAAGTACTCCTTCAACACAAGAATACTTTGTTCTAATAATCCGGTATTCTGTGATGCACACCTTCCCTGCATGATTGCTGAAGACAAAATGGGTGCATAAGCAAATGTGGTGAAGAACGCTGATGGTGCCAGCTATCATAAGACATAGCATTTGGGGTCTTAAAGGCTTGAAAATAAAAAAGCGGCCATCTAGCTTAGAAGAAATAAAGCCCACATGGAAGAAGCACACCAGCCTGTGTGATCATGAGTTGTCGATGGGATCAGGTATCAGGCTTCTAAGACCCAGAATAAAATCATACCTAATGTGAATGGTGTGTGTGTGTGTGTGTGTGTGTGTGTAGTGGATACCCAAAGCCTATATGTAGACAACTGGACCTCCCCTCACAGAAGGGTCACAAGGAAGAGATGAGCCAGTCAGGGTTCTGTATAGCACTACGAAACACACAACTTTCCTTTAGTTCTTTGGTGCTTCCTTCCCCCCACTATCATGGCCTCAATTCTACCTTACAAATCGGATTAGACCAGAACATGCACACTGCTACAGATAAGAGCCTGCAACACAGGTACTCCAGGATAGATAAGCCCCTCAGGGCCAATAATAAGACTAGAGATACCAGGAGGATAAGGGAAAGGGGGAGGGGGAATCAATCACAAGGATCAACATATAACTCTCTCCCAGGGGGATGTACTGTACAACAGGAAAGTGGGTGAAGGGTGACAGAAGACGATATAAGATATGAAAATAATAATCTATAACTTATCAAGGATTCATGAGGGAGGGTTGGGGGAGAGAGAAGGGGAACATGAGGAGCTGATATCAAGGGCTCAAGTAGAAAGGAAATGCTTTGAAAATGATGATGGCAACAGATGTACAAATGTGGTTGACATGATGGCTGATTGCATGGATTGTGATGAGACGTAAGAGCCCCCAATTAAAATAGTTAATTTAAAAAAATGAAGGAATGACTTGCTCCAGTACACCAAAATGAAAATTGAATATATATATATATATATATATATATATATATATATATATATAATCTATCTATGTAGCTATCTATCTATCATCTAGCTATCTATTTTCCTGGAGCTTTGCTGATGCTGTGCGTTAGGGAATGGGCTGCTGAGAGCAAAGTTGGAGGTTCAGAACTGCCATCTGTTTCTCAGGGAAAAGATGAGGGTATCTGTTCCCATAAGGATTTGCAATCTGGGAAACCCAACATAGAGTTGCTATGAGCTGGAATAGCCCCAAGAGCAGTAGGCATTGTGGAATAAACCCTAGCAATACCTAATATATGAATTGATCAGATATCAAGTCAGGCCTGATGGTATTGCTGCATGTAGAATGAGCAGATCAAGTCAGGCGCCGTACTATTCTTGCTGTTTGTAGGTGCCTTTGAGTTAGTTTCTGGCTCATAGCAACCCTGTGTACCAAACAAACACTGCCTGGTCCTGAGTCATTCCAACAAGTATTATGTCGAGACCCATTTTTACAGCCATTAAATCAATTCATCTCATTGAAGGTCAAGTATGATGTCCCTTTCCAAGTATTGGATCCTCCCTGACATGTCCAGAGTATGTGAGAGAAAGTTTTGTCACCCAAACTGTTAAGGGCCATTCGGGCTGCACTTCTTCCAAGACAGATTTTTTTTTCTAGCAGTCAACAGAATCTTCGACATTCTTTGCCAAAATCCTAACTAAAATCCTTCTATTTTCCTCCAGTCTTTCTTATTCATTCTTCAGCGCTCACACACATCTGAGGCCATGAGAAGACTGGCGTGGATGAAGCATGCCTGGTCCTCGGAGTCACGGCCTTGCTCACTAACCCGATGAAAAGGGCGTAGGCAGAGCAGGCTTACCAGTTCCACACGTCACTCGATCCTTGACTGCTCCTCTTGTGACATGGAAGCTTTCCATGGACGGAGCCCTTCTCATAGGAAGTCCAAAGTACCTGAGGTAAAATCTCACCATGCTTGCTTATAAGGAACATAAGCTTGGTATTAGTCAATTATAAAGGATTTTTCTGAAATGTTTAATTATCCCATATAAACAGATAGTATATTGAAAAGCAATAGGCAATGAGAGGATAAGCTAACAATTTCATGAGTTTTAGGAAAAGGTCTTTATATCTACTTTTACCAAACAACTTGGAATAACACTGAATTACTTAGAAAAAGCATAAATGTTTATTTTTAAAATATTATAATAATTCTGAAATATAATGCTTATGAAACTAACCTTTATAAAATGTGACTCTAGTTTATTCACTTTTACAGTGCTATAATATCAAATTTTATGAAGTCAATGTAATTTATAAATCCATTCTTCTGTTCATTGATATCTTTTTATCTTTTGTATATTTTTCTGCCATTGTGAACAATGTTCTTTCAATGATCTTTAGGATTTATTCTTAGCCACATATGGATATATGCAAAAGAAACATCATACATATGGCATTTTAAAAGAATGAAAAAATAATGTTTTATTAAAATATATACACATGGCACGATTATAAAAATGTACTTTGGAAGCAAAACCACTAAATGTTGGGTAACAATAATTTCTGAAAGAAGATGCATACCTAGATAATTTAAACTATGTGGGTTATGGTTTATTACTAAGAGAATAAAAAAATGTGTATATGCTTTTCTATGGCTAAAATATTTGATGTTACCAAATACTCCATAAAATTGTAAAAATTTGATTTCTCTAAGTGAAAATGTGAAGGGAAAATTAATCTAAACAGAAATACTTCCTTATTTGAGATTTTATAAAACTGACTTACAAAAATATTTTTTTGTTAGGCCATTAGTTACAGTGTTGGGCTGGGTTGACTTAGAAACAAATTCAGTGACCCTCATATATGTATGAGAAATAACTTTATATCAAGAAGTAATTTCATATTAACAGGGCATCCCAGCCCAATCCAACTGATGTCCAAAAGTCTGGTGCTCCCAAGGCTCTGTTAAGCCTCAGGTAGTTACAGGCTGTGGACATAGAAAGGTGAAGTAGGTAGCAGGGAGATTGCGGGACAGTGGGTATTGAGTTCCGTGGATCCAAAGTGAGTGGAAACACAACTTTTGGCCAATAGCTCTCAGGGGTGGGTGACCCACAGAGACCTCCCCTGGAGACAGACGCAGAGTCCCAGCAAGATGAAGGTGAAGGGAAAAAGAGGGGGAGAGAAGTTCCCAGTTTCTCTCCTATAAAAAGCCCACACTCCCAGGAAGGTATCGTCAAACTGCGACCTGACTGAGAGGTTGGACACCCCCCAACATGTTCAAAGAGGGTCAAGCTGACATAAAAACTTACTGCCATAGTTACATATTACCATTTATTAGGAACCTTCTAAAATGGCCATTAATGATTTCCTCTTTCTAGGATTCTCATCCTTGTGTGAACTTCCTTCGAGTGTAGACTGAATCTAGTGACTCATTTCTGAGTAAAGCAAAATTAATCATTGTAATCAAAAGATTATGCTATTGAAAGAAGGAAGCTTCTTCCTGTATGTTCCCTTTTGCCCTGTTTGCTTCTCTGTGATTAGGGCAGCTAACTGACATGTTTTGAACTACCCAATGTCCAGGAATTTGATTCTGGGCAACCGGCAAGGAGGACCAGAGGACTGCCTACAATCATGTAATGAACTTGAAAGTGAATATAACCCATTTAAGCCTTGAGATGCTGCTGTTTTTGCCAAATGTTTCATTACAGCTTGTGAGATACTTTACAGCCAATGACCCAACTAAATCATGATTGAGTTCCTAATCATAAATGATGTGATAATATATATTTATTATTTTACATCATTTATTTTGGGAGGGTTTTTTCCCCCACAACCAGATAACTAATATAGCCATTATGAAAAGAACATAAGCCGGAATATAAAACACCAAAAATATCAATAGCAAGTGAAACAAGTGAAAATTAAATAAATTAATATATATTTTTAAAGGTGATTACAGAGGATTCGCTTGCAGATTTACTTCTCCAAAACGAGATCAACAAAGGCTTTCCCTCACAGGCACCAATCAGTTAGGAATTTGACTCAGAATTTATAGAAAATGGAGAATTGTTAAATGGAGATTATAGAACTTCAGAAGGATCAGCACAAATCTGTGATGTTTATGCTTACGGCTATTCACCCTTTCCCTAAAATATTTTCTGATTTAGAGAAATAGAGCAGAGATACAAATTATTAAAATCAGAATAGAAAAAAACAGACATAATCACTGCCCTTATATAAAGATGCTAATGAATAATATGAATAAATTATGGTGCCCATTAGACAATTTAGATTGTAGTATCTTAAAAATGGAAAAAATATTGAAATTGATGAACATTGTGGAAAATATGTACAAACCAATAAGATTCAAAGAAATTTAAGTGATAAACAAAGTATTCCTACAAGTTTGAATCTCGTGCACAGCTTGCTTCTCTGGTGAAATCTTTTAAAAAGATGTAATACCAAATCCTCACAGACTTTTTTAGAAAATAGAGAGTGGAAAAAATGTCCAATCCATTCCCTAATGTCTGATACTCACGCCAGACAAAGCTATAATACGTAAACAAAAATATAGACTAGTATATCTTTGTATATAGGTTTGAAAATATTTAACAAAGTACTAGTAAATAAAGTACAATGACATATAAAAAGGATCACACACCAAGACCACTTTGAATTCATTCCAGGAATTCAAGGTTGGTGAAGCATCAAAAAATAAATTAATTTAATACACTATAAAAATATATTAACAATCAAATCCTATAATCATTTCAATAGAGGCAGGGAGTAACTTTGACAAGATTCAACATTCAATCATGAATAAACAACAATCATTGAAATGAGATTAGAAGGACACTTCCTTAATCTGATACAGCACATCTCCAAAAATCCTAGTACGGATTATTGCTCAGAGTAAAGAAAACCCAAATCTCACAACTAGATCATTAGGCAAGGCCATGATAAATGAAGAAATGATGTAGTTCCTAAGGATTTCATTCTGCTGTGGTCCATAATCAATGCTCAGTGGGGAAATCCACTGCAAAAGACCTCTCTAAAGTGTTCGAGAATAAGGATGTCACTTTGAAGACTAAGCTATGATCTTATTCAGTGGCCTCATATCGATACATGATAGCTGGTCAATCAATAAAGAAGGCCAAAGAGGAATGGATGCATTTGAATTGTGGTGGTGGCAAAGAAAATTGAAAGCACTTTGAACGCCCAGAACAAACACACCTGTCTTACAGGAATATAGACAGAATGTTCTTTGGAAGCCGGGTGGTGAATGGTGTGACACTTTGTGGTTCTCTTATCTGGAGAGGCTTGTCCCTAAGGAAGAATATCACACGTGGTACAGTGGAGACTAGGTGAAACAGAAGACGACTCAATAAGATGAATTGACAGAACAGCTGTACAAGAGGTTCAAACATACCAACAATTCTCATGAACCAAGATGGCTAGAGCCAGGGAAAAGGTTCTTAACAACAGTGACAATAAATATGATGCTTAATGGTGAAAATATGGATGCATCCTCCCAATATTAGAAACAAGGCTAAAATAGCTGCTCTCATCACTTCTATTAATATTGCAGTGAACATTCTTATCAGAAATATGTAAGTGCGGTTTAATTGTTTCTGCCACATGGTGACAAAATAAAGTGATGCCTCATCCAAGACAAGGACAATTCGGAAAACAAAAACATATGGCCTAAAGAAATGTAAAATGTTCTAAATGTATAAGGCACACAACCACGTATACAGAAAGTCCTGACACATTTCCAAAGGACTTCAATTCCTCAGTTTCTCATTCTTATTCTCCGTAATGGGTCAATGTAACAGTCACCGCGGTGCAAAAACAATATCTGGTATCACAACGGTTAAGTACCCAGTGGTTCTAACACAGGTCAGGGGTTCTAGCCCACCCAGGTGCTCCACAGCAAATGCAGAAGTATGCTTCTTCAGACATTACATCCTTGGAAACTTTGTAGGGCTTTTCTCAAGTGGTAGGGTCTATAGGAGTTGGAACCAAATTGACAGATGATTTAAAATGTTAAGCATGCAACTGTGAAAGGAAAGGTTGGAGTTGAGCCTGCAGCTCCTTGGGAGAAAGACCAGCAACTGACTTCCACAAGACTGCAGCCAAGCCAGCGCTACATGACACCGCTCACAGGTGACACTTAAGGGTCAAAATGACTCAAAGGTAGCTAATAATAATAACAATAGGTCAAATAACTTCCATCAAAAAATGAAACAAAGTACAAACACATAAAATAACTTTAAACGGTTGTTTTCTTTTCATACTCAAAATGGGTGTTATTTCTCAAAATATTCCATTTCCTACCTTCCCATTCACATTACATAACTGCATGTGTCCGCCACAATGACCCTTCTCAGACGCACCTTTCCACTTTCCGAATAAATCAGCTCTCGGATTGTGTGACATTCGTGAATTTGGAGGTATGACCTTCTTCAATCAAATCCAGACCCTCTACAAACTCTATAAACGGACATTTCTCAAGCTGTTTTCGGCTCATTCTCTCCATGCATTCATTGTCCAAATTGTATTGTCGCATTTCTTTAAAAAGACATTGGTGTTAATAACTTTTACGTTTCGTTCTTTTAGCATAGCGGTCAGCTCAGTACTCCAGGCTCACTTAAACTGCTATGTGTTTACTTATTACTTCAGCAAAATAACATGCACCACGTTTGTAAAACAAAGCTTTCAGGTGCTTCCCCATCAGACATCTTGCTGTTGGCAACATTGTCCCCAGTTAACTAAACGGCCCCTATATTTACCCAGCTTCTCAATCCAACAAGGTAGATATGATTCACATTGAGTTATTTAAATTTACATTAACTGACTTCAAATATTATTTTAAAATTCAGTTCTTAGGTCATCCGAGTTATATATAAAGTCCACCTGCCGCTGACACTTACTATATTTAGCAGTGCAGAATAATACTTGCATAATTACAAGTAAAATATTAGAATTCATCCTTAATTTCTTTTTTCTTCATTTCTGCACCCAGATAAGCAATTGATCCTGTATTTTTATCTCTAAAATGCATCAGACTACCATCCGTTATCTAGACCTCTCCTTTGAGTTCTATTACTACTTCCTATCTGATCACTGACATCCTTGTAACATGTGATACTACTTCATTGCAAATTCCAGTTTATTAAGTGACTCTTCAAATGTGATAAAAATTCTCCTTATTAAAAATAGAACCATGACTATGGTCAATCAGTGATTAAACCATGTGATCCTTTTCTATCTCATTTTATGCCACTCTTAACTCTTAAGCCCCCAAAAGCCCCAGACCCCACAAACCTCACACATGTAACTAGGCATGTGTTGTTGGCTCTCACATTTCTCTAATGGACAAGCTCTTTCCTGCTTCCTGGCATTTGTAACAGCTGTGCAGTCTTCCAGGAGCACTCTCTCCACATATTTAAGTAAGGGCTCTTTCTTACTATTTCCACTTAGCTTCAAAATGACATTCTAAACGCAACATTCTAGCTCAGTTCACTGCTTTGCTTCGTACTGTTTCATTTAAACATGTTTTCAATCCAATTGGGTCACAACGATTTTAAAGGATTGTTGTTGCTCGCATTTTGTGCCTTTTCCATCAGAACGGCTAATAAAAAGCAAGGCCCGTGTGCTTCATTGCCACCATTGTATCCGGTAAGTGTAGCATGGATACCTGGCACACAGAGGTGCCTGATACATATGAAGAGGCTTCTAAGGTTTGTGGGGGGAAATGGAATTGAAACATAATAGATTTTTTTTCGCTCACACTCTTTCTTTGATCAACATCTCCTGAAGACTCACAAGGATCACAGAGAAATGGAAACATGTTTGGAAATGAAAGCTGCTTATGTTGAAGCAACTGTTTTTCTGTTCTTCCTGGTCTAACATGGAGCTGTCAGACTTCATCTGACTTTCCCTTCCCTACCACCACATATCACTGACATCAGCTACTCTCATCGATGTGCAGGTTTAATACTGCCTCAAAACATGTACGTGACACTAGGCCAATGAGTATATTTCATTTTAAGCCTGGAATTGTTTCCTAAAATTATTTTTAAAAAGTTAAAACCCCTTGTGCATGTTATCATGCTCAGATACATGCTCTGTGGAGTGTGGCTTATACACGTTTCAATAACTATGTCAAAAAATGGACTTAATCTGTCTGAAATGATTGTTGGTGGCTTCTGTAATATAGTCATAATTAGCACATAAAACGGATTTTGGTGTAGCAATAAAAAGAAATAATGAGGCTATGCTCTGACACCTTAGTGAAATGTCACTCTTTTGATTCCTTCTCCCGAATTTCACTTGTCTGCCAAATCCCATCGTTTTTCTTATTTATCTGTCACTCTCGCTAGAGAGTAGTGGCAACATCTTACAGAATTGCTCATGCTTCCGGCTCCTGGATTTGCTAAACAGACAAGTCATGATAAATTCAAACCGGGTTGGCCTGTCACAACATTCAAAATGAGACCTGAACGAATTTTATAGACAACGGAAATGGGAACCCCTTCCTCTTGTTTGCAGGCCGTGCCTGAAATAGGCAGGTTGCTGAGCTAGGAGCTAAAACCCAATGACCATGTGCACTGCTGCTGTGGTCAAATGGCAGGGCATCGCTCAGCAGGCTCCCTGACGGCAATACAGAGTCTCTCGTGACAGAAAGCCGGGTCTGAATCCATTATGTTAGTGGAAGGGCCTGCCTATCCTCCAGGCCGAACTATTAGGCAGTCCGAAGACACCATCCTGTATTAATGCATCTGCTTTCAAAGTGTGTGTCCTTTGGAATTTTTCTCATTCTTTCTGGTTGAGATACATAAACATCAGAAAATTTCAATAAATAGCTTATAGATTAACTTGAATAAAAGGTCAGTGCTCCTAGAAATGACACAACTCTGAAAATATTCCATTTGGGTATATGAAAAAGAATGCATGTGTACAAGACTGCAGTATCTCTATGGCATTATATAACACTTTGTCTTGAGTTATTCAGAAACCCTGTGTATAAACATTGAGGCTTTTGCCTTGCCTTTCCCCTACACATGAAATGAATTTTATCATTAGGAATCTTTCTAGATTTCTGAATGGAAAAAAACAAACAAACGTGTTAAGTTGTATAGCTATCTCAATCAATTTTCTCTCCACATGCACAGGAGAACAAAACTATGACTGGCTAGGGGAATATTTTGGAAAATCCAATGTAGGAGATGTGTATGTGTGTGCTCTACAGTTTTCCATCTTCTGAAGCTACCTGGTCGGAAACACTGTTGTTGGGGGCCAGTTAGGGCCATCTTTGCTCTTTACACACTTGCTTTTTCAGGAGGAGCGCACTTGACTGAACAATTTCAAACCTTCTAACCTGAGACTTGCCCTACAAACTGTTATGTTAGAGTTAGGAAAGAAGGTTAGTTTTTCAACTGAAATATTAAAAATAAAAGTTAAACTAAATCGCGATATCTGATCTATGATGGGTGTGGTCCCGGGTGCGTTTCGTTTCTTTGGCATAGCATTCTCTTTGTCGCGTGACTTCAGAGAACGGAAAACAGCACGCAGAGTCCATAGAAGCACACCTCTTAGTTTTTGTACAATTAATAAGAGTGTTTAGAAACATTCTTTACAAATAAAAAAATCATTCATTTCATTTCAGGAGCACAGAAACCTGTGGTTCTCACTAAAATATTAACGCCTGAGTTCTAAAAGAAATGAGTAAATGCTAGAAACATTTTTGCTACTTTTCTTTTTTTTTTTAATCGTTTTATGGGGGCTCATACAATTCTTATCGCAATCCAAACATCCATCCATTGTGTCGAGCACATATACACATTTGTTGCCATCCTCATTCTCCAAACATTTTCCTTCTACAAGAGCCCTTAATATCGGCTCCTCACTTAGCCCCTCACTCTCCACTCCCCCTCCCTCATGAGACTTACTTTTTATTTTTAATAAATCTTTTATTTGGGGTTCATACAACTCTTATAACAATCCACACATACATCAGTTGAGCAAAGCACCCTTATACATTCGTTGCCCTTGTCATTCTCAAAATTCGCCTTCCACTTGGGTTCCTGGAATTAGCTCCATTTCCTTTACTTTTATAACAATCCTTGTACTTAAGTTACAGGGAGTATTGTGGTTTTCTTTGCACAACATTGCTATTAGTAGTTATATATTAATATAACTATGTTAATATAAAATATGTCTATAAGTATTAAACATATCTGTATGCTAATATGTAATGTGTTTGACCCCCAAGATCAAATTTATTAAAAAACGGATTAAAAAACAATAATAAGGAAACCTTTTTAAAATGAGGAATTGTTTTATACCTGAATAGGCCTAGAAAAGGGACCTGGGAGCAGAATGGAAGTTAGCGACTAGCTGCATAGTCTCTATCGTTACAAAAGTATAACTTTGTTCTCTCCCTATTTGTTCAAACAAAAAAACCTGAGTGGTCACATGTCTACTTGACAGCCTCCATTTGATGACATGTTAACTGATCCCATTTCACACAGAATTCTTTACGAGAATATTATTGCACTCCCATAAAAGCAGCATGTCACAAAGCTAAAAATATGCTCTTTCTGAATTTCCCCACTAATAATGGGTTGTTACTTCTCTCTGTATCTTTTGTTTTTCATTTTTAATTGCTGGGTTGACTTTGCAATTAATGGATATGCAATGATTAAAGAGTAAAACTCATGGGGTATTGCAATCAGAAAGTGTTTAAGTCACTCATGCATTGTAGTTTTCTAGTCTATGAATAGTATAACATATCCCTACCTGTCTTTGGAGCACAGAGTGAGAAGCGAGGCTGATAAAACTAGATGCTAATCAAGGTGCAGAATAGTATACTTCATATAAATGAGAAACCACCACAGATAGTGATAATTACCTGCCTGAATTTTACTGGGCAATTTGGAGAAAGAAGTCTCCCTAGTCATACAATTAATGAGACCGCTGCATTTAAAGCCATAGCTATGCACATATGCAAATGTAAACTTATTTTACAATTAGTAGTTCATATATAATGGGAAGGCAACAATGATCTCAGTACATATAAATTTGAGGTAGAATAGTAGAAATTTATACCAGAACAGAAAAGAAGCTATTGTTTAGCTCCTCTTTTAGAAAGAGAAATCAAAATCAATGGTAGATATATAGAGGTGCTTGCTTAAAATTATGCTTAATTTACTATGATAGCATTCTGCACCAATATGATTTTGTAGAATGTATCCAGTTATTTTCATGTAATGACCGTATTAACATTAAATGTTGTAGCTAACAGAAAGCTGATATCCTTACCGACTTTAGCAATGGTCACTCATTTACAGAAACAGGTCACCAGTGAGGTAGACAATCAATAAAGCCTGCCGTCACATTGCTTCAAAATCCTCAAATGCAGAAAATTTTGTGATTTCTAAATTATTTGGCAAAATTTCTAATCATCCTTCAAGACATTCCTTGAGGTATTACATTCCCTGGAAGCTTCTCTCAGCCCTCTCCGACAGAGCGAGTTTCCGGGACTCCTGTGTAAATGTGTTTCTCCTTTCTAATGCCTGGAATGGTGGCAGGAGGTGTCTTGGTAGCAGCAACAATGATAACATTGTTGAGTAGCTAATATAATATTTTCTTATATTAGCTGATTTAAACTACATAAATACACTGTGTAGTATGTTTCACCCTAGTCTATACTCCAAAATTTAGGGTACAATTAAAATGCAGACCTATCTTTCCCAGAGCCATATATTTTAAATGTTTGATTATATATAGTTTCTTAGACTATATTGATCTTTTGAAGTGCTGTCTGAGCTTTTTAAGGGTATAAAATATACTCCCTGTTTATCTTTGCTCTTTAAATATGTAGCGTAAAACGGGGGATGGGGTGGTTCTAGTTAGTTATCATGGCCCTTACTTCAAGATAGCTGTATTAAATGGGAAAATGAACGGTACCTTATTCTCCAGCTTTTATGCTTAACACGTGGGACTTCCCATGTAAGTGCACATAATGTCTTTAATAAATAGCCATTGATTTGAAGAATAGAAGGGTGATTAAGATGCCCAAGTTGAGAGTCACCACATATCTGGAGCACAGAGAATGGTACACCAACATCCCCCTTTTGTGGATGCTCTCTGGTGGCTCCTTCATGACACCCCTTGGAAATGACCTTATCACTTATTCTTTATTACAAAATACTGTATGATTACTTTAATAATAGTAGAAAATATCAAGAAACCTGTTTATAAATAGTAAGGTTTCCATTAATGTAAGGTTTCCATTAATGTAGCTTTTAAACATGTCATTGTTTTTGTAGATTCTGCCTCATGGTGATCTGAGCTGTGTCAGAGTAGATCTGAGCTCCATAATGCTCACCACCTGTTTTTTTTTAATTAGATGGCCAGGCCGTCCTTCAAAGGAACCTGTGAGTAGAATTAAACTTCCATCCTTTTGGTTAGCAGCTAAGCACATCTGTTTGAATTAACCAGAAAGAGTTTAGTCTTAAAATATACTTCTCAAATAATTGTCTTGATTAGACTCACCTGTTTAATATGGTGGTCTTTAGCCCCTAGGATAAGGGACAGATTATATCTCTTGAGATTCTTTGGAGTAAGTCAACAATTACATGGCATAAAGTATTCTCAAAGGGGTATGCAAACATATATCCAAATATTTCTAAATTTCCTATTTCCATTTTAATATACTGTAAACTACATAGAAAAATTTAATTTGGTTCACAGAGCTGAAATTTAACTAAGAGAGAACTTCCCTCGGCAAGGCACCAATGTCAGATTCAGAATTCTCAGACTCAAGTTCTTCCAGAACTTTTTTTTTTGGTAGAGAATTCAATAATAAATGCACATTTAAATATTTGTACATTGATTCACATATATTTTTAATCAATAAAAGTTAATGAGTTTTTGATAAGCAATCTGAGTTTATTTGATTTCTTTGCCTTCTTTATTTTGTTATTTTACAGTTTTCAGGCATGAAAATTGGACTTGTTGAAAATAGCTCTTGTGGGATCAGTCCTTTTCATAAGACCTAGTGGTACAGAGTTTCATTCCACTAGAATAACTGGTCCTTTGGGGTTCTCTAGAAAGAAGCATGGTTTTAAGACGAGCTCTTGAGTCTGATGAAGTGAAACAATCAGCCAATACTACACCAGGAATACGATAAAACTATTATATCGGAACTGTCGTTTAGATAAAGAAATGGCAAGCAGATAAGGCTGTTGAGGTCAATGTAGGACTGCAAAGCTGTCTTGCTCCTCTTGCTCTTCCTTCCTCTCCCTGTCTTTGCATGTCATCTCACAATGGTTTTCCACGGTAATTGCAATTGTCCTAGTTTTTAGAATATAACTGAGCTTAGCAAAATTCCATGACTTTCCACGCATCATTAAGTAATTAAGAGATAGAAATGAACAAAAGCGGCCATCTTTCCATCCCTCAGTCAGACGCGGCCCGGAGACACTTCTGGAAGATCCATCATGATGGCCGCCCAAGGAGAACCCCAAGTCCAGTTCAAACTCGGACTGGTGGGTGATGGTGGTACTGGAAAAACGACATCTGTGAAACGTCACCTGCCTGGTGAATTGAGAAGAAGTATGTAGCTACCTTAGGTGTTGAGGTCCATCCCCTTGTGTTCCATACTAACAGAGGACCTATCAAATTCAACGTGTGAGATACAGCTGGTCAAGAAAAATTTGGAGGACTGAGAGATGGCTATTATATTCAAGCCCAGTGCGTCATTATAATGTTCGACGTAACCTCAAGGGTTACTTACAAGAATGTGCCTAACTGGCATAGGGATCTGGTTCGAGTGTGTGAAAACATACCCACCGTGCTGTGTGGCCACAAAGTGGATATTAAGGACAGGAAAGTTAAGGCAAAATCCATTGTCTTCCACCGAAAGAAGAACCTTCAGTACTATGACATTTCTGCCAAAAGCAACTACAACTTTGAAAAGCCCTTCCTTTGGCTTGCTAGAAAACTCATTGGGTATCCTGACTTGGAGTTTGTTGCCATGCCTGCTCTGGCCCCACCAGAGGTTGTTATGGACCCAGCTTTGGCAGCCCAGTATGAGCATGATTTAGAGGTTGCGCAGCCAACCGCTCTCCCGAATGAAGATGATGGCCTGTGAGAGAACGAAGCTGGAGCCCAGCGTCAGAAGTCTAGTTTTATAGGCAACTGTCCTGTGACGTCAGTGGTGCCGCGTGTTTGCCACCCTTATTGCATAGCTAAGCAGAATGTGCTCATCTTTGGGATGCTGAAGGAGATGAATGGGCTTTGGAGTGAGTGTGGCAGTTAAAAACCTTTTCTTTCTTTCTGTTTTTTTGAACCCACATATCTAGCTGTTTGGGAACGCATTTTTCTTTCTTGAAATTCAACTACAAGACTGCTACAGTCACATCACAATAATCAGTGGTGATGTTTTGTTTGTTAACTGTCATTCCCATTCCTTTTCGTTAGAATAAAGTTGTATTTCAAATATCTAAAAAAAAAAAGAAATGAACAAAAGCACTTCATTCACGGTTTCTATTACAACATAATCCTTTCCTATTTATTTTATGCATTTGGTAATTAATGGTCTCTATGAATGTGTTTGACATTAGATACAAGCTCTCTGTTCTTGAAATTAATCTCTACTTTTCTTTTTAAAACTCCATTTTTAACAGAAACTTCAGTGTGTCTGTTAAATAAGAATATTATATATTCTACTTAAACCAGAGGTGAGAAAATTTGCGTTAAATCTACTTCACTTTTGTTTGTAATAGCTCTTTATTTATCTTTCAAGTTTTAATCATGACATCTGCTTTCCATAGTTCTCATCAATATTGTCAATAGTTTTGACATTTGGTTAAAAAAAAAAGAAAATTATCCTTTCAAAAATATTAGGATTTAAGAGCCCCTAAATAATGATATTAAAATTTAATTAAGGAATAGAGAAAATATTCTTGAATCGGTAAAGAACATCTTTATACCCTTATATTAGTTTAAAGTTTCAATCTTCTGAAAATATCTTTCATTAAATTATAAAAAGCTTAAAGCCTAACACTAATATATCTTTCTGCTGAATATGTTTGACGAAGTGGTTTTATTGAGGACCATGGAAGTGACAAAGAATAAATGTATACTTATAGCTACAATTACTGACCATATTAATACTAACGTTTTGCTTAATATTCAACTCAGGAAGTAAACTAGTTATCATAAAAATTAAAATCATAAAAGACCAGAAAAATCAAGTAGTTCACTAACTTCTGTTATATATCTTGAGTAGGAATTCCAAATACTGTTGCAAGAAAAGATTAAGACTTTGCTTTTGTGTGTAACTGACAATAATAAGTCAATGAGACAGTTGAGAAGTATTAAATATATTACAAACTCGTTTCAGTCTACATCTTAAGTGACTGATTCCTAGAAATAGTTAACAAAGTTATCCAGAAACTATGCCTAGTAAATGAAAATAATGGAAATTTAAAATAAAACTGAAATCCATACAAAAGGAAATTAAAAGTAAATTACATTTTCTGAGCATTTTACTACCAGGACTAATCTTTATTTAATGGCAACTTCTTATGAATTCTATTTGGGAACATTCCTGACTATATATATAAAGGCTAAAATACATGAAATATACATATTAAATGGATAAAAAGTAGTTTTCAACTAAGCAGCCCTTTATTTTAATTATTTTCTGAGCTATTTGATTTCTAAGAGTATTGCATTTTTTAAAAGTTTTTTTCAGTTAATCTTTTGTAGGAAAGATTGAGCTAGAATGCCTTAGAATAAGTGGAAATTTTTTTTTCTTCTTTTGAAAATTTTATATAAAGCACCAAAAGAAACATGTGTAGCCAAGCACAAAAGGACAAGTACAACATGAGTCCGCTGAGGTAAGCTTTAAAAAACAAAAGGCAAAGGGGGCATTGGGGAAAAGCTAGATGAAAAATCTGGAGGAGAAAACAACTGGACCAACAGTTCCATGGATCTTGGGAGAGGGGAGGGTGGGGGGAAAGGAAGTGGTGTTAACAAACCCAGGGACAAGGGAACAAGTAATCAAAATCAGTGGTGAGGAGGGTGTAGGAGGCCTGGTAGGGCATGATCAAGGGTAATGTAACCAAGAGGAATTACTGAAACCCAAATGAAGACTGAGCATTATACTAGGACAAGAGGAAAGTCAAAGGAAATAGAGGAAAGAGCTAGGAGGAAAAGGGCATTTACAGAGGTTTAAGTAAAGGCATGTAGATATGTTAATATATTTATATATGAGGATGGGGAAATAGATCTATGTGCATATATGTATAGGTTTAATATTAAGGTAGCAGATGTACATTGGGCCTCCACTAAAGTACTCCCTCAATGCAAGAATACTTTGTTCTATTAAACTGGCATTCTATGATGCTCATCTTCCCAACACAATTGCTGAAAATGTGGTGAAGAAAGCTGATGGTGCCTGGCTATCAAAAGATATAGCGTGTGGGGCCTTAAAGGTTTGAAGCTAAACAAGTGGCCAACTAGCTCAGAAGCAACAAAGCCCACATAGAAGAAGCACACAGTATGATCGTGACGTGTCAAAGGGTTCAGGTATCAGGCATCATCAGAACAGAAAAAAATCATATCATTGCAAATGAGGGGGAGTGTGGAACGGAGACTCAAAGAAAATCTGTAGGCAAATGGACATCCCCTTACAGAAGGGTCACAGGGAGGAGACAAGCCAGTGAGGGTGCAGTATAGCGATGATGATACATACAACTTTCCTCTAGTTTCTAAATGCTTCCACCACCACCAAATGATCCCAATTCTACCTTACAAATCTGGCTAGACCAGAGGATGTACAGTGGTACAGATATGAACTAGAAACACGGGGAATCCAGGGCAGATGATCCCTTCAGGACCAGTGGTGAGAGTGGCAATACCAGGAGGGTAGAGGGAGGGTAGGGTAGAAAGGGGGAACCGATTATAAGAATCAACATGTGTCCTCCACCCTGGGAAACTGACAACAGAAAAGTGGGTGAAGGGAGACGTTGGACAGTGTAAGACACAACAAAATAATAATTTATAAATTATCAAGGCTTCATGAGGGAAGAGAAAGGGGGGAGGGGGAGAAGGGAGGGAGGGGAAAATGAGGAGCTGATGCCACAGGCTTAAGTGGAGAGCAAATGTTTTGAGAATGATGAGGGCAATGAATGTACAAATGTGCTTGACACAATTTATGTATGTATGGATTGTGATAGGAGTTGTATGAGCCCCTAATAAAATGATTTTTTTAAAGAACCATGTGTAGCACAGTAATTTCTCATTAAATATATTATTAGGGAAGTAATATGCTGTTGTAGAAGAAGTAATGACAAATCAAGTAGACTTAAGTATCTCTGTCTCCATATCTATCTCTCTAACCTAAGGAGGTAACCCCTAACTACTCTAATGCGATATGATCAAGACTTGGTTTACAATTTATGTAACCGTCACACAATCTAAAATGCAGAACTAATTATTCTCATTTATTATTCCAAAAAATCATGATCAGATATTTTGATCCTTTGGGAACAAGCAGTATTGAGCACTGATGACAGAGTGGGTTACATGTTGCGATTCTAACTCCAAGGTCTGCAGTTTGAATCCACCAAAAACTCCTGACGAGAAAACTGAGACATTCCACTCCTGTGAACAGTGACACCCTGGGAAGCCTGCAGGGGCAGTTAGTTCTCTGTCCTCGAGGGTCCGAGAGTCACAATCTCCTCCAAGGCAGGGAGCGAGAAAGGGAGAGCAGGAGTGAGGGAAAGAGTGATGCCTAAAATCGAACGAATACTCACTTCTACAGTTGATATTCTTGCAACTGTCTCACACTGCTTACTTAGTTTAGATTTTCTCCGACCCTACCAGATGCACTGTAATAGAGAGGGATAGCAGAATATTCTTTAAAAGGAGGGAAAATGCCATTACAGTACAACTAAAAGATGGCCAACATCTTAGAGAAATAAATGGCATTTTTATTATTTTAAAATATTCTTTCAATAACCTATTAATCAATTTTATAATATTTATTGGTAAGAGCTGGTTACCTGTATTAATATTGCCTTCAAGAATCATATAATTAATGCATGCGTATAGCATAATGAATGCTATTTCAACATTTCTAGTTTTATAGTAAACATGAGTATTTTTGGATGCATTTTTCAGGTTTTGTTCAGCTAAGTATTTTTATACAGATAATCCTCATGATTATTACTATTACTTAGTAGTGGAAAGGAATTCTTTCCAAAGAGTATACAGGGATGTAGAATTAGTGAAGAAACTTAAAACAAAATTTTAAGTGATGCAAAATTAAAAGAATCTTGTGAAACATTTGCTATTGGTAAATAGGCAGGGATTCAATATATATGGGAAGAGAATAGCTGTCAAAAAGTTCAGTATATTCTTAGAACCATTAAAGAACTATTTTCAATGAGTTGATTTTGCCATGCTGACTAAGCTGGATACAGTAAAAACAAACATAGGGACAAAAATCAGACTGCATAGTTGATATCATGTTACAGAATCATATTAATCCATTGAGATTATTTTAAGATAAGATAGAAACAGTCACATGTTTTCTTTTCCACTGTGTTTTAAAACAGCGGAAATAACTTATTTTAAAAACCTAGTCAAATATGTCGCTTATAAATACTCTTCTTTGATGCATCTGAAATGAGATTCAAATGCCCTAAGGGTCAGTGTAGATGATAGGATGTTAACCTGTCACAGTAATGGTGACACAGTGATGGTAACCATAGTTTACTTCCCTGGAGAATGACAGTGGTCATGGCCGCAGTGGTCTAGTGCTCCAGTAGTACTTCACTGCTATTGTAAAGTAACCTAGCATAGTCTTATCAATATGTATCTCTCAGAAATAGAGACAAAAATAAGGTGTGCATTGCCTTCAATTAGTATAAGTTTATGTATGTGATATAGATTTTATGTAATTTAAAAAACGTGTTGAAACAGAAATTTGGTTAAAGGATGTCAAAAAGGTTATTTTTAAAATGTAATTTAGTAATGCTTTCCAAGCCTTTTACAAAAAAATTAATAAAGTGATGCAATGATTACTAGAAACACATTAATACCATTTTGTTAAAAAAGTAAAAAAATGCTAAGTTAATATGAAGGGGCTTCAAAATTTTTGTGTAAAAACTCCATCTCTTAACTTCCTTTTTCCATGAAGAGAAATTTTTGAAGCTTCTTTGTATACAGTTGGACATTTACCATCAATTTATCTATGTCTTTTTTAGCAATCTTTTGAAGCTTTTAACCACTTTTATATTTTAAAAATTATTGGTAGATTTATGTAAGATTCAATGAAACCTCAGAGATATTGAACACAAGCATCTCTAATGAGTATATTTGCCCATAGAAACTTTCAATATTGCAACATGGGGTCTGAAACATCTCTTCAGTTCTTTCGGTTTAGAGATGCTAATGTTCTTCCGGTTTCATGCTCTAACTTCAGGCCGCTGCACATTTCATGTGATATTTTACTGTGTCTTCTTGAGCTTCCCTTTGAAGTTGTCCATTCATATTTTGACACAATTTCCCCCACTTGCTTTCGCTACTCTACCATTAAGAGCAAATTTCAGAGTCTTTTTTCCATTTGCGTCTCTTCTCTCTTTCCTGTCTTTTTAATGAGTACTTTATTTCCTCACAGGTGATTTTCTTAATGTCTTTCAACAGCTCCTCAGGTCTTATATACTCAGTGTCATATTTTGGCTTTCATAGATTTTTAAAATTTTCTTCAGCTTTAGCCTGTACTTATATATGAAGAACTGTTATTTCTAAGTCTGCTGTTGTCCTGGCTTTAGCTACTAATATTGAGCTTCTTCATCATCTCGTCCCACAAATATACTCAGTTTAATTTCTGGAGCAGACCACGTGTGTAGTCAGTCACCTTTTATGGTGGTGGGAAAGCAATTTGCTATCCAGAAGAATGCAGCAGCGGAATTGGAGGAAGGCTTATGAGCAGACTGCAACAAGCACGCTTGCTGAAAGTGAATGTAAAGAAAACCAAAGTCCTCCCAACTGGATCAATAGGTAACATCATGCTAAATGGAAAAAGACTGATGTTGTCAAGGATGTCACCCGGCTTGGATCCACCATCAGTTTCATGGGAGCAGCACGGCAGTGAGTGAATCTGCTGCACGAGACCCCTGGAAAGGGTTGAAAAACAAGCACATCGCCGTGTGGGCTAACGTGAGCCTGAGTCCAGCCAAGGTATTTTCAACTGCCTCATGTGAAAGTTGGACAATCAATAAGGAAGGTTGGGGAAGACTGAGGCATATGAATTCTGGTGCTGATTGAGAACTCTGAAAGGACTATGGACTGCCAAAAGAAGAAACACATCTTTCTCCGAGAAAGCAAGGGCGGTGAGATTTTGTCTCCTGCACTTTGGATGTGTCGAGCTAGACCAATGGCTGGAGAAGGGCATCATGCTTAGCACAGTTAGGGGGCAGCACACAAGAGGAGCCCCTCAGTGAGGTGGAAGGACACAGTGCTGCAACGGGGGCTCACACACGGAACAACTGTGATTAGGTGCGGAACGGGCACTTTGGATTCCTGTTGGGCGCGGGGTCATCAGGAGTCAGAATCGACTCAAAGGCAACTGGCAAACACAATGAGTACATAAAATACACATGAAGTAAATTTTTAACCAGATGGTCACTTCTAATTGTAAAATAAGCAGAAAAGTTAACTTGAGCAAATTCTTATTCTTAGCTTAATCCTGCAATAATTATAGTTATTTATCTTTAAAATAGTTATGTATTAGTATGTCATATATGTATAATGTGTAATAATATATGTAATAATACTATGTCATGGTATTACATAGTATTATTATTTAGATTTGACCAAGCATTTTGATGAAATTAAAGCAAGAAATTCTTATTGTTTTTGATGGTAGTTGCTTAGGCAGAACGTGTACAGATTCCTGTTATAAAAATGGATTGGTTTCACTCGTGTCACTCTCACTATCATCGAGTTGATGTCAACTAATAGTGACCCTGTAGAAAGGGGCAGAGCTGCCCCTGCGAGTCTCCAAAACGGTGACTGTGTATCCTTTCTCCCAAGGAGAGGCTGGTGGATTCCAACTGCTCACCTTTCGGATCGTAGCCCAAAGCTTAACCACTCGGCCACCAGGGATCCCTTAGTCTCACTAATAGTCTGCATTAATTTATACATTTTTATCAGAAATGGTTAGTTGAAACAGAATGGTGGTGTGCATAGAAAACCCTAGAAAAGATTTCCTCCATTCCTTTATTTCACAAGAACTGCTGGCCTAAGTTCATACAAATAATGGAATATTTGAAAGATGTCTAGTTCCGGATTTTCAATAAGATGCTACATTGATATTGAGCAGCTTGTAAGAGGACAATCGTGTATTATGGCAAAATACAACATAATAAGCATTCAGGAAGCTTTTGAATAATCAAAGAAGAGACTAAATGGCGGCAGTCTCTCCATTCGCTGCATTCTGAACTATTCGCTAATAATTCCGATCTATTTGCAAAGAACAGAAAAGGTGAAACTGTCACTCAGCGTTTCAGAAGAACACGTTACATGTCTAAGAAATGAACAAGAAAGAAGTAAAATATGACTGACGGAGAGTGGCTTTGCTCAAAAAGTGCCACCAATTCTTCACAGGCACACATAATCTGGGCAGCGGTGAATGCCGGTGCGGCTGCTGCTGCTGTCGGTGGACGCTGCCCAGGCCTCACCATCTGCACCCTCACCGCTGTGTGTGTTCAGACCACTGCGTCTTCATCGATGCGGGAGTTCCTTCCTTTAAAGTGAGTTCTGGTTATATTTCTTCCGAGACTGCTTTACTCATTTTGTCCACAGTATAGTCAATGGCTTGCACCCAAATTATAAGATAAATGCATCGATTTTTATTGTTTTCCATTTCATTGTCCAGTTTTTGTGTGCATATGAGGTCATTGAAAATACCATGGCTTATGTTAGGTGAATGGCAGCCATCAAAGTGCCATTGTTGCTTTTAAAATTTTACAGATTTTTTTATGCAGCTGTGACCGATACAATAGGGCATTTGATTTCTTGACTACTTTCTACATGGACTTTGATTGTTGATCTAAGTAGCATTACATCATTGACAATTTCAAGCCCCCTTGCCCTGTCATGATGTTTATTGTTCTAGTTGTGAGTATTGATGTTCTTCATCTTCAGGTCTAATCCATACTTATGGCTACATAAATGCTGACCTTAATCAGTAAGTATTTCAAGTGCTCTTCATTTGGGGCAAGCAATGTTTGGCTCTCTGCATAGTAATGAGACATTCACCAACCCTGACGCTGCATTAGTCTTCATATGGTCCAGCAAGCTGATATAAAAAGGGGAAATTATACAATCCTGAGACCCCACTTTTTTCAACATCTCTCTTGATCCTCATATAACTTCTGCTTAAGTGCAATGAAGTGTTTTTGGAATTTCAAGTCTGTGTAATGTTCAGAATCAAAGAAACTAAAGCATTGAAATGATCTAAATGCGATTACACATTTAGAACAAACATCAGACTGGTAGCTTCGTGGGCAGCCTGTTGGGCTGCTAACTTCAGGTCAACAGTTCGAAGCCACCAGCAGCTCAGCGGAGGAAAGTTGAGGCTGTCTACTCTGTACAGATTTAAACCAAACCTCCTGCTCACTGCCATCGGGGCGATCGTCTCATCGTGACCTGAGAGGACGGGGTGCAATTGCCCCTGTGGGGTTCCCATAGTGCACATTTTTTCAGAGGTATAAAGCCTCATCGTTTTCCCTTGAAGCACCTGAGAGTTTTAAAAAGCTGTTTGGTTAGCAGCCCAACTTCACCAGCACTGCAATTCGAATGCCACCCGGGCTCCTGTTCTCAAGATTTACAGTCTTTAAAACACAGAACGGTATCCCTATTCTGTCCTATAGGGTAGCCGTGAATCAAATTTACTCGGTAGCAGTGTATCCATTTGAACTACGGCTCCTCAATCAGTGTCTCATACTGTGGTGGCTCACATGTGGAAATGACACTGGAAGCTATGTTTTTAGGTACAATCAAGTAAGTTGTGACTCTCCCTCTATACACCCACACACAAATGAAACGGCCCACTTCAGTATAGTTCTCACAATGTTATGTTTGTACCTATTGCTAAGGCCACTTTGTTAATCTGTTCCCTCACCGGTCTTCCTCTTCTTGGCTGCCTTTCCACTGTAGAAACATGGTGTCCTCCTCCAGGACTGGTCTCTCCTTCCTCACTTCCAAGGAGAATTTCTGGCTCTCTTTCTTCCAAGATACATTTGTTTGTTCCTCTAGCAGTCCATGGAACTTTCAAGATTCTTTACTAGTACCATCATGCAGATGCATCCATTCTTCTTAAACATTCCTTATCCAATGTGTAATTTTCACATGCATAAGAAGCTAATTAAAATACCATGTTTCAAATTCTGTTAAGTCACCAAGGTGACTACGTTTCTGCCAATTTCCAGAGTAAAATAGACTAGTAAAAAGACATGAAATATTTCCATAAATTAACCAAAGAAATCATTTGGATCACAATAGAATGTTATCTAATATAGTGCTGGAAGGTAAATTCTCCAAGTTAGGAGGCTCTCAAAAATATACAGTAGCTGTTATAATGAGCCTGAGTACACTAATAATGATGAAAATGACACAGGGCTGAATAACTCTGTGCTGTACACAAGAGCACCAGAAGTGGAGGACTTTATTTTGGAAACAAATAAGCAAACAAAAACTAAGACCCTAAACAGTAAGCTACTTTGTCAATTCATAAATTGTCATATTTTTAGACAAAGAAAAGCATAGTCCAACATCTCAATTTTATTTGAATATTCCAGTTACTACAGGAAGTCCCTTGATTCTGCTGTGCTGGTAGACACTCTCTCTGATGGCACTGGTGACGTCTTTAGTTGTAAAAGTGAACTACTAAGAACCTGCCAAACATAAATCACAGAATTATTTGTTGAATAAATATTGAATTAGCTTATATAATATTGTATATTATATAACATATATTATACAATATGATATAATATCATATACAATATTTTATAAGGTAGCATTTTACTCCCACAGTGGTCTCTATTCAAAGTTGTTTCTTTTTCTATACACTTCTGTCTCATTGGAACACTGCTGTATGCTAACAGAGGGTGGGGGGAGTGAAGAAATGCTTACCTTTCTACTCAGAGTTTTCCAATTCAAATACACTTCCTCCTCTCATTTAAATTTAAAAGTGCTTTGCTCTATTTTTCCCAAAAGATATATGGACATATTCTGTCCATCCTTTGTCTGGATGCCTCCGCTAAAGAAACTCATACATTTAGTGTTGAAAGAATATTGTTTGACATTGCTATAATTTGGGATGAGACTCACAGATTTAATACAGAGAAAATTATTTTAAATATTCTGAGGTCATGAAAGGACATAAATGTGAGAAAGGATGAAGCTAAAAATTTAAGGATATGTTCTGAGATAAAAGAGTTGAACATTTCTTTCAGGTGTTATTCAGTAATAAGCATGTTTTTCTTATGTACTGCTGTACATTCACTACTGAGGTATTCACTTCTTTGGATAGAAGTATATTAAAGAAAGGCATTTGGTGGTTCTGCCCTTTGGAGTTTATAACAAAAATAAAATTTATAAGCATGCATCATTTGATAAGATAGCTCTAAATGTACAGAAACCACAAAGGCAGGTCTATAGGTCTTCATCTATTGTTACATAATCCTTTCTCCACAATTCTGAATTCAAAAACTCTGGAGAAAGAAAAATTTTTTATAACCTAATTATAAGCAAATCCTGACATGACCTGAACTTTTGGTGTCAAACCCTGTTCTTAACCATGAGGTTATTTATAAAGGCCACTGGTCTCCCTTCAAGTTTGTCATAACTCACAGTATAGATAGAACGACAGAATAAGAATGTGTATGATCATGGGTCAGTATCCCAGTTCTCCTAGTGATATCATAGAAATATATATTCACCAAAACTTTTTAAATGTGGAGGGGGGGGGAAGCTGAATCCTAAAGTGGCCTCAATGCTTCACAGAATATATTGGGGATATGCAACACAAAGAGTCAGGTAACCACAACTGTATTTTTGAGTGAGAGGGTTTCTTCATTGTTATAATTCCCAGGAGAGGAGGTTTATAAGTGTGCCTAAGCAGTTAACAAGGCAGAGGGAATGGACCGTGAAGAGTAAGAAGGGTTTAGAAATTGGATCGAACCTAAGACAACAGGATACAATAGAAAACACAACAGGAGTACCTAGTAAACACAGATTCTTCAAGCAGCCTGGGATGACAAATCCAGCTCCAATGTAGACTGAAGGTGGTGGGGACTAGAGATTAAGAAATGGGGGTGGTGTAGAATTGCTCCCCTCAGAGAATGTTCAATTAATTTCATCATCAAAAAAGAAAGGAACTTTATTAGAAAATAAACAGGGAGCTATTGAGAAATTTCTACTGGCAATGATCAAACTTAGTCACTAACCGTTACCGCTGAATTTCAGGAAGACCATTCTGGCAATGTTATGGGGAGAGCCAGGTCCCTGGAGCAGTGGATCCTGCTTAGGGGCAGGGAGGCACAGTGCAAGGAGGAAGGCCCTCCCTCAGCAAGATGGGCTGACGCAGTGGCTGCCGCAATGGACTCGACAGAAAATCAATTGTGGGGAAGGCCAGGGCGCTGTGTCGGGACAGACTCAATGGCATCTAACAACAGCACGTTGGCAGCAGGAGCTCTGGTTGCTCCGTGCTTAAACTCAGCACGTAGCGTAAAGGTGGGCAGGTGAACCTGATGATCACCTCTGGTCAAGATGACAGCCCAGGGGACCCTGGGTGGCCGTGCTATCTATCACATGGTGTCGCTGTGAGCAGAGAGTCCGGGGCTCTGGCGGCGCAGTGAGCTACATTTCGGGGCTATTCCGGGCTCTGGAGAAAGACAGGCCTTTATGCTCCCTTGAAGTTTGACAGCCTCGGAAAACCACAGGGCCGGTGCTCCTCTGTCTGTAGGGTCACCAGACAGAGAAATCGATTTGATGGCAGTGAGGGTTTATGAGTTAGAACTGACTGGATGGAGCACACAACAAAATCTGGCAGCGATCTGCGCAAGTCAGGGCTCACTCACAGTCCGGCATTTGTTTTTCTTGGTGTCTTGGTTTTCAGGCCTGTTCCTGGAGTTATTAGGGTGTTGGTTCAGAAAACTGCACTGGATAGACCACATCAACTCTAGTTTTTTAGATATGGTATTCCACTATATTTTAGCTATTCAGTAATACTAACTTATTAATTCACCAGCCTAGTTTTGAGGAGAATTCGGACTCACACAGTATCAGATACGACAAACAAGGTAAGTGCTATTTGAAAAAGAAATAGGTATTAAGGAACTTCCAAGGGAAAGTGTATTTGCAAGCATGGTGGCTAGTTGGTTGCAAATTGAGCTATCAATCATGAGGTCAGTGGTTCGACCCACCAGTCACTGTGCAGCCTTTAACAGAATTGAAAGTTTGGAAACCCAAAGTGACAGCTCTTGTCCTGTAGGGGCCCTGTGAGTCAGGATCAATTAGATGGCGGGAGGTTTTTCCTTGGGGGGGTGCGGGGGGGGCTGTGCAATATGCACAGTCTCCACGCTGGATACCACAAAGCCAGCACACCGCTTGAGGAGGGTGGGAAATTGAAAAGGCACACAAATGGAAGGTGTGAGGGCAACTGAGTGTTGAAATGTAAGAGTTCTTAGAAATTTCCATAAGTATTTATAAGATCTAAATTTTCCTTCTTCAATTTAGACAGTACACATCACATTTCAGAACACAAATGCAGAACCTATTTTAATATACAGAAGCCAAAGGATATGTTATGTTAAATGTTTCTGAGGTGAAGTTGACTCTATGCTATTTTATAAGAAAAAAAACCTAACTGTGTCACCTTATAACAAGACTGGAACATTTTAATTTTAATAAAAATGTTTGTACTCAAACAGGCCAATTTGGATTTCAGAACATTTGAATCTCTATTTATTGTATGGGACTCCCTACCAGTCAGTCAATTATGACTGAGAGCGACCCTCTTGGACAGAGTGGAAGGTCTCCTGTGGGTTCTGCGGCTGTAAACCTTTATGGAAGCAGAAAGCCTCCTCTTTCTTTGCAGAGCGGCAGGTGGACATGAAGAGCTGACCTTGTGGTTAGCAGTCATATATCTGACCCACTAAACCATCAGGACTCCTTTTATATTGTATAGTAACTTGTCTTTCTGGCCCCATTTTAAGATAGCAAATGGGACATCTCTGCTATTTAGTTATTAATACAGGTAAAGTGATACTTAGGGGGAAATTCTAATTTCATGTACTTTGCCCTGTTCAAATATCTCTTTGGATCAAAGATACCATGACTTAAATAAAACTTGACCTAAATAATTAGTGCAATATAAACTACTTTATTTTTTAAATTAATTTTTTAAAAACTACTCTAAATAAAGCTAGCATGCACTTCCCTGATTTCAGAATACCAAATCTACATTAAAATCGCCCGATTTTTTATGAGCAAGCAGAGGGAAGAGTGGTACATGGCATACGTTCTGTGTCTCAAATACAGAAGATGACAGGGGAAAACTGGTGCTAGTTTTTAATCAGCAGGTCAAATATGGCCAGTAACAAGGCTAACCCCTGAGGCACCAAAATGTGAGTTGGCTGGTAATAATCATTAATGTCAAAAAGGTTGGCTATGAGGTTTTAAACAAGAATCAGGTGGGAGGTAAGGAATGGATGAGAATGAGATAACCGAAGAACCAAAAACAGAAACTCACCGCCATGAATCAGTTCCAACTAATGGACACCCTCGAGACCAGAGGAACGTCCTCTGTGGGCTTCTGCGAGTGCATATCTTTCTGAGCTTAGATGCCTCATCTTTCCCTGTGACGCTGCCATGGTTTCAGACTGCTGACTTCCTGGTTAGCAGCCCCACATGGAGTCCACTACACTACCAGGGCACCCCTGGTAATACAAGAGGGATTAGATGATAGAGTCTGTCATGGCTTTTCTATTTGCATTCATTCTGGAAATTGGAAAATATTTCTGCAAGCCTATTTTTAAATATTAACCACACATTTGGGATATAATTTTTAGGTAAGAATTTGTGACGAATGTTTGGAATTCAAAAGAATTAGTCATCTTATTATAATTATAGCCAGCCAGATATCTTGGATGCATACTTGTTTCATAGTTGCTTCCTGATATTCCTATTTTTATATTCTTTACCCGGAGACAAACTCCGGTACCCAGGAAAACACACACACACACACACACACACACACACACACAGACACACACCCCACTCCCCTTATTCCCACACAGAGCTTAGACTTTTCTACTTTATTTC